>NC_069503.1:614202237-614519237 GCF_027579735.1 Bombina bombina | reverse complement strand
CATGTCTTGACACTTTAATTTGCGAGATGAGCATTTTTAAGAAATATACATTTATGTACTGTGATAATTAGTTTGCACATAGATTAATTGGGGTATAACAAGGCATAATCTATTTTTAAATTTATCAAACGCATGTTCACAGGCATTAGCAAAGATTTTGGGATTTCTAAGGTTGTAAGACTTATACTTTCATATACAAACAGCACCATCAATTGCCTATGCAGTGAGGAAAAGCCTACTTTTTTAATAACATTTTATCCTTGCATGAACATTGCAAGACCGGCAAGACAGAAATGTAGATTTACACAGCAATCTTTTGATCATCTGGCCCTTAGAGAGAACATTTTAAAATTAATATTTTAGTACCTTTCTTTCCCAACCCTTAAATGAAGTGTGATTTCCTACTTAACTGATGAGAGTTCATAGCTTCATAACATGTGGGATATATTCCAGCCTATCAGGAGGAGGTAAAAAAAACATAATTTATGTAAGAACTTACCTGATAAATTCATTTCTTTCATATTAGCAAGAGTCCATGAGCTAGTGACGTATGGGATATACATTCCTACCAGGAGGGGCAAAGTTTCCCAAACCTTAAAATGCCTATAAATACACCCCTCACCACACCCACAATTCAGTTTAACGAATAGCCAAGAAGTGGGGTGATAAGAAAAAAGTGCGAAAGCATATAAAATAAGGAATTGGAATAATTGTGCTTTATACAAAAAAATCATAACAACCACAAAAAGGGCGGGCCTCATGGACTCTTGCTAATATGAAAGAAATGAATTTATCAGGTAAGTTCTTACATAAATTATGTTTTCTTTCATGTAATTAGCAAGAGTCCATGAGCTAGTGACGTATGGGATAATGACTACCCAAGATGTGGATCTTTCCACACAAGAGTCACTAGAGAGGGAGGGATAAAATAAAGACAGCCAATTCCTGCTGAAAATAATCCACACCCAAAATAAAGTTTAATGAAAAACATAAGCAGAAGATTCAAACTGAAACTGCTGCCTGAAGTACTTTTCTACCAAAAACTGCTTCAGAAGAAGAAAATACAACAAAATGGTAGAATTTGGTAAAAGTATGCAAAGAGGACCAAGTTGCCGCTTTGCAAATCTGATCAACCGAAGCTTCATTCCTAAATGCCCAGGAAGTAGAAACTGACCTAGTAGAATGAGCTGTAATCCTATGAGGCGGAGTCTTACCCGACTCAACATAGGCAAGATGAATTAAAGATTTCAACCAAGATGCCAAAGAAATGGCAGAAGTTTTCTGGCCTTTCTAAAACCGGAAAAGATAACAAATAAACTAGAAGTCTTTCGGAAAGACTTAGTAGCTTCAACATAATATTTCAAAGCTCTAATAACATCCAAAGAATGCAACGATTTCTCCTTAGAATTCTTAGGATTAGGACATAATGAAGGAACCACAATGTCTCTACTAATGTTGTTGGAATTCACAACTTAGGTAAAAATTCAAAAGAAGTTCGCAACACCGCCTTATCCTGATGAAAAATCAGAAAAGGAGACTCACAAGAAAGAGCAGATAATTCAGAAACTCTTCTGGCAGAAGAGATGGCCAAAAGGAACAAAACTTTCCAAGAAAGTAATTTAATGTCCAATGAATGCATAGGTTCAAATGGAGGAGCTTGAAGAGCCCCCAGAACCAAATTCAAACTCCAAGGAGGAGAAATTGACTTAATGACAGGCTTTATACGAACCAAAGCTTGTACAAAACAATGAATATCAGGAAGAATAGTAATCTTTCTGTGAAAAAGAACAGAAAGAGCAGAGATTTGACCTTTCAAGGAACTTGCGGACAAACCCTTATCTAAACCATCCTGAAGAAACTGTAATATTCTCGGTATTCTAAAAGAATGCCAAGAAAAATGATGAGAAAGACACCAAGAAATATAAGTCTTCCAGACTCTATAATATATCTCTCTGGATACAGATTTATGAGCCTGTAACATAGTATTAATCACAGAGTCAGAGAAACCTCTTTGACCAAGAATCAAGCGTTCAATCTCCATACCTTTAAATTTAAGGATTTCAGATCCTGATGGAAAAAAGGACCTTGAGACAAAAGGTCTGGTCTTAACGGAAGAGTCCACGGTTGGCAAGAGGCCATCCGGACAAGATCCGCATACCAAAACCTGTGAGGCCATGCCGGAGCTACCAGCAGAACAAACGAGCATTCCTTCAGAATCTTGGAGATTACTCTTGGAAGAAGAACTAGAGGCGGAAAGATATAGGCAGGATGATACTTCCAAGGAAGTGATAATGCATCCACTGCCTCCGCCTGAGGATCCCGGGATCTGGACAGATACCTGGGAAGTTTCTTGTTTAGATGAGAAGCCATCAGATCTATTTCTGGAAGTTCCCACATTTGAACAATCTGAAGAAATACCTCTGGGTGAAGAGACCATTCGCCCGGATGCAACGTTTGGCGACTGAGATAATCCGCTTTCCAATTGTCCATACCTGGGATATGAACCGCAGAGATTAGACAGGAGCTGGATTCCGCCCAAACCAAAATTCGAGATACTTCTTTCATAGCCAGAGGACTGTGAGTCCCTCCTTGATGATTGATGTATGCCACAGTTGTGACATTGTCTATCTTAAAACAAATGAACAACTCTCTCTTCAGAAGAGGCCAAGACTGAAGAGCTCTGAAAATTGCACGGAGTTCCAAAATATTGATCGGAAATCTCACCTCCTGAGATTCCCAAACCCCTTGTGCCGTCAGATACCCCCACACAGCTCCCCAACCTGTAAGACTTGCATCTGTTGAGATTATAGTCCAGGTCGGAAGAACAAAGAAGCCCCCTGAACTAAACGATGGTGATCTGTCCACCATGTCAGAGAGTGTCGTAAAATCGGTTTAAAGATATTAATTGAGATATCTTTGAGTAATCCCTGCACCATTGGTTCAGCATACAGAGCTGAAGAGGTCGCATGTGAAAACGAGCAAAGGAGATCGCATCTGATGCGGCAGTCCTAAGACCCAACATTTCCATGCATAAGGCTACCAAAGGGAATGATTGTGACTGAAGGTTTTGACAAGCTGATATCAATGTTAAACTTCTCTTGTCTGACAAGGACAGAGTCATAGACACTGAATTTATCTAGAAACCTAAAAAAGGTTACCCTTGTCTGAGGAATCAATGAACTGATTGGTAAATTGATCCTCCAACCATGAACTTGAAGAAACAACACAAGTCGATTCGTATGAGATTCTTCGAAAATGAGAAGACTGAGCAAGTACCAAGATATCGTCCAAATAAGGAAATACCAAAACCCTATTCTCTGATTACAGAAAGAAGGGCACCGAGAACCTTTGAAAAAAATTCTTGGAACTGAGGCTAGGCCAAACGGTAGAGCCACAAAACTGGTAATGCTTGTCTAAAAAGAGAATCTCAGACACTAAAAGTGATCTGGATGAATCGGAATATGCAGATACACATCCTGTAAATCTATTGTAGACATATAATGCCCTTGCTAAACAAAAGGCAGGATAGTCCTACAGTAACCATCTTGAATGTTGGTATCCTAACATAACGATTCAATAATGATAGATCCGGAACTGGTCTGAAGGAATTGACCTTCTTTGGTACAATGAAGAGATAAAATAAAACCCCAGCCCCTGTTCCAGAACTGGAACTGGCATAAATACTCCAGCCAACTCTAGATCTGAAACACATTTCAGAAATGCTGAGCCTTTGCTGTGTTAACTGGGACACGGGAAAGAAAAGAATCTCTTAGCAGGAGGCCTTAACTTGAAGCCAATTCTGTACCTTTCTGAAACAATGTTTCTGAAACCAGAGATTAAGAACGGAATTGATTCAAATTTCTTTGAAGAAAACGTAATCTGCCCCATACCAGCTGAGCTGGAATAAGGGCCGCACCTTCATAGGTACTTAGGAGCTGGCTATAGGTTTCTATAAGGCTTGGATATATTCCAAACTGGAAATAGTTTCCAAACTGATACCGCTCCTGAGGATGAAGGATCAGGCTTTTGTTCCTTGTTGTGAGGAAAGGAACGAAAATGATTATTTACCCTGGAAAGAAAGGGAAAGCAAAGTTGACTTAGAAGACATGTCAGCATTCCAAGTTTAATCCATAAAGATTTTCTAGCTAAAATAGCTAAAGACATATACCTGACATCAACTCTAATGATATCAAAAGATGGTATCACCAATAAAATTATTAGCATGTTATAGAATAATAATAATGCTATAAAATTATGATCTGTTACTTGTTGCGCTAAAGCTTCTAACCAAAAAGTTGAAGCTGCAGCAACATCCGCTAAAAATAAAGCAGGTCTAAGAAGATTACCTGAACATAAGTAAGCTTTTCTTAGAAAGGATTCAATTTTCCTATCTAAAGGATCCTTAAATGAAGTACTATCTGCTGTAGGAATAGTAGTACATTAGCAGGAGTAGAGACAGCCCCATAACCTTAGGGATTTTTGTCCCAAAAAACTCTAATCTGTCAGATGGCACAGGATATAATTTGCTTAAACGTCTAGAAGGAGTAAATAAATTACCCAAATTATTCCATTCCCTGGAAATTACTTCAGAAATAGCATCAGGGAGATAAAACACTTCTGGAATAACTACAGGAGATTTAAAAACCTTATTTAAACGTTTACATTTAGTATCAAGAGGACCAGAATCCTCTATTTCTAATGCAAATAACACTTCTTTAAGTAAAGAACGAATAAATTCCATCTTGAACAAATACAAAGATTTATCAGCATCAACTTCTGAGACAGAAACCTCTGAACCAGAAGAACCATTATCAGTATCAGAATGATGATGTTCATTTAAAAATTCATCTGAAAAAAGAGAAGTTTTAAAAGACTTTTATGTATACTAGAAGGAGAAATAACAGACATAGCCTTCTTAATGGATTTAAAAAATAAAATCTCTTATGTTATCAGGAACACTCTGAAAATTAGATGTTGACGGAACAGCAACAGGTAATGTAACAGTACTAAAGGAAATTTTATCTGCATTAATAAGTTTGACATAACATGCAATACAAATAACAGCTGGAGAAACAGATACCAAAAGTTTATAGCAGATACACTTAGCTTGGTAGCTCCAGCACTGTGCAGTGATTTTCCTGAAGTATCTTCTGACTCAGTTGCAACGTGGAACATCTTGCAATATGTAAAAGAAAAAAACAACATATAAAGCAAAATTGATCAAATTCCTTAAATGACAGTTTCAGGAATGGGAAAAAAATGCCAGTGAACAAGCTTCTAGCAACCAGAAGCAATAAATAATGAGACTTAAATAATGTGGAGACAAAAATGACGCCCAAATTTTTTAGCGCCAAAAAAGACGCCCACATTATTTGGCTCATAAATGCTTTTGGCGCCAAAAATGACGCCACATCCGGAACGCCGACATTTTTGACGCAAAAAAAACGTCAAAAAATGACGCAACTTCCGGCGACACGTATGACGCCGGAAACAGAAAAAAAAATTTTGCGCCAAAAAAGTCTGCGCCAAGAATGACGCAATAAAATGAAGCACTTTCTGCCCCCGCGAGCCTAACAACCCACAGGGAAAAAATCAAATTTTTTAAGGTAAGAAAAAATGAATGAAACAAATGCATTTATCCCAAATATGAAACTGACTGTCTGAAAAATAAGGAATGTTGAACATTCTGAGTCAAGGCAAATAAATGTTTGAATACATATATTTAGAACTTTATAAATAAAGTGCCCAACCATAGCTTAGAGTGTCACAGAAAATAAGATTTACTTACCCCAGGACACTCATCTACATGTTTGTAGAAAGCCAAACCAGTACTGAAACGAGAATCAGCAGAGGTAATGGTATATATAAGAGTATATCGTCGATCTGAAAAGGGAGGTAAGAGATGAATCTCTACGACCGATAACAGAGAACCTATGAAATAGACCCCGTAGAAGGAGATCACTGCATTCAAATAGGCAATACTCTCCTCACATCCCTCTGACATTCACTGCACGCTGAGAGGAAAACCGGGCTCCAACTTGCTGCAGAGCGCATATCAACGTAGAATCTAGCACAAACTTACTTCACCACCTCCATCGGAGGCAAAGTTTGTAAAACTGAATTGTGGGTGTGGTGAGGGGTGTATTTATAGGCATTTTAAGGTTTGGGAAACTTTGCCCCTCCTGGTAGGAATGTATATCCCATACGTCACTAGCTCATGGACTCTTGCTAATTACATGAAAGAAAAACCTTCACAGGGTTTTAGTCTATCCCACTTCCTCTCCGTCTCCAGTTTTGTTCTTGGCCTCCGAGGAGAGAGGTTGAAGATTTTAGAGGTGCTCTACTATAAGAAGTTTATTATTTTTTCATATAATTTGTGGGCTCATACCTGACTTGAGACCTAGTACCCCATGCAACTTCACTCCAAGAAGGTTTAAGGAGAATCTGAGTGAAACAGGAGTAAGGATTTATTTACCTATTACTGCTATATCACGATTTTTAAGTATAGGTGGTGTTTTCAACAGGCAAAACCAGCTATTTCAAAATGATTAAACAAAGGTGAAGGAGCAATTCATTAATAATTTAATACACTTGAGCAGGTAATATGGATCATTGGGAAAACATTAAAGTGATTGTAAACATTAACAAATTAAAAACAGGGGCACTTTAATTCATTAAAGTTTACAAAGCTGCTTATCTTTAAAAATACTTAACTTTGCGTTATGGTAAACATAAGGCTGATCCTCCGCCCGCAGCTCCTGCTTTCTTTAGCAGAATGATGCAGAATCTGGCTTCCTCCAATCGTTGTGTGCCCCCTTTGGTGTCCAGCTCGTGGGGCTCTCAACGATTGGAGGAAGCCGGATTCATCATCCATATGCTAATGAAAGCAGGAGATACGGGTGGAGGATCGGCGTTATGTTTACCATAACGCAAAGGTAAGTGTTTTTAAAAATTAGCGTCATTGTAAACTTTAATGAATTAATGTGCCCCTGTTTTTAAGATTTTTATTTGATACTGGGCTTTAATTCGTTAAAGTTTACAATCACTTTAAAGGGCAGAAAATATTACAATACACTTTCTCTTTAAAATGACATAGAGCTCAAAAATGAATGTGCTATAAAATGCTAAATAATGCATAGATTAAAAAAATATTATTATTTTTTGCTGTCTCTCTAAAGAGGCTGACACATGATGCTCAGTACATGTTTGATCTGTGCAGGATCTTATTTGTATCTGTCACTAATTGGTCACAGCAAAGAAGATAAGATAAAATACTTGAGAGGCTTTTTAAGGATTATGGTCTAGGACCTCAAAATAATACAAATCTTAAATAGAAAATGACAGTTTTAATAATGCTTCTTTTCTGTGGCGATTGTTTGCAAGAAGTTGCAGTATATTATGCAGATATAAATTTACATTAAAGTATCTTTAAATAAAAATTAAATTGATTTATTTTTTATCCCCCTAAAAAAAATCCTGTCTGTATGTAAAAAAATAACAGATACTGTAGATTAATTATCAAATTGAATGCTGACTGAATGTTAAAGTGAAGGTAAAGTTGCGGCTCTCAGATCATTCATATATGTAGCCTATGCGCTAATATATGAAATCGCTAATTTTTAATAACAAAAAAATAATTGTAAAATTATATTTTTTATATATTACTTTTGCTATTGACAGCGCCGTCGCTCCACCCTCGATTGACTTCTTGGTCAGTGTTCTATCCCACGTAGAAAGCGGCCCCACTCGCTTTCTACGTAAGCAGCCAGGCTCACTCCCTATTAACTAAGATGTGCGCATTGTGTTGACCATGTGCTGTAGATAGAGGGGGCGGTTTATCTACACTCGTGGCCGCCTAACGGCCAGGATTTCAATTGGATGCCGGCGTTTACGTCACCATAACAAAATATGTTGCACAGAGCCGGGCATTCTGCTGGACTCTAGGATTTAAGGTTTACAATGTCATTATATCGTTTAATATTCAAAATAAAAAAAAATTATGAATTAAACTTAAGTTTATTTTTATTGATCTGTCAAATTCTCCTTTTCATATGGCGCAACTTTAACTTCACTTTAACCACCCTCAACACTGCATTTACTTAACAACAAAAGATAATCTTCATCTTACATGTATTATATAGCATAAGCTTTACAGATTTCAGATATTGTGGCATAAAAAAGGATGTGAGATAATATGAACAACTAATAAAAATAATGTCATATTTACCAAAATAGTATGTATATATATATATATATATATATATATATATATATATATATATATACATACACACAGTATATACCAGGTATGTGCCTCCGAATGTGGAAGAGGGCAGCTGCTCGTGGTGTTCGGCTCTTTTCGGAGCCAGATTTATTCTTGTAAAATTGCAACCTACTTCAATCTAGATTTGTATAGATCTTAGTGTGTTGCAGTTTTACTAGCAGAAATCTGGCTTGGAAAAGTGCAGAACGCTGGGATTGGTCGCCTTCAGAAATTTCTAAATGCATGTGCCTAATATATACAGTAGAATTTACAGCCAATAAAATGCTATAGTGCCCGAGCCATTATTTTTAAAAGCAGTTTGGTCTTCAGTGCTTGTATTTTTGTAAACAGAAAAAGTTATGTTTAACTATGATAAAAAACTGATGTAATGAAATGCACTATAAAATATACAGGGAGTGCAGAATTATTAGGCAAATGAGTATTTTGACCACATCATCCTCTTTATGCATGTTGTCTTACTCCAAGCTGTATAGGCTTGAAAGCCTACTACCAATTAAGCATATTAGGTGATGTGCATCTCTGTAATGAGAAGGGGTGTGGTCTAATGACATCAAGACCCTATATCAGGTGTGCATAATTATTAGGCAACTTCCTTTCCTTTGGCAAAATGGGTCAAAAGAAGGACTTGACAGGCTCAGAAAAGTCAAAAATAGTGAGATATCTTGCAGAGGGATGCAGCACTCTTAAAATTGCAAAGCTTCTGAAGCGTGATCATCGAACAATCAAGCGTTTCATTCAAAATAGTCAACAGGATCGCAAGAAGCGTGTGGAAAAACCAAGGCGCAAAATAACTGCCCATGAACTGAGAAAAGTCAAGCGTGCAGCTGCCAAGATGCCACTTGCCACCAGTTTGGCCATATTTCAGAGCTGCAACATCACTGGAGTGCCCAAAAGCACAAGGTGTGCAATACTCAGAGACATGGCCAAGGTAAGAAAGGCTGAAAGACGACCACCACTGAACAAGACACACAAGCTGAAACGTCAAGACTGGGCCAAGAAATATCTCAAGACTGATTTTGCTAAGGTTTTATGGACTGATTAAATGAGAGTGAGTCTTGATGGACCAGATGGATGGGCCCGTGGCTGGATTGGTAAAGGGCAGAGAGCTCCAGTCCGACTCAGACGCCAGCAAGGTGGAGGTGGAGTACTGGTTTGGGCTGGTATCATCAAAAATGAGCTTGTGGGGCCTTTTCGGGTTGAGGATGGAGTCAAGCTCAACTCCCAGTCCTACTGCCAGTTTCTGGAAGACACCTTCTTCAAGCAGTGGTACAGGAAGAAGTCTGCATCCTTCAAGAAAAACATGATTTTCATGCAGGACAATGCTCCATCACACGCATCCAAGTACTCCACAGCGTGGCTGGCAAGAAAGGGTATAAAAGAAGAAAATCTAATGACATGGCCTCCTTGTTCACCTGATCTGAACCCCATTGAGAACCTGTGGTCCATCATCAAATGTGAGATTTACAAGGAGGGAAAACAGTACACCTCTCTGAACAGTGTCTGGCAAGCTGTGGTTGCTGCTGCACGCAATGTTGATGGTGAACAGATCAAAACACTGACAGAATCCATGGATGGCAGGCTTTTGAGTGTCCTTGCAAAGAAAGGTGGCTATATTGGTCACTGATTTGTTTTTGTTTTGTTTTTGAATGTCAGAAATGTATATTTGTGAATGTTGAGATGTTATATTTGTTTCACTGGTAAAAATAAATAATTGAAATGGGTATATATTTGTTTTTTGTTAAGTTGCCTAATAATTATGCACAGTAATAGTCACCTGCACACACAGATATCCCCCTAAAATAGCTAAAACTATAAACAAACTAAAAACTACTTCCAAAAATATTCAGCTTTGATATTAATGAGTTTTTTGGGTTCATTGAGAACATGGTTGTTGTTCAATAATAAAATTAATCCTCAAAAATACAACTTGCCTAATAATTCTGCACTCCCTGTATAATACAAGACCTTCTTTTAATACACATTTAGAGACATATGGGGCCGATTTATAAAATGTCTGTCTGACATGATCCGCTCAGCGGATCATGTCCGACAGACATCGCTGAATGCCAACAGGATACGCTGTTTGTATTTAACATTGCACAAGCAGTTATAGTGAACTGCTTGTGCAATGCCGCCCCCTGCAGATTTGCGGACAATCGGTCACTAGCAGCGGGTGTCAATCGACCCGATCGAACACGATCGGGCGGATTGATGTCCGCAGTCTCAGAGGCGGCGGACCAGTTAAGGAGCAGCTGTCTTAAGACTACCGCTTCATAACTGCTGTTCCCGGCGAGTCTGAAGGCTCACGTAGAAACGGGGGCATCAGGGGCCACTCGGCCCTTGATAAATCGGCACCTAAGTATTATTATCTGGGCTAGTTTTAGAATGATTGCACAAGAGATATTTTATACATTTTATTTGCTAAACAGAAATCTTGAATTTATAGTAGCAAATTACATGTTATGATTTCATTTTTAATTATACAGATATCTAAATAGTAACCTTGAGTTCCTTCCAGCTGGTTAAAGCAATACTAAGAATTTTGTGTATGCCTGAGGGTACTAGCAATGCCTGCAGCAATGTATAGTACAGTATCTATTAGGGTTTGCAACTAATAAAGACAAATAGTAGCTGAACTTATTGTCTTATCCTTTTCATAGTTAAACTTTAAATGATAATTAAACTTTTTATGATTCAGATAGAGCCTGCAGTGTTAGACATCTTTCCAATTTACTTCTGTTATGTCATTTGCTTTGTTCTTCTGCTATTCTGCTATTTGTTGAAAAGTCAGCTCTAGGGCAGCAATTCACTACTGGGAGCTAGCTGAGCACGGTGAGTGACAAGAGGCATATAAGTGCAACCACCAATCACAGCTAGCTTCCAGTAACGCACTGCTGCTGATGGACCTACCTATGATACCCAGAGAACGAAGCAAATTTGACAATAGAAATAAATTGCAAACTTGTTTAAAATCGCATGCTCTATGTGAATCATGAAAACTTCATTTTGACTTTAGTGCCCCTTTAAAAAATTCTATATTGTATTGTCATACATTTGTTAGATATGACAACGCTGAATTTTATTTTTTATTTTATTAATACATTATGGTAAGATTTTGGTCATCACACAATCATTTTGTCCCACTCGTTTGTACTGTCTAGACTCTACAGTTTATGAAGCATTTGTAATTTACTGTTTTAATATATATATATATTTTATATAATTCTGAGATTTTTGCCAACTACATTTTTTATATTGTTAATTTACTTTCGCAGCTTACAGTGATCTGGGATATTATATAATAAACAAGTTGCATCATGTGGATGACTCCGTGGGAAATAAAACAAGAAAAGCTTTTCTTTACCTGGCAGCGTTCCCATTTATGGATGCCATGGTAAGTCTTATCGAAAAGGCGTTTTCATTTTTGTTTTAGAACCTTCATTAAAGGGACATAAAAATGCTCTATTGTGTCAGAGCATTGTATTATTGCAGTATTGATTGCATGTAACTATACATTTAACTCCTGAAAGGGCGTTAAACACATAGTTAAAGTGTGCTGTAGAGCAGCAGTGCACTACTTGGGACCTTACTGAACACATCTAGAGAGCCAAGAACAAGAGGTATATGTGTGTAGCCATCCAGTAGCTCCAAGTAGTGCATTGCAGGTCCTGAGCCTTTTAACAAAGGAACAAAGTACATTTAAAGGGATAGTAAACACCAAAAATGTTATTGTTTAAAAAGATAGATAATCCCTTTATTTACCATTCCCCACTTTTTACCTCTGTAATTACCTTGTATCTAAGCTTCTGCAGACTGCCCCCTTATCTCAGATCTTTTGACAGAATTGCATTTCAGGCAATTAGTGCTAAATAACTCCTTGTTCCTGAGCACAATGTTATCTATATGACATACATGAACTAACGCCCTCTAGCTGTGAAAAACTGTCTGATGCATTCAGATAAGAGGAGGCCTTCAAGGGCTTAGAAATTAGCACATGAACCTACCTAGGTGTAGTTTTCAACTAAGAATACCAAGAGGACAAAGCAAATTTGATGATAAAAGTAAATTAGAAAGTTGTTTAAAGTTACATGCCCTATCTGAATGATACAATTCTAATTTGGACTTTACTATCCCTTTAAGAACAGAGAAAAGTCTCTGTAAATTGCATTCTCTATCAGAATGATAAACATCGGTGTGTGTCTGTCTATCCGTCCATCGATATAAAATCAGACACACACACATAAACGTATGTCGTTATATAAACTTATTTTTTGCTTCTTAAACAAATTATTGCTGGTACCTCAGTTTTCTGGTAGTCTCGTAAGTGTTACAGATATTTTTCAGCCAGTGTGTATATTATCTATAAAGTACAAGCCAGAAGCTTTTTTTCATAATCCCTTTATTGTTTTCATCAGCAAAAACCAAGGTCAGTTGTGGGACATTCTAAAGATTACTATCTTATATTTTAGTCTTTATGTGATGAATTTTAAAACTAGGGGAAAAAAAGCTTATATAATCCCAATATGTTCTTTCACTAGTCAGACAGAGCACACAGTTTTCTCTTGTTATCTTTTGTTGGAGGAGCACTACTTGTGAGCTAGCTGAGCAAATTGGGTGAGCCAATGAAAGAGGCATAAATGTTGCATTGCTGTTCCTGAGCTTTTGTATGTTTTTTAACAATAGATATCAAGAGAACAAAGTAAATTGGTTAATACAAATAAATTGGAAAATTGTTTAAAATCGAAAGCTCTATCCAAATCATTAAAGTTTAATTTACTTTCACTGGAATTTTATATTTTATCTGAAAAGTTGTTTATCTTTTAGTGTTATTCATTTTCTTGTATTTGATTTTTGTTTAACTTCCCAGCTTTATTGACTTGCACATTTATGCTAAACTGATAAATGTTGGTGAGTTGGTTCTTTCTAGATTGTAGTATATCACAATTAGTTGTGATACACAATTTATGCATATGGCTATTATACCCTTAGAGCACTCGTTTTTAAACCTGTGCTCCCTGACTGGCCAGGTTTTCAGGATTGCCTTGGGTGAGTGAAGGTAAAATAACCATGTTTATTAATTAGCTGATTATTTCACCTGTGCTCTAGTTCAGATATCCTCAAAATCTGGCCTGTTAGGGAGACCTGACGAGAGGTTTGAAAACCAGTGCCTTAGACCAGTATGTAGGAAAGTAATTCCTTTGCTAAATTCTTAGTATTTCCAAACCTATGTTTTTTCAGTAAAGGGTAAGTTAAAAACCATTTTTATGTTTGTTACATTGATCAATATTCTGATGTTTCTCTTGGGACATGTAGTATTAGGTTAAACCAATTTATCTGTTTATAATTCACTAATTAGAACATAAGTATTTCTTAGAGAAAATAATTGCATATGGTCTTAGATGAATAACATTCACTTTTTAGGGTGAGCTTTCTACCACTTAGTGAATCCCTATTAATGTCTACCAAAAAGTGACAGTTTTATTTTTTATTTGTTTTACCAAATTCATTGGTTTGTGGTATGTCTTAATTACTGAGTATTTTAACTTTTTTTTTTTTAGGCATGGACGCATGCGGGCATCCTACTTAAACATAAATACAGCTTCCTGGTTGGGTGTGCATCAATCTCCGATGTCATAGCACAGGTAAAAATACTTAATGCATAGACATAATTCTGTTGATGTTAATTTATAGTCATTGTATATTTACATGTTTGCCGGCTGATACCAAGAATAGATTTTTCTTAGAGAAAAAAAAATAAAAATTTGGCTGCAAGCGCATAATATTTAATCATGAATCCTATGAGAGGAATAATAATAATCTAAACTCTAGAATCTTCTTGGTTTTTCCTGAGAGTATGATAACCAGGGAACAATTTGCTTAGGGCATCCTGATATGCAATTTGCTGAGAACCAAAATAATGCTGTCATGAAATTAGCTCTTCACTGTGCAGCCTGTATATACTTATGTATAAATTGCAAGCCTTAACAATAAATAGACTGCACATAAAATGAGGTAAAAATGAAAAACCTGTGCAATGATTCAAATACTATTCTGCAAAATCTTCAGAACTTAGATGAAAAAAGTATGTTGTTTGCATAATTTAGTTCATATAAAGATAATATAAAATATGGTAACATCTCTTAAGAAAATCTCACTGAATTTTTCTTGTCTGTTCCCTGTGTAATTTTAGAGTATGACCTATTTTCCCTTTTTTGGAAAAAAAATATCTTATAACAGTATGGCAGCTTTTTTACTGGGGCACATTTAACCATTTTATATTATCTTTAGTGTGGTATTGTGGGATGAAGATTGCAATCTGTATAAAAAAAACTACTGTTATTGAACGCAAAAAGTACAACATAAAGCCATATTAAAGTGATGGTAAACTTTAACTAATCAAATGCAATATATGTAATATTTGCCATTAAAAAGTATATGTGTACCTTTTTTTTTTTATTCATCTGTGAAAGGGTTAAATTAGTGCATATAATATTGCTTCTATTACAATGTTATGCCGGCCCACTTGGATGAACTCTTTTTTTTTTTTTAATGGCCATTCCAGTGAACATCCAATCAGCATGTGTGTCATTTGACAATCTTGAAGTATAGCCCCTTTAAAGCCCTTAGAAAGCCTATGTAGATAGTGGGTGGGACTGCTCTATACATCACAGCCCAGCCAAAAGAGGAAATGAGGGGGGGGCGGAGGAACAGACAATATCAATTAGGATTATAAATCTTTTTTTATAAAATATATATACACTTACAAAAATAATTATGTAGTTTTACTTGCAAACTAATATATTTTTCATTGCAACATTCTTATAGTTTGAAATTGACCATCACTTTAATGGAGACATTTAACATGTGTGTACAAATGTAGAGTATTTAAATTCCTCCATAGTCAATCTACCTGTGTGCTAGTGTTGAATTATGGTATTAGAAAATGAAATACACCAAACTCACAAGATTTAGCAAATGTGGCCAAATATTTAAAGGGACGTGAAACCCAAAAATGTTCCTTTCCTGATACAGATAGAGCATGCAATTTTAAACAAATTTCCAATGTACTTGTAATATCAAATTTGCTTTGTTCCATTGGTATCCTTTGTTGAAAAGCATATGTACATATGTTCAGCAACAGCAATGCTGCGTCTGATTGGTGGCTAGGGTGAGGCAAATGTCACTTTGCAGTTAAATGTATTAATTACAAGTGACCACATAAATGTCTGCATGTCTGTTAAAGACACATTACACAGGTGTGTAAATGCTGATGGTAATCAGTTTAAACATAAGTAACTCTATATAACAAAGCTAAATTACAGAAATAGTGGGCAAAATAAATAACGAAACTACATTGCAAAGTATTTTACTACCATCCATTTTATGGGAAATTACATTTTAAGTTGAGTGCTCCTTTATTTAAAGGGATATGAAACCCAATTTTTTTTTCTTTCAGGATTCAGATAGAACATGCAAATTTAAACAACTTTCTAATTTACTTCTATTATCAATTCTTCATTCTCTTGGTATCTTTTGTTGAAAAGCAGAGACGTATGCTTAGGAGCCGTCCCATTTCTGAAGAACTATTTGGCAGCAGTTTTGCAAGCATATTATCCATTTGCGAGAGCACTAGATGGCAGCCCTATTTCCTGCCATGTAGTGATCCTGATGCCTACCTAGGTATCTCTTCAACACAGAATATCATGGGAACAAAGCAAATTTGATGATATAAGTAAATTGGAAACTTTTTCAAATGGTTTGCTTTGTCTGATTCAGACAGAGTGTACAATTTTAAAAAGTTTCCAATTTACTTCTATCAAATTTGCTTTGTTCTCTTGTTATTGCTGTGATATTATGTAAAAGAGATACCTAGGTATGCATCTGAAGCACTGCATGGCAGGAAATAGTGCTGTCATCTTGTGCTCTTGCAAATGGATAACATTCTTGCAAAACTGCTGCAATATAGTGCTCCAAAAATGGGCCGGCTCCTACACTTAGGCCCCTGCTTTTCAACAAACGATACCAAGAGTACAAAGAAAATTGATAATAAAAGTAAATTAGAAAGTTGCAAAATTGCATGCTCTGTCTGAATCATGGAAGAATTTTTTTGGGTTTCATAGTCCTTTAACTTTTTAGAAAAGTCACGGAACAGCTTTCTACACACACATTGATTTAGTACATAACACAAAGTAATGTGATTACTGTAAACATTAGTTACCTTGTTTTTCTAATTTCAGGTTTTTCTTTCCTTTTTAGACAAACTTATTCCACACTTGATACATTATGCTCCAGATTAAAGTGCATTACAGAATTTATTTAAAAAAATGCACAACTTTTATGTTGACATTTCTCAAAAACAATGCTGAGTTCAATTTCAGTTACAGTAGAAATAACTCAATTTTTACGGATACTATCTTCATTATAGTACATGATACATCACACAGGATACAATGCTACAAATCTATTGTCAAAAGTGACATGTAACATTTTGAGATTGCATTATAATATACATACTAGTCCTAAAGCCTGTGTACACAGGCCATTTTTTGCAGTACAGTGGTCCCACCCCTTGCTCTCTCTCTATCCCCCCTCTCTTTTGCTCTCTCTCTCTCCCCCTCTCTTTTGCTCTCTCTCTCCCCCTCTCTTTTGTGCGCTCTCTCCCCCTCTCTTTTGCGCTCTCTCCTCCCTCTCTTTTGTGCACTCTCCCTCCTCTCTTTTGTGCACTCTCCCTCCTCTCTTTTGTGCACTCACCCCCCTCTCTTTTGTGCACTCCCCCCCTCTCTTTTGCTCTCTCTCTCCCCCCTCTCTTTTGCTATCTCTCTCCCCCCTCTCTTTTGCTCTCTCTCTCCCCCATATCTTTTGTGCCCTCTCTCCCCCTCTCTTTTGCGCTCTCTCTCTCCCTCTCTTTTGCGCTCTCTCCCCCTCTCTTTTGTGCACTCTCCCCCCTCTCTTTTGCGCTCTCTCTCTCCCTCTCTTTTGCGCTCTCTCCCCCTCTTTTGTGCTCTCTCCCCCTCTCTTTTGTGCACTCTCCCCCCTCTCTTTTGTGCACTCTCCCTCCTCTCTTTTGTGCACTCTCCCCCCTCTCTTTTGTGCACTCTCCCCCCTCTCTTTTGTGCACTCTCCCCCCTCTCTTTTGTGCACTCTCCCCCCTCTCTTTTGTGCACTCTCCCCCCTCTCTTTTGTGCACTCTCCCCATCTCTTTTGCTGTCTCTCTCCCCCCTCTCTTTTGCTGTCTCTCTCCCCCCTCTCTTTTGCTGTCTCTCCCCCCTCTCTTTTGCTGTCTCTATCCCCCCTCTCTTTTGCTGTCTCTCTTCCCCCACTCTTTTGTGCTGTCTCTCTCCCCCCCTCTATTTTGTGCTCTCTCTCCCCCCTCTCTTTTGTGCTCTCTCTCCCCCTCTCTTTTGCTCTCTCTCTCTCCCCCTCTCTTTTGCTCTCTCTCCCCCCTCTCTTTTGTGCTCTCTCCCCCTCTCTTTTGCGCTCTCTCTTCCCCTCTCTTTTGCGCTCTCTCCCCCTCTCTTTTGTGAACTCTCCCCCCTCTCTTTTGTGCACTCTCCCCCCCTCTCTTTTGTGCACTCTCCCCCCTCTCTTTTGCTGTCTCTCTCCCCCTCTCTTTTGCTGTCTCTCTCCCCCCTCTCTTTTGTGCTGTCTCTCTCCCCCCTCTCTTTTGTGCTGTCTCTCTCCCCCCCTCTCTTTTGTGCTCTCTCTCCCCCCTCTCTTTTGTGCTCTCTCTCCTCCCTCTCTTTTGTGCTCTCTCTCCCCCCCCTCTCTTTTGCTGTCTCTCTCCCCCTCTCTTTTACTGTCTCTCTCCCCCCTCTCTTTTGCTGTCTCTCTCCCCCTCTCTTTTACTGTCTCTCTCCCCCCTCTCTTTCGCTGTCTCTCTCCCCCCTCTCTTTTGCTGTCTCTCTCCCCCTCTCGCTTTTGCTGTCTCTCTCCCCCTCTCGCTTTTGCTGTCTCTCTCCCCCTCTCTCTATCCCCCCTCTTCTGCTCTCTCTATCCCCCCTCTTTAGAGCTCTCTGTCTCTTAGCAGCTGGCCCCGGTATCTGGCCCAGCCCGGCCCCGCCCGCCCCGGCCTGATCACGTCCGGCCCCGCCCACGTTGCACCCGCCGGGCCACGCCCACGTCACAACAGTCCGCCCACGTCCACGTCGCACCCGCCCGGCCACGCCCAACTCCACCACACGACGCCAGGTTAGTTGGAAGGTCAGGTGTGTTTGTCCTCGCGCGCAGTCTCTACTGCGCATGACAGCTTCGGACAAACACACTTGGCCTTTTAGTATATAGGATTTGGCCAGATTACAAGTAGAGCACAATTTAGCGCTTTTACTCTAGAGCGCTAATTGCGCTAGAAGTAAACTTTTTGCACGTCAGGTTGCGCTGGTATTATGAGTTTAAAGTAAAAAAAATTGCGCTCTCGCGCTAACCCGTTGAACGCATACAGCTTATTTCTACCGCAATTAAACTATTGCGCAAAGATAGTCTCTTCCCCCCATAGGTTTCAATGGAGAAAAAGAAGTGCACCCTACTAGCACGCAAACCCGATCGTATGCTCTCAAACGCGCATACTCGATCACACATTCATATATATATATATGCGCATACCCGATCGCATATTCTAATGTGTGTTAACTCAAAAATGAAAACATTAATATTTCAAACTCCAATGATCCTTACACAGCAGAATATGTTCTATTTATTAATAAAACATAATTTATGTAAGAACTTACCTGATAAATTCATTTCTTTCATATTAGCAAGAGTCCATGAGCTAGTGACGTATGGGATATACATTCCTACCAGGAGGGGCAAAGTTTCCCAAACCTCAAAATGCCTATAAATACACCCCTCACCACACCCACAAATCAGTTTAACGCATAGCCAAGAAGTGGGGTGATAAGAAAAAAGTGTGAAAGCATAAAAAATAAGGAATTGGAATAATTGTGCTTTATACAAAAAAATCATAACCACCACAAAAAAGGGTGGGCCTCATGGACTCTTGCTAATATGAAAGAAATGAATTTATCAGGTAAGTTCTTACATAAATTATGTTTTCTTTCATGTAATTAGCAAGAGTCCATGAGCTAGTGACGTATGGGATAATGACTACCCAAGATGTGGATCTTCCACGCAAGAGTCACTAGAGAGGGAGGGATAAAATAAAGACAGCCAATTCCGCTGAAAATAATCCACACCCAAACTAAAGTTTAAATCTTATAATGAAAAAAACTGAAATTATAAGCAGAAGAATCAAACTGAAACAGCTGCCTGAAGTACTTTTCTACCAAAAACTGCTTCAGAAGAAGAAAACACATCAAAATGGTAGAATTTAGTAAAAGTATGCAAAGAAGTCCAAGTTGCTGCTTTGCAAATCTGATCAACCGAAGCTTCATTCCTAAACGCCCAGGAAGTAGAGACCTAGTAGAATGAGCTGTAATCCTTTGAGGCGGAGTTTTACCTGCATGATGAATTAAAGATTTCAACCAAGATGCCAAAGAAATGGCAGAGGCCTTCTGACCTTTCCTAGAACCGGAAAAGATAACAAATAGACTAGAAGTCTTTCGGAAATTCTTAGTAGCTTCAACATAATATTTCAAAGCTCTAACTACATCCAAAGAATGCAATGATTTCTCCTTAGAATTCTTAGGATTAGGACATAATGAAGGAACCACAATTTCTCTACTAATGTTGTTAGAATTCACAACCTTAGGTAAAAATTTAAAAGAAGTTCGCAACACCGCCTTATCCTGATGAAAAGTCAGAAAAGGAGACTCACAAGAAAGAGCAGATAATTCAGAAACTCTTCTGGCAGAAGAGATAGCCAAAAGGAACAAAACTTTCCAAGAAAGTAATTTAATGTCCAATGAATGCATAGGTTCAAACGGAGGAGCTTGAAGAGCCCCCAGAACCAAATTCAAACTCCAAGGAGGAGAAATTGACTTAATAACAGGTTTTATACGAACCAAAGCTTGTACAAAACAATGAATATCAGGAAGATTAGCAATCTTTCTGTGAAAAAGAACAGAAAGAGCAGAGATTTGTCCTTTCAAGGAACTTGCAGACAAACCTTTATCCAAACCATCCTGAAGGAACTGTAAAATTCTCGGAATTCTAAAAGAATGCCAGGAAAAATGATGAGAAAGACACCAAGAAATATAAGTCTTCCAGACTCTATAATATATCTCCCTAGATACGGATTTACGAGCCTGTAACATAGTATTAATCACAGAGTCAGAGAAACCTCTTTGACTAAGAATCAATCGTTCAATCTCCATACCTTTAAATTTAAGGATTTGAGATCCTGATGGAAAAAAGGACCTTGCGACAGAAGGTCTGGTCTTAACGGAAGAGTCCACGGTTGGCAAGAGGCCATCCGGACAAGATCCGCATACCAAAACCTGTGAGGCCATGCTGGAGCTACCAGCAGAACAAACGAGCATTCCTTCAGAATCTTGGAGATTACTCTTGGAAGAAGAACTAGAGGCGGAAAGATATAGGCAGGATGATACTTCCAAGGAAGTGACAATGCATCCACTGCTTCCGCTTGAGGATCCCTGGATCTGGACAGATACCTGGGAAGCTTCTTGTTTAGATGAGAAGCCATCAGATCTATTTCTGGAAGTCCCCACATTTGAACAATCTGAAGAAATACCTCTGGGTGAAGAGACCATTCGCCCGGATGTAACGTTTGGCGACTGAGATAATCCGCTTCCCAATTGTCTATACCTGGGATATGAACCGCAGAAACTAGACAGGAGCTGGATTCCGCCCATACCAGAATTCGAGATACTTCTTTCATGGCCAGAGGACTGTGAGTCCCTCCTTGATTATTGATGTATGCCACAGTTGTGACATTGTCTGTCTGAAAACAAATGAACGATTCTCTCTTTAGAAGAGGCCAAGACTGAAGAGCTCTGAAAATTGCACGGAGTTCCAAAATATTGATTGGTATTCTCACCTCCTGAGATTCCCAAACCCCTTGTGCTGTCAGAGACCCCAAACAGCTCCCCAACCTGTCAGACTTGCATCTGTTGAAATTACAGTCCAGGTCGGAAGAACAAAAGAAGCCCCCTGAACTAAACGATGGTGATCTGTCCACCACGTCAGAGAGTGTCGTACAATCGGTTTTAAAGATATTAATTGAGATATCTTTGTGTAATCCCTGCACCACTGGTTCAGCATACAGAGCTGAAGAGGACGCATGTGAAAACGAGCAAAGGGGATCGCATCCGATGCAGCAGTCATAAGACCTAGAATTTCCATGCATAAGGCTACCGAAGGGAATGATTGTGATTGAAGGTTTCGACAAGCTGAGATCAATTTTAGACGTCTCTTGTCTGTCAGAGACAGAGTCATGGACACTGAATCTATCTGGAAACCTAAAAAGGTAACCCTTGTCTGAGGAATTAAAGAACTTTTCGGTAAATTGATCCTCCAACCATGATCTTGAAGAAACAACACAAGTCGATTCGTATGAGATTCTGCTAAATGTGAAGACTGAGCAAGTACCAAGATATCGTCCAAATAAGGAAAAACCACAATACCCTGTTCTCTGATTACAGACAGAAGGGCACCGAGAACCTTTGTAAAAATCCTTGGAGCTGTTGCTAGGCCAAACGGCAGAGTCACAAACTGGTAATGCTTGTCTAGGAAAGAGAATCTCAGAAACTGATAGTGATCTGGATGAATCGGAATATGCAGATATGCATCCTGTAAATCTATTGTGGACATATAATGCCCTTGCTGAACAAAAGGCAGAATAGTCCTTATAGTTACCATCTTGAATGTTGGTATCCTTACATAACGATTCAATATTTTTAGATCCAGAACTGGTCTAAAGGAATTCTCCTTCTTTGGTACAATGAAGAGATTTGAATAAAACCCCAGCCCCTGTTCCAGAACTGGAACTGGCATAATTACTCCAGCCAACTCTAGATCTGAAACACATTTCAGAAATGCTTGAGCCTTTGCTGGATTTACTGGGACACGGGAAAGAAAAAATCTCTTTGCAGGAGGCCTTATCTTAAAGCCAATTCTGTACCCTTCTGAAACAATGTTTTGAATCCAAAGATTGTGAATTGAATTGATCCAAATTTGTTTGAAAAAACGTAATCTGCCCCCTACCAGCTGGGCTGGAATGAGGGCTGCACCTTCATGTGGACTTGGGAGCTGGTTTTGTTTTTCTAAAAGGCTTGGACTTATTCCAGACTGGAGATGGTTTCCAAACTGATACCGCTCCTGAGGGCGAAGGATCAGGCTTTTGTTCCTTATTGTGACGAAAGGAACGAAAACGATTATTAGACCTAAATTTACCTTTAGCTTTTCTATCTTGTGGTAAAAAAGTTCCTTTCCCTCCAGTAACAGTTGAGATAATAGAATCCAACTGAGAACCAAATAATTTATTACCCTGGAAAGAAAGGGAAAGCAAAGTTAACTTAGAAGACATATCAGCATTCCAAGTTTTAAGCCATAAAGCTCTTCTAGCTAGAATAGCTAGAGACATATACCTGACATCAACTCTAATGATATCAAAGATGGCATCACAAATAAAGTTATTAGCATGTTGAAGAAGATTAACAATGCTATGAGAGTTATGATCTGATACTTGTTGCGCTAAAGCTTCTAACCAAAAAGCTGAAGCTGCAGCCACATCCGCTAAAGATATAGCAGGTCTAAGAAGATTACCTGAACATAAGTAAGCTTTTCTTAGAAAGGATTCAAGCTTCCTATCTAAAGGATCCTTAAAGGAAGTACTATCTGCCGTAGGAATAGTAGTACGTTTAGCAAGAGTAGAGACAGCCCCATCAACCTTAGGGATTTTGTCCCAAAATTCTTATCTGTCAGACGGCACAGGATATAATTGCTTAAAACGTTTAGAAGGAGTAAAAGAATTACCCAAATTATTCCATTCCCTGGAGATTACTTCAGAAAAAGCATCAGGGACAGGAAAAACTTCTGGAATAACTACAGGAGATTTAAAAACCTTATTTAAACGTTTAGATTTAGTATCAAGAGGACCAGAATCCTCTATTTCTAATGCAATTAAGACCTCTTTAAGTAAAGAACGAATAAATTCCATTTTGAATAAATATGAAGATTTATCAGCATCAACCTCTGAGACAGAATCCTCTGAACCAGAGGAACCACTATCAGAATCATAATGATGATGTTCATTTAAAAATTCATCTGAAAAATGAGAAGTTTTAAAAGACCTTTTACGTTTACTAGAAGGGGGAATAACAGACATAGCCTTCTTAATAGATTTAGAAACAAAATCTCTTATGTTAACAGGAACACTCTGAGCATTAGTTGTTGAAGGAACCACAACAGGTAATGTAACATTACTAAAGGAAATATTATCTGCATTAACAAGTTTGTCATGACATTCATTACAAACAACAGCTGGAGGAACAGATACCACAAATTTACAACAGATACACTTAACTTTGGTAGATCCAGCACCAGGCAGCGTTTTTCCAGAAGTATCTTCTAACTCAGTGTCAATCTGGGACATCTTGCAATATGTAATAGAGAAAACAACATATAAAGCAAAATTGATCAAATTCCTTAAATGACAGTTTCAGGAATGGGAAAAAATTCCAGTGAACAAGCTTCTAGCAACCAGAAGCAATAAATTATGAGACTTAAATAATGTGGAGACAAAAAAGACGCCCATATTTTTTAGCGCCAAAAAAGACGCCCACATTATTTGGCTCCTGAATGCTTTTGGCGCCAAAAATGACGCCACATCCGGAACGCCGACACTTTTGGCGCAAAAAAACGTAAAAAATGACGCAACTTCCGGCGACACGTATGACGCCAGAAACAGAAAAAACTTTTTGCGCCAAAAAAGTCCGCGCCAAGAATGACGCAATAAAATGAAGCATTTTCAGCCCCCGCGAGCCTAACAGCCCACAGGAAAAGTCAAATTTTAAGGTAAGAAAAAAATTGCTTTATTCAAATGCATTATCCCAAATATGAAACTGACTGTCTGAAATAAGGAACGTTGAACATCCTGAGTTAAGGCAAATAAATGTTTGAATACATATATTTAGAACTTTATACAAAAGTGCCCAACCATAGCTTAGAGTGTCACAGAAAATAAGACTTACTTACCCCAGGACACTCATCTACATGTAGTAGAAAGCCAAACCAGTACTGAAACGAGAATCAGTAGAGGTAATGGTATATATAAGAGTATATCGTCGATCTGAAAAGGGAGGTAAGAGATGAATCTCTACGACCGATAACAGAGAACCTATGAAATAGACCCTGTAGAAGGAGATCATTGAATTCAAATAGGCAATACTCTCTTCACATCAAAGACACAAGAAAAGAGTTGCACACTAATAAGTTAATTCACTAGAGAACAGGTGCTTCCTAGAAAAATACATATGAAACAACATAGAAAAGGAAGTGGGGATTTCACAATAAGACCCCTGGCTATAAAACTGCGAGCTAGTTTCCCGGGGATGAACATTAAGGGAGAGGTTGTTCACCTGGCATTATATGCAGACGATATGCTGTTATTTGTTGAAAACCCAAACTTGCATATCTCTAAAATATTACAATTAATATCAGAATTCGGGTCTTACTCGGGTTACAAAATTAATACGGGTAAGTCAGAGATTTTATGGTTGCATAAAATCAAAAAGAATAAGTTTCATTATCCTTTTAAGGAAGTTGAATCCTCTTTTACGTATCTAGGTATAAAAATACCAAGTAACCCTAATCTAATATATGAATTAAACATTATGGAGCAATGTTCGGAAGTCATCTCGCAAATAGTACATTGGAAAAATCGTCCCCTTACACTAGCAGGAAGGATAGCACTGATAAAAATGGTGGTGCTTCCTAAAATCTTATATCCTTTACTAATGCTTCCCTGTCTCATAACCAAAAGTGATTTAAAGAGGCTAAATCGAGCAATAGGAATGTTCCTTTGGAAAGGAAAGAAGTCTCGAATTGCTCTTTGGAAATTATATGCCAGTTATGCTAAGGGGGGCTTTGGACTACCTAATTTTAAATTTTATAACTGGGCTGCTCTGGCACGAATAGTATTAGATTGGCAATTAAACACATATCATTTTGGGGAAGAGACCCTGGAAAAAGCAGTACTGGGAGAATGGAACCTCTCGGTTTTACCCTTTATCTCTTATAAAGATATCCCAAAACAAATCCAATCGCATATACTTTATGGGGATGCTCTCCGAGCCTGGCATTCAATTCAAAAATTTGTAAAGGGGCCTGTGATATCGCCAAGATCAATCCCGTTTTTAAATAATATTTATTTCCCAGCAGGAATAGATACTGGGGCGTTTAGACTATGGGAGGCGAAAGGGTTAAAAACCCTAGGAGATATGGTGGATCCTTTAAGTAAAAATATATATTCGTTTCAGATGTTACAAAACAAGTTTGATATCCCAAATACGCAATTTTTTGCCTTTCTGCAAGCCCGTCACTATGTATCAAGTATGATAGAGGGAAACACCCTATTTTGGGATACTGCCTTTTTTGACCTTCCCCAAAAGAAATTCTTAAATGGCTCATTCTCGTTATCAGGGATATATCAAGCAATGAACAATAGGGAAGAACTGAGAGTAATGGATAATATATTGAGTAGATGGGGAATGGATATTAGGGAGAATCTTGGACAAACCTGGATCATGGACAGCATGCAAATAGCGAGGAGAGCAACACTGTCTGTGGTTCTTAGAGAATCACAGGCAAGAATGCTACATCGGGATTACATAACGCCGCGTAGGCTATCAAAATGGAACCCAAATAGTATAAATGTTTGTATAAAATGTGGCTGGAGAAATGCAAATTTTATGCATCATTTCTTAAGCTGTCCCAAGATATACCCCTTTTGGCAAAAAGTCCGATATTGGATCAAACAAAAGTTCAAAATCGATATTGAATTAGGAATCCCTCAAATATGTTTTTTAAGATGGGATAGAGCGAAAACTGAAAACCAACTGTTATTAACAATGATCATCCTACAGGCTCGTAAATGTATTTTGGACCTTTGGACAGTTAAGAATACCCCTACCATTCCGCAATTAAAAAATAGATTAATAAAACAACTATTTGTTGAACAACAAGATGTTAAATCGGATGTTTTAAATAGGCTAGAGGGCTTCCTGGGGAAATGGAAACCATACATTATAACCCTGGAAATCTCAGTACAAAACCAAGTTATAAAGCCCTTTGCTCAGACTGAAATAATATTGGCTTCGAGATTGAGGGGAGAATGGGAAAGATTAGAAGATCTTTAACACTTGGTGATGGATGCACAACTTCATGCAGATATGGTGAATGGGGTCTTAGGGTTCTGGTTTTTTTTTTTTTTTTTTTTTTTTTTCTCTCCTCCCCTTTTTCTTTTCTTCCTTTTCCTTATGTTTTGTTGTTAAGTTCGGACCCGTAGAATGAAATAAATAGTGAGAAGATAAGATAGTCCGACTAAAAAATACATAGTCAGAATAAAGATGGTAACATTTGACCAGAACGAAATTGCAATATAATACCGAGTAAGACAATGAAAATTATTAATGGTTGATTAAATTATATGGATAAGTTAACGTTTATGATAATAACATCTACTAGATAGCTTTTTGGATGTTCAGCAAGAATTGTTTCTTTTTATGCCTCTGTAATTTGTTTATTATTAATGAATAAAAAATATTAAAAAAAAAAAAAAAAAAAAAAAAGAGTATATCGTCGATCTGAAAAGGGAGGTAAGAGATGAATCTCTACGACCGATAACAGAGAACCTATGAAATAGACCCTGTAGAAGGAGATCATTGAATTCAAATAGGCAATACTCTCTTCACATCAAAGACACAAGAAAAGAGTTGCACACTAATAAGTTAATTCACTAGAGAACAGGTGCTTCCTAGAAAAATACATATGAAACAACATAGAAAAGGAAGTGGGGATTTCACAATAAGAAATTCCCAAAAGTCTAGGTAAATCCAGCACAACTGTAAAATTAAATAAATACACAACAAAAGCTGTATGTCAAAAACGATATAAATATTTATTAACTAAATGCACAATACACACATTCACATTCATACAGTGGATCCCACACAAAACAGTGTTATAAGGTACTGGCCAAAAAGTTATTATCTGGTGCACCAGGGGAAATAAACCAAAAACAGTCCGTTTAAGACTTGCAGATATTTGTAATCCAATAGGTGCAGCGTAAATGCAAAAAGTGGATGCAGTTATACAGTCCCCGGTGTATAGAGACCAGTTACTTCAGACTTGAACCCCAATTGTTACTGAGTCAAATAGTGCTTTAAAGGCATAGCATAGGAGGAGCAATAGAAACACGCGTCTTTATTCACAGGTGCTGTTTTCTTTTTAAGACAGTAGCATTCGGTGTACAGATGCGTATAACATATTCTACCTGTATTTGTTCACGCGGTCGCCCCTCCTAGCTGCCTCGTTCTTAGAGCGTCCAAACATCAGGGGTAAGTCAGGATGAGCAGGGGATCTGCTGTAAAGGCTGCCAAGCACGACGAGTCCAAACGCTTGTTTCGCTCCTTCAGTCAATGCAGCATGGAGCTTCTTCCAGGTGCTAACGACACCTTGATTACCAGCCTTTTTATTGGATGCCGGTTTCCAGAATCTTTTTCATTTGATGAAGTTCATGTCAATCACAATTAGCCGCTGTTACAATGTCTTTGCAATTGTTACTTTTAAGTACAGCTAAATGCAGGGCTTCTCAAGTGACCAAGGTGAAGTATTCCATAGCAGAAATTGATTAGATACACTTCAATGTTTCAGATACTCACTCACACACACATCCGCAACAGTTCATATATACAAAATATACTAAAAAACAATTTTATTTTAATACACCATTGTGCAATATTTAAAAAGACAATACTTGATTATAATGTTATGTGTGTCAAATTACTCTAACAACAAATATGTGTGATTTAGCTCATCATAATAATATGTATTTACAATTTTGATTTATTTTTATCTTATTACTTTTGAGATCCCATATTCTATACACATATAGAGAAATAAATGGAGATGTGCAGACAAAGTAAGGTATAAGAAATTAGCCTAAAAAGGAAGCAAATTCCAATTTTTCATTTAAGCCATTGGGAGATAGGGTGTTCAGTTTGTACATCCATCTTGTTTCTTTTTGTAAAAGAATTCTATCAATGTCCCCCCCACGCATGCTCAGTTTAACTTATTCTATTCCAATAAAACGAAGTTCATCAATTTTTGATTTGTGAAATTGAGCAAAATGTCTCGCCACTGGGCTATCAATATTGAAGTCCTTTATATCGTCTCTATGTTCTGTAATGCGGGAGCGTAATTCTCTAAAAGTTTTACCCACATAAAAACATTTACACGAGCAATAGAGAAGATAGAGAAGATATATGACTCCTTATTGGAATAGAATCAGTTAAACTGAGCATGCGTGGGGGGGACATTGATAGAATTCTTTTACAAAAAGAAACAAGATGGATGTACAAACTGAACACCCTATCTCCCAATGGCTTAAATGAAAAATTGGAATTTGCTTCCTTTTTATTATTTATTATTATTATTATCGGTTATTTGTAGAGCTTTAGGCTAATTCCTTATACCTTACTTTGTCTGCACATCTCCATTTATTTCTCTATATGTGTATAGAATATGGGATCTCAAAAGTAATAAGATAAAAATAAATCAAAATTGTAAATACATATTATTATGATGAGCTAAATCGCACATATTTGTTGTTAGAGTAATTTGACACACATAACATTATAATCAAGTATTGTCTTTTTAAATATTGCACAATGGTGTATTAAAATAAAATTGTTTTTTAGTATATTTTGTATATATGAACTGTTGCGGATGTGTGTGTGAGTGAGTATCTGAAACATTGAAGTGTATCTAATCAATTTCTGCTATGGAATACTTCACCTTGGTCATTTGAGAAGCCCTGCATTTAGCTGTACTTAAAAGTAACAATTGCAAAGACATTGTAACAGCGGCTAATTGTGATTGACATGAACTTCATCAAATGAAAAAGATTCTGGAAACCGGCATCCAATAAAAAGGCTGGTAATCAAGGTGTCGTTAGCACCTGGAAGAAGCTCCATGCTGCATTGACTGAAGGAGCGAAACGAGCGTTTGGACTCGTCGTGCTTGGCAGCCTTTACAGCAGATCCCCTGCTCATCCTGACTTACCCCTGATGTTTGGACGCTCTAAGAACGAGGCAGCTAGGAGGGGCGACCGCGTGAACAAATACAGGTAGAATATGTTATACGCATCTGTACACCGAATGCTACTGTCTTAAAAAGAAAACAGCACCTGTGAATAAAGACGCGTGTTTCTATTGCTCCTCCTATGCTATGCCTTTAAAGCACTATTTGACTCAGTAACAATTGGGGTTCAAGTCTGAAGTAACTGGTCTCTATACACCGGGGACTGTATAACTGCATCCACTTTTTGCATTTACGCTGCACCTATTGGATTACAAATATCTGCAAGTCTTAAACGGACTGTTTTTGGTTTATTTCCCCTGGTGCACCAGATAATAACTTTTTGGCCAGTACCTTATAACACTGTTTTGTGTGGGATCCACTGTATGAATGTGAATGTGTGTATTGTGCATTTAGTTAATAAATATTTATATCGTTTTTGACATACAGCTTTTGTTGTGTATTTATTTAATTTTACAGTTGTGCTGGATTTACCTAGACTTTTGGGAATTTTTTATTGTGAAATCCCCACTTCCTTTTCTATGTTGTTTCATACTCTCTTCACATCCCTCTGACATTCACTGCATGCTGAGAGGAAAACCGGGCTCCAACTTGCTGCGGAGCGCATATCAACGTAGAAACAAACTTACTTCACCACCTCCATAGGAGGCAAAGTTTGTAAAACTGAATTGTGGGTGTGGTGAGGGGTGTATTTATAGGCATTTTGAGGTTTGGGAAACTTTGCCCCTTCTGGTAGGAATGTATATCCCATACGTCACTAGCTCATGGACTCTTGCTAATTACATGAAAGAAATACATATTTCTACAAATATCTGATTGGATTTTGGTACAATATATATCTACACATATTAAATGTCATTTTTGATTGAAAAAGACCAGCGAGTGCCTCATCTTTGTCCTTAAATTGTAACTTGTTGGCACCCTGGCGGATAAACTTGTAAGTGAGAGTGTGCTCTACTCAGGAATCAGGATTATATATATATATATATATATATATATATATATATATATATATATATATATATACACACACACACACATATATATATATATATATATATATATATATTATAGTTATAGATATATATATAGAACTATCTATTTAGAAATACATAGAACATATTCTGCTATGTATAGAACATTGGAATGTCAAATATTAACAGTAAATACATAGTTAAAACCTTTATTAAAAATGAATATTGCATAAATATGCTTTAACATGTTTTCATCTACTTAACGGCAAAGGGCTCCAATGCACTTATATATGTCTAAATATGTGTACATATGTATTTATGTGTATAAATGTCTGTAAATACATATGTATTTATATATTTATATGTGTTTATATGTACACATATATAGACATAGACATACATTTAATTAGTGAATAGCATTACTTGAATCACCAAAAATAACCAAAATCCAGAGAGGCTGGTCATACATAAGGCTTGTTATATATATATATATATGTGTAAACATTCTACATAGTGATTGGTTAACTCAAGCCTTTTTACATCTGCCCCTTAATGGTCACAGCAAAGGTGGATCATGGATTTCACCTGTAATTTCAAGAGTTGAATATACAGTATCTGAACTTCTCTCGATTTTCACAATATTGCAAACTGGGATAACAAAATTATGTTAAAATTCATCCTGGCCTTAAAGGGACCTAAAACAGAGCTTGAATTAACATAAAAATTGCATGAGAGCAAATAATACACAAAATAAAGTATGCGTATGTATAAAAAAATAATTTATTCTAATTCACTCTAAACATGCACTTTGAAGTTCCCTGCTAAGCCACTGCCTGCAGGATTCCATGTTAAAATCTCTGTGCATCTTGTCACATGACCTTCTCAGAAAAGACCTCTACTGGCCATGTGTAAAACAGGGATTTAGTTAAGATACAGTGAATAGCAAAACTTTGAGGTATAATGATTATGAATATAGATACTATGTTTGAGGAAATTAATTTGGAAAAAAAAGTGATAATTTTAAATTAAAATGGTGATGTTAAATAATTATGCCATTTAGTATGGCCAACATTTTTTTTTTTTTTAGTAAATGTGGCAACTCCAAGTATACCCAGTCTATAATCCATAGAACATTGTACTCTGTGACTACACAACAATTAAGCACTACAGCTAACAAATGTAATTATCTCCCTGCAACCTGTATACATGAATACATTATTATTATTATTAGTAATAATAATGTTTCCTTAGTTCTGGTTCCATGAGTAGGAATATACAGTGACGCTTATTTGGGATAGAAAATAAATAATTATATGTAAAAGAGGCTAAGCAAAAAAAAAATTAATACAGGTGAAGGCACAGAAGTATAGTCAAATCCTAAAAAAACACTTATTAAAGGGAAACTAAATTCAAAATTAAACTTTCATGATTCAGATAGAGCTAGCTCCCAGTAGTGCATTGCTGCAAATTGACCCTTCCTAGGTTTACTCTTCAACAAATTGTTATCAATTATTGTGTAATTAATTGACAGATGACGATTCTAAAACAACTAATCCTTGTTCCCGACAAGGATTAGTTGTTTTAAGGATCGTCAGCTGTCAATCAATTACACAAAAATGGCGGGCGGGAGAGCTGTGCTTATTGTCGGAGGTTTAAAGGGACAGTATACACTACTTTTCATATAACTGCATGTAATAGACACTACTATAAATAATAAGATGCACAGGTACTGATATAAAAATCCAGTATAAAACTGTTTAAAAACTTACTTAGAAGCTCTCAGTTTAGCTCTGTTGAAAAGGTAGCTGGAAAGCCCACTGCAAGTGGGAAATAAGACCCTCTCCCTCCCTTCTTTTGCATATGAAAAGACCCTTTACACAAACAGGAGCAAGCTGGAGAAGGTAGCTGACGGTATTCTCATAAAACTTTGGGGCTTGGTTAGGAGACTGAAAATCAAAGCAAGGTTATTTAAAAATAAGAAAAACTATACATGTAAAAAACAAACCAACTTTATGGGCTATATAAATAGATCATCTACAAAACATTTATGCAAAGAAAAAATGTATAATGTCCCTTTAAAAAGGTAAAAATGTGAGTAAATAAATAAATATTAAAAAATTGATGACTTAAACTCTGCCTCATTCTTAAAACTCTACCCATTGCCCTGAACAAATAGGGTTAAGTTTACATTCACTTTAAGTATTTTTTTTCTACAAAATTCCCTATATTGTGATTGTGAATATTTTTTAGATAAATCCTTTGATAAGTTTAAAGGACTAAAATATATCACACTTTATTCTCTTAATAAATACTTCTCATTTATTTTCTTCCTGTTCCTCTCTACTTTATCTACCTGATTATTATCTTGCGCTTCTTTTTCTTTCTGTGCATCTCATTGTTTGTGCTTTTTCTGCTCTGTGTTGATCAAACTCACAAGGGATCCATCATAAGCCCCGTTTTGCTGGCACAAGTGAATAAGCAAACACTGAGCCGCATCCTGGTCATTAGATCTACTGTGTGGGTAGGAGAAAGTCACATTATTGATGGGTACTTAGGCAGCTCAGCTTTACACTCTTAAGGGGGCATGGCATATTGCTTATATGTTAATAGTGTATATAAGAAATTTATTATTGTTTCGCAAGAGATATGCCAGCAGAGTTTTGCATTGTTTTACAGATCAGGGAGCCACTTGAGTATGTTTATCTAATCTCCTCTGCTGTGACCAATTAGGAACAAATATAAAAGATGTTTCACTGATCAAGCAATCACTGTGTAGCATGTTATGTTATGGATCCTGCACATCAGCTTGGAAAAGTTGAAAAAAATCAAATTAGTTTTAAATAACACACTACACATAATTACATTTTTTAGTTTTATGCGTCTTTAGCAAATAAGTAGTCCCTACTGGTATATAAGTAGGGACTACTTATTATATTTAACCCAAAGCTTACTGTGCATGAGCATACAATCTCTATAATGGGCCTACAAAGGGGCATTTTTAATCAAAGTTAATTGCTGAATGTTTCAAATCTATTTCCCAAGTCGTAGACCATTTTTATATTTATAAATATACTATTTGCCGGTATATTGATCGACCGAGCATCATGCAGGGGGCTGTCAGATGCATTCAAACTTTGTATACAGAACCATATAAAGCAGGGGCGAAAGTACCATTGGTGCAGCAGGTGCTGGGGAAGCCAATAGCAGCTCGTCTATACGTAGCCGTGTGCCTCTGTGGGCCTCCATTACATATAGAGCGTCGCCCGCAAAAGCCGGCGATGCCAGATTGCGCGATTTTGGTATTACATATATGGCGTAGCATACAAGTTATGGCCGTATATTTCACCCGTCGCTGGCAATTTTTACTCCCATAGGCTAACATGGAACCGCGTCGTAAATCGGTATCCAATATCCAGCGCAAGGCCTTACGTGGCGAAAAATGGAGAAATCTTACTCCATTTTCACCTCACCATAAAAGGCAGCCATAGCAGGCCTTGCACTGAGTATGGGAGCACCGTAACTCCATAAAATACCTGCAAAAATAAACTAACACCTAACGCACGCACAATGTCTATCTACCTGTCAACCGCAATCCCCCACCGCAATAACTAATAAAGTGTATTAACCCCTAAACCGCCATAGCCCACACCGCAATTAATAACTCATTTATTAACCCCTAAACTGCCATAGCCCACACCGAAATTAACCTATTCTAGTATTAACCCCTAAACCGCCATAGCCCACATAGGCTATTAAATGTATTAACTCCTAATCTGCCGCCGCCAATGTCGCCGCAACTATAATAAAGTTATTAACCCCTAAACCTAAGTCTAACCCTAACCCTAACACCCCCTAACTTAAATATTATTTAAATAAATCTAAATAATATTACTATTATTAACTAAATTATTCCTATTTAAAACGAAATATTTACCTGTAAAATAAACCCTAAGATAGCTACAAAATAATTAATAATTACATTGTAGCTATTTTAGGATTTATTTTTATTTTACAGGCAACTTTGTATTTATTTTAACTAGGTACAATAGCTATTGAATAGTTAATAGCTATTTAATAGCTACCTAGTTAAAATAATTACAAATTTACCTGTAAAATAAATCCTAACCTAAGTTACAATTGCACCTAACACTACACTATCATTAAATTAATTAACTACAATTAGCTAAAATTAAATACAATACAAAAACCCCCCACTAAATTACAGAAAATAAAAAAAAATTACAAGAAGTTTAAACTAATTACACCTAATCTAAGCCCCCTAATAAAATAAAAAAGCCCCCCAAAATAATAAAATTCCCTACCCTATACTAAATTGCCCCAAAGTAATCAGCTCTTTTACCTGTAAAAAAAGAAATACAACCCCCCCCCAACATTAAAACCCACCACCCACACCCAACCTTACTCTAAAACCCACCCAATCCCCCTTAAAAAAAACTAACACTACCCCATTGAAGATCACCCTACCTTGAGCCGTCTTCACCCAGCCGGGCAGAAGTCTTCATCTGATCCGGGCACAAGTGGTCCTCCACCCGGGCAGAAGTCTTCATCCGATCCGGGCAGAAGAGGTCCTCCATCCTTGCAGAAGTCTTCATCCAAGCGGCATCTTCTATCTTCTTCCATCCGACGAGGAGCGGCTCCATCTTGAAGACATCCGACGCGGAGCATCCTTCCTGGCCGATGGACTAACAACGAATGAAGGTTCCTTTAAATGACGTCATCCAAGATGGCGTCCCTTGAATTCTGATTGGCTGATAGAATCCTATCAGCCAATCGGAATTAAGGTAGGAAAAATCCTATTGGCTGATGCAATCAGCCAATCGGATTGAAGTTCAATCCGATTGGCAGATCCAATCAGCCAATAGGATTGAGCTTGCATTCTATTGGCTGATTGGAACAGCCAATAGAATGCGAGGTCAATCCGATTGGCTGATTGCATAGAAGATGCCGCTTGGATGAAGACTTCTGCCCGGATGGAGGACCTCTTCTGCCCGGGAATTTTATTATTTTGGGGGGCTTTTTTTATTTTATTAGGGGGCTTAGATTAGGTGTAATTAGTTTAAACTTCTTGTAATTTTTTTTTATTTTCTGTAATTTAGTGTTGTTGTTTTTTGTACTATAGTTTATTTTATTTTAATTGTATTTAATTTTAGCTAATTGTAGTTAATTAATTTAATGATAGTGTAGTGTTAGGTGTAATTGTAACTTAGGTTAGGTTTTATTTTACAGGTAATTTTGTATTTATTTTAGCTAGGTAGTTATTAAATAGTTAATAACTATTAATAGCTATTGTACCTAGTTAAAATAAATACAAAGTTGCCTGTAAAATAAAAATAAATCCTAAAATAGCTACAATGTAATTATTAGTTATATTGTAGCTATCTTAGGGTTTATTTTATAGGTATTTAGTTTTAAATAGGAATAAATTAGTTAATAATAGTAATATTATTTAGATTTATTTAAATAATATTTAAGTTAGGGGGGTGTTAGGGTTAGACTTAGGTTTAGGGGTTAATAACTTTATTATAGTGGCGGCGACGTTGGCGACGGCAGATTAGTGGTTAATACATTTAATAGCCTATGTGGGCTATGGCGGTTTAGGGGTTAATAATTAGGCTTATTGCGTTGTGGGGGGTTGTCGGTCTAGGGGTTAATACATTTATCAGTAGTAGTGAGAGGGGGGGATTGTGGATATAGGGGTTTTACGTGTCGGGCTATTTTTGGGAGGCAGGTTAGACTGTTACGGGAGATTTAAAATTATCTTTACTTTTCTTAGGCGCCGGCAGTTTCGAAAGTGCCGTAAGTCACTGGCGACTCCAGAAATTTGTAGTTACGCTCATTTCTGGACATCGCTAGTTTATCAGACTTACGGCACTTTAGGAACTTCCGGCAGGGTATATGTAATACCCCGATGTGCAAGGTGAAATTACGGGCGGCGCAGGTCCCCACGCTTGCGCCGAAACCTGCGCCGTATATGGGATCGTGCCCGTGGTCATTATCTGTGTAGATGTGTGTATATATATATATATATATATATACACACATATACATATATACATACATACACACATATATATACTCAAAATAATTATACAGAGAAGTTACCTTCAGGTGGGAGCACAAAGACATTTTTTCACCATGTCAATTTGTTAAAGGGACATGAAACCTAATATTTTTTTCATGATTCATACAGAACATACATTTTTAAACACCCTACCAATTTACCATTATCAATTCTGCTTCATTCCCTTGTTATCCCTTATTGACGGAGCAGAAATGCACTACTGGGAGCTAGCTAAACACATCTGTAATCCAATGACAAGAGGCATCTATGTGCAGCCACCAATCAGTAGCTAGCTTCCAGCTTCTGAGCCTACCTACCTGTGCTTTTCAACAAAGGATATGAAGAGAACTAAACAAATTAGATAACAGAAATACATTGAAAAGTTGTTAAAACTGTTTAAATTATAAAGGAAAATGTTTGGGTTTTATGTCCCTTTAAGTAGGTCTGCTACTGATATGTAGCACAATTTGTTTTAGTGGCTTGTACTTTTTCAGTTTTTGTGAGTCTACAGACAATGCTTTGTCTCTCCCCCTCTTTCCTTGCTTTCCCCTCTCTCTCCCCTGTATCCAGTGACGTGCGGTGGGGTTAGTGGCTGGTGAGGCAATGATAGATATATATATATATATATATATATATATATATATATATATATATATATATATATATATATATATATATATATATACACACGTTTATTGGAGTAGCCGTGTTAGTCCAGAGATTTAGATATCAAAATAACAAGAGTATTGCATTATTATCATCTTATAAATGTATAGTTAGTCCAATAAAAAAGTATCATTGCTCAATGCAATACTCTTGTTATTTTGAGATATATATATATATATATATATAGTACCAGGATGAGCACTCTCACTTCAAACTTCAACACCCAGGGTGCTAGTGGATAGTAGATAATAGTAACAAAAACTTGCACTCGCTGGACTTTTTTTCCATCTGGAAGTTGATTTGATTGGTTTGTGTTTTTCTAACCCTTCTAAAATTATGTTTAATGATCCTCACTTAAAGGCACAGTCTAGTCCATATTAAATGTTCATGAATCAGATAGGGCATGCAACTTTAATTTTTCCCCCAATTTACTAAGTAGGCTTACATAATATTTCCTAAGCCCTTGAAGGCTGCCTCATATCAGAATGTATTTGACAGTTTTTAATAGCTTGCAAGCGTTAATTCCTGTATTCCATATAGATAACATTGTGCTCCTGCCCATGAAGTTACTTATGAGAGAGCATTGATTGGCTAAAATGCAAGTGTCAAAAGAACTGAAAGAGAGCAGTCTGCAGAGGCTTAGATATAAAAGGGGTAAAAAGTATATTAATATACCCTATCTTTTTAAACAATAAAAATTCTGGAGTAGACTGTCCCTTTTAATCTTAAAATAATGCCTTAAAATTGAAAAATAACTGATTATTTTTCTCTCTTGTTTTATCAATCCATGTTTTTCAAGAGTAAAGACACATATTTATTTCACATTTCTTTTAATTTTATATGGAAAATGTATATAGTGCACTTTGAAAACATTTCTACACTAAGGATATTTGCCACTCAAAAGGTTGAGGAATAATACTGATTTATATCTGTATTATTCCTTAAAGGGACACTGAACCCAAAAATGTTCTTTCATGATTCAGATAGAGCATGCAATTTTAAGCAACTTTCTCATTTACTCCTATTATTAATTTTTCTTCGTTCTCTTGCTATCTTTATATGAAAAAGAAGGCATGTAAGCTGTTGATTGGTGGATGAATTTATCCACCAATCAGCAAGAACAACCTAGGTTGTTCACCAAAAATGGGGCGGCATCTAAACTTACATTCATGCATTTCAAATAAAGATACCAAGAGAATAAAGAACATTTGAAAATAGGAGTAAATTAGAAAGTTGCTTAAAATTTCATGCTCTATCTGAATCACAAAAGAAAACATTTGGGTTCAGTGTCCCTTTAACCTCCTCAGTGCCATATAAATCAGTGGACATCCACATGTATACACACAGGAAACCCCAAACATTCACATACAGGCACCTACATACATCTAAATTCATTCAAACAGGCACCTAGATGTATCCACATGCACACACACACACACAACACACACCTATTGACATTCACATGCACACACATAATGCATACACAAACGCCTGATACCCACAAGCACATGTACATAGGACGTGTGTTGTGTGTGTATATAGGAACATATACAAACAGGCATTCAGCGACAAAGACACATAACTTCAAGCAGGCATCATGTGTGCACAAACAAATACAAAGTCAAGCACCATAATACACAGACAAGCAACAAGAGGCACTCACATGCATGAACAGAGTCCCAAGTTCCCAACATCTACACTTAAACATGAACTCACATACATGCACATGTGCACACACAAAGGCTTTTTCATGCACACACAACACATACATCCACATATACCCTCTAACACAAAACATATGCACAGGAAACCACACATTTTGAGGTGGACCATGGAAGCTTTGGGGTAAAATGTGTTATTGAGATTTTTATAATACTAACAGTTTACTCAACTTTTGTCCCAGGTATAGCAACCTGCCTCTTTTAAAAATGCTATACTTAGTAAAAAACAAATATATAAACTGTATATAAACATACTCTGTACTGTATATCCACACATAGATACACAGTCACCCATATATTCTCACACACACTCGTTATACATGCATATAAACATACTCATTTATAACACACACATATACATACATGCTGTAACACAAACTACAAATGAAAACATTTAGTAATAAGTATGTTATGTTGCTTCATACAGTTGATGAAATATGCTGCCATTTAGTGGTTTAAAAACCAAGTAATGTAAGAAATTTAAATTTGTATTTTTACTAAAAAGATCAACTCTTGACCAATAAGAGCTACAATGATATGTTCATTATAAATTACTTCCCTTAAGGGATCTTAATTATTAAGTAGCTATTTCACCACTGCCAGTAATAAGGTCAGAAAACCTGTTTCCAGCTTAAAATGACCAAAGCACTGCCAGGAAAATCACAGTGTCTGGCTTTAAAGGGACACTCGGGTTAAATTATATTTTCATGATTCAGATACAGCATGTAATTTTAAACAACTTTCCAATTTACTTCCATTAAAAAAAATGTGCACAGTCTTTTATATTTACACTTTTTGAGTCACCAGATCCTACTAGAGCATGTGCAAGAATTCACAGACTATACTTATATGCATTTGTGATTGGCTGATTGCTATCACATGGTACAAGGGGAGTGGAAATATACATAACTTTGAAATTTGTTATAAAAAAATCTACTACTCATTTGAAGTTCAGACTAAGTGCTATTGCATTGTCTTGTTATCTTGCATTTGTTGATTATGCAAATCTAATGTGTTGACTGGTCCTTTAAGAAAGCTGACTATTTCAACTGTGCTCTAGTTCAGATGTTAATGAAGGTACTTGAATAACAATGCAAACAGAAAGATAAATGAGAAAAGCCAACAACACTGAAACAAAAGAAAATACTCTTTTTGCAATTCAAAGTAGGGCTGGTCCTAATTTGGAGAGGAAAATCTGCATTATTATACTCTACAATCATATTAAAACAATTACTATTACAAAAACAATGTGCACAATTTAGGGTAAATAGTTTTAGTGTAAAGTAATTTACATAGTTAATCATATAACGCAGCCCAAAATGTAAATCTGCTACTTCTGGTTACATTTATGCCTATGAGAAGGAAATCTCAAACTTAGGCAAATATTTCAGCCATTTCATGTCCTTATTTCTATATTTAATGTTACTTTTTTAAATTTAGCCTCAGACTTAGTAATTCCCGCAAACAACCAAAAAAGCTGTACTGAGCCATGTTGATAAAATGTGTGCTGGGTCACCATCTTTTAGCAGCACCATATGGCTTTTCTTATTGATATTGTCCTTCTACTGCTGTTGTATTACAGGTGACTGCTTCTCTATTTAGAGTATATGAATAATTGTAATTCAGTGTAATTTAATAAGATGGCACATTTGTTTTAAGAAATAAAAGAAGTTTACTGTACAGTGACTGAAAAGGGACAGACAATGCAGGTGGGGGACAGAAAGTCATAGGAGGTGTTATATAGATATTCAGAGAGAGGGCTATACAGGTAAATATTAGTATGTTACCTCCTCGGCAGCACATGGCATGATGGCAAACTCGTCCAGGTCCGGTCCTCATCGCTGCCGGTGGGAGGTGCGGCTCGGCAGACTGTCTGCAAGACTAGAAGTTAGTTGGCTAACGGCTGGGCTGGCTATGTCTGACTGAGACAGAGGACTTCTTTACTAGTTTGCTCCTCCTCCGCAGTTTACTCTGCGCCAACCCCACCTCACCCACACATGGCAGCTCACTGGGGCGTCTCACTCTGCGCCTCTATCTGTCGGCTCTTTCTTGCCCAAACAACTTGGTAGAGGGCGCTGTTTGGCTGGGCTGCCCTTCCAGAGGCTGATTACTGACATAGCCTCATTGAGCATATGGGCCGCGCAAACTAAACGAGACATAAGCCTCAAGCACCACTGGGTGGAAGTGTCTATATGCTCATTTGCTCACACATATCCATATTGCGCAATAGAGGGGGAGCTGAATGGCTAACAGCCTCTCCTTCTTTGCGCAATATGGATATGTATATGGTATGAAAATGGAATCTAATCCGTCCTCAACAAAATAGTTAACTGACTGTTTTGCCACAGGGGGTAGGGGTTGGTACCTTAAGATACCCCCAAAAAATATTTAACAAAAAACTTTAAAAAATATATATTATTTTTTAAAACATTATTTAAAAAACTGTAATTGCACTCATAGGACAGGTGATGCGCTGCCTCACCTGACTCCTATGACTGCACGTCACTGCCTGTATCTCTATCCCTTTCTAGCTTCTGTTTCTCTCGATCTCTTTCTCCCCTTAACACACATTTTCTTTCTTTCCTTCTCTAGCCAACATGAAATTCAAGCCATAAAACGTGTGCTTATAATACTGACATTTAATACTCTACTATTCCTTGTATCACAGTAATTAGTCAGTGATTCAATTGGATCCTCGCTGCTGGAGTTCCCTGCTGCAGTTAGCAGAGACCCCTCTCTGTGCAGACAGTCAGTTCCTATCTGCTTAATCACAGACGAGCCTTCCGTGCTCATTGAAACACTTATTGACTCTCTGACTGCTTGATTATTGGCATTCATAAAATAAAACCCAAGGAAGTTCCAGATCTGAACCCAGCACAACTGTTTTGTGTTATATATTATATTAAAAGGACGTTAAACACCTCTTGCTTTTGTGTAAAAATTGTGCTTTGTTCCACGCTCCCTAGAGAGACCAAAAAGCAAATCCCCTAACCTTCAAATGCTGCAAATGATGAAATAGCTGGTTTAGATCATTTGCAGCATTTTGAAAACCTAGGTTACAGAATTTTGGTTTTCTTCATGGAGTGTGAAGCAACACAATTTTCACACAAATCAAGAGGGATTTAATGTTCCTTTAAATTGCTTATGATTGTATTCACTATCATGAGACCCGTTAATCAATTAAGAAAATCTCTACAATGACTTTGTTATTAGAGACAATACATTAAAGGGACAAAAAAGTAAAAATTCTAATAGGTTTTTTTAAGCAATAGTTCAATTTTTTTGTTTATAGATTTACATGTCTGTTATAATTAAAGTGAGGGAAGACACATGCTTTTGTGAATAGGTTTTATAAAATAAGAGCTGGAAGACTTTCTCTTATTGATTTTAAATTTAAAGTGACATGAAACCCAAAATTGTTCTTTCATGATTCAGATAGAGAATACGATTTTAAACAACTTTCCAATTTACTTATATTATTTAATTTGCTTCATTCTCTTGTTATTCTTTGCTAAAAGGTTTATCTATGAAAGCTCAGGAGCAGCAGAGAATCTTGGTTCTAGCTGCTGATTGGTCGCTGCATATATATACCGATTGTTATTGGCTCACCCATGTGTTTAGTTAGAAACCAGTAGTGCATTGCTGCTCCTTCAACAAATGATACCAATAGAATAAAGCAAATTAAATCATAGAAGTAAATTAGAAATTGTTTAAAATTGTATTCTCTAGCTGAATCCTGAAAGAACATTTTTGGGTTTCATGTCCCTTTAAGGTAAACTTACTGTTTCAGGATAATATAGTTAAAGGGATAGGAAAGTCAAAATAAAACCTGCACGATTCATCTAGAGCAGGTCATTTTATGTCACTTTCAAATTCACTTCTATTTTCAAATGGACTTTGTTCTCTTGGTATTCGTTGTTGAAAAAGAATATTTACATATCCTACACTGGTGGGGGCTAGCTGGTGATTGTTGCCTGCATATGCATTAAGTAGAAAATCAGGAGCGCACATTACAGTCTATGTAGAGAGCAGGTGGGACATTACTACACACCAGAATAAGAAATAAAAGGGGTGGAGGATACTTGGAGAAGCGAGGAATAAAATACTAGGTTTATAGATTCAAACTAAAGCGCTGGTTTTCAAACCTGTCCTCAGGCCTCTCTAACAGGCCAGATTTTAAGGATATCTGAACTGGAGCACAGGTGAAATAATAAGCTAATTAGTAAACATGGTTATTTTACCTGCTCTCGTCCAAGGTAATACTTAAAACCTGGCCTGTTGGGGAGGCTTGAAAACCAGTGAACTAAAGCTATTAGTATACTGTGGTTTGGATGTGCCTGATATGTACTTTATACTGGGGACATTATAATACTGTATAATTAACCATCAATTTATGTTTCCTCTTTATTGAGTATAGTGTAGTTTTGAATGTCACTGCTTGTAGGAACAGAGCTAATATTTGTAGAGCACATTTACACATCCCATTGTAATTCAGGACACTTTCCTACAGACATCCTGAGATTAGAATAATTCCACAGCAGGAGGGATTACTTTTATTGTGTTTCTCCTTATTCTGATGACAAACTACATGACAGGTTTATTAATTATTTGTTAAAGGACGTGATTTTCAATAAATATCATGGATCAAACATCAATAGACTGTTCCTTGAAAACAACTTTGGTATTATTGAAATTAATGTTTGTTTTTTATTTGTAAATTATCTTAATAATTCTGTTCACTTTCCTGACTTTTTGTTTATCTGTAATTTTTTTTTACCCTTAGGTTGTGTTTGTTGCCATATTGTTGCACAGTCACTTGGAGTGCCGGGAGCCACTTCTTATCCCAATCTTGTCCTTGTACATCGGTGCCCTTGTTCGCTGCACCACATTGTGCCTGGGCTACTATAAGAATATACACGACAAGATCCCTGAGACAAGTGGACCAGAAATTGGAGTAAGTTTCAGGTCCCACAACCATATCCAGGGCAATCTCATACTTAGCAGGAGCAATCCAGGTTGTTTAATTAAAGTATGGATGGTAGTGCATTACAAAGTGATTATATTCTTCATTTCTCAATGGTTTTGGCATCACTGGAAACACACCAAAACAGGCTAACATAGGTCCACATTCAGATTAATCAGCTATATAGAATGAATTTAACATCAATCATGGACACAGTCATAAATTCAACTCAGAAAATTAACAAAATGGGTCGATCACAATCCTCTAGAGAAACTTATCAAATGATTTATAAACAAAAATCCCCATAGACTTTAATGGTGCTAAAATCATTAGATACTTTTTTCTAAATGATTGTGAATAACTCCAAAGATATCTACATTAAAGGGACAGTGTATCCTACTTTTTTCTCCCCTTCCATGTTTTCCCAATGATCCATTTTGCCCACTGGGTTGTATTAAATTGTTTACAAACTACTCATTTACCTATATTTTGGTATTTAAAAAAGTGATTTTTGCCTACCGTATCCCTACCTATACTGAAAGTTTCTATACATAAAAGGGATTTGAAACCCAAAAATGTTCTTTTGTGATACAGACAGAGCATACAATTTTAAATAATTTTCCAATTTACTTCTATTGTCAAATTTGTTTTGTTCCCATGGTATTCATTGTTGAAGAGAGATACTTATGTAGGCAAAATATACCAAAAAGAACAAAAAAAATTGATAATAGAAGTAAATAAGAAAGTTGTTTCAAATTGCATGCTCTATGTGAATCATGGATGAAAAAATTGGGTTTCATGTCCCTTTAAGTATTGGCTATGGAAAAGCTGTATAAGCATAGCCAGCAGATGAAATTACCGTAGGAGTAATAAAATGTAAAGTATATTTGGTATTCAGAGATAATATAAAGAAGCATGTGTGTGTAAAGAAATTGATTTAAAAACGAGATCTGTTTTTCCTGCAAGCTCAACCCACAAAAATAAACATAAAGAAGCAATTTCTCACATATTTTATACTCTGTAGCAGGTATAACAAATTAAAGGAAAAACTATTTTACAATATACTGTCCCTTTAAGCCTCATTACAGAACAATTCTTATATGAGGAAAGAATGAAAAGTGATATGATTCAAAGATAGTGTTTAAAAATGAATTCTAATGATTTGTGTAAAAAATTGATACTTCTTTGCTGATTAAACCATTTTCCCTACTTTAAATTAAACCTCTCTTAACCTTTTGTTCATCCTATGGAACAGAGTGACAGATGAGAAAGGGTCGGTCAGTGGAAATTTACTGGACGATGCAGGATTAAATACATTGAATATAATTGAATAGCATAATTAACAACCCTAATACAATAAGAATTTGCATTTCTAACAAGAAGTAGATTTTATTTTTTACAATTTTTGAGGTTTCCTGTGCCTGCATCATGTGACAGCCATCAGCCAGAGACTCATATATAAGACATGTGAACTCTTGCACCATAAGAGCTTCTGCCTCAGAAAAGTCTGCACATAAGACCATACACGCTCCCTCAACAATGAGCAGCCGCTCTTTTACATGTTTGCTTGCGCTAGATTTTTTACAAAGGCTTTTTTCTGTAAATGAGCTTGTGCAAGGTACTAGGCCTGTTAGTGAGTCATACGCAAAATAACCAGCTAATGTAAATAAATAGATACAAATTATGTGCTCTGTGTGTTAATTTATATCTCCCTTGCTGCAGATTGTCATACATTACTCCAGAGAATCAATGCACTACCGGGCACTAGTTGAACATATCTGGTGAGACAATGATAAGAGGCATATGTGTGTAGCCACCAATCAGCACCTAGCTCCCGGTAGTGCATTTTTACACTACTCATTGTTAAAAACAGTTACAAAGCAGTAATGCACTACTGGGAGCTAGCTGCTGATTGGTGGCTACACACATATGCCTCTTATCATTGGCTCACAAGATATGTTCAGCTAGCTCCCAGTAGTGCATTGATTCTCTGGAGTAATGTATGACAATCTGCAGCAAGGAAGATTATAAATTAACACACAGAGCACATCATTTGTATTTATTTATATATTTACATTAGCTGATTATTTTGCATATGCTTTATTAACAGGCGTAGTTAAACAAACATTATATGCATTTGCATACAAAGAGAGAAGCACTCTACCAGGAACGAACAACAGCTCATCAGCTAGTTCTATGGCGATTTACCACCCAGGAGCAGCCTCTTTTAGACCAGTGTGCTTTTCACAGAGGAAAATTTTCCTTAAAGGGACACTGAACCCAAAAAATTTTTGTTATCCAATCAAGAAACATCGAAAAAGTCCCAGCACTGTTTCATCCAGGTAAATCATTTATTAAGTGGAGAAGGAAGACAACAAACAGCGATGTTTCAAGCCTACATAGCATGATTAAGGGCTATGTAGGCCCGAAACGTAGCTGTTTGGTGTCGTCCTTCTCACCTTAATAAAGGATTTACCTGGATGAAACAATGCTGGGACTTTTTCTAGGTTTCTTGATTATATAATTTATTAATGCAGCGCGCTGTATTCTGGGTTTTGCACCATTATGTCCCTTTAAATATGTATATTTAGGCCTCAAACACTTCATCATAAAAATAATTTGGTTTTAGGCAATTCTGTTATATACGTGCAGCAATAAAACTAACTGGTGCTTGTTGCCTTGATATGTTTGAGCTATAGTTAGCTCAGACAAATACCCAATGGGATATGTAGATGCTTCTAATGAGTGTAATATTCATAATAAGGTCTTTAAATGTAAATGACAACCATACAGATTGTTGGCTTTCTTTAACGGATATAAAACCACTTTCAATAATTTCAATCTTAACAGAGTGTGTGTGTATATATCTATATGTACATATATAAGTGTGTGAACAGTGTAAAGCAGTTCTAGAGTTGGGTGGCTGCTCCAGATCAAGTAGAAAACAAACAACCTTACAGGCCTAGAACCTTTACGCAGCACCTCAGCATGTTCTCTATCTCATGGGTTCTGTCTCACTATCCCAACACACACCAATTAACCAATTGCAAATGATTAGCTGCAATTGAGAGAACATTAGACTGTGGAGAAACACTTGGTGTCCCTCTTTGCATTGGACGTTGGTGGTGGTGATTGTTGGTGGTTTGGGAGGGTTAGGATGGAGGCGGGTTGGCAGCTCATCCCTGGAGAAGGGCAGGAGGGGCGGGAATGGGTGGGACTGCTACACTACAGAAAGAAAAAAAAAAACGCTGAGAGTTGCAGGGAGGGGGGTAGGGGAAGATGGAGGGAGAGGGAGATTTTATAGTGTAGGGGGGATTAGAGGGTGGGAAAACAATCTGGGAGGGGAAGGGGGAGAGATGTGGGCGTAAATGAGATGGGGGCAGCTAAATTACAGTTTTTATTTTTTTATTAAATTGAAACAAAAAAAATATATATATAGAAAACTGGGTACTGTCAGACAGCTGTCAGTACCTAAGATGGTGTAAACGAGTTAGAGGGGGGAGGGTTAGAGAACTTTTTGGGAGGGATCAGGGAGGTGGGAAGGTAAGAGGTGATCCTACACTGAAGAAAATAATAATAATAATAATAATAATAATAAAAGAATTTAAATGAAATTATTTTAAAAAAAGGTCTAAAACTGCATAATGGCAGAGTGTTTTAGTCTGAAATACCCGGTCCTTAAGGGGTTAAGACTAAAAACACAACATTTGGGGTATGTGATAGTTGAATGCCTTTTTGATAATACACTTGTCAATAATCCCTGCAGCTGTTTTATAAAGTAGACTAAGATGTCATCATGACAAAATCCCATTCACTAGCTTCCTCTACAGGCTTTGTATCACATTCACGTAGGGATGTTAACAAAATGCTATTCACATCTGGTTTACGGCAGCATAAAGCTGGCACAACAGCTGCTCTGTGCGCATGAATCAGGTTGTGCTGCACTTTTTATGTATTTATGATTGAGCTCTTGCGGTGTGAGGATTTTGCTACTGGAAATGTGATGAGCCAACTATTTAGAAGAAGCGAGAAAAATCCTTTAGTTGTTGTTTTGCTCCTGACCTGTTTGTTCGTTACAAATGGAATTTGTTTCTCTTGCACTCTGCAGGGAGATGCTACAATAAGAAAGATGCTGAGTTTTTGGTGGCCTTTAGCTTTAATATTAGCTACTCAGCGGATCAGTAGGCCAATCGTCAACCTTTTTGTCTCACGTGACCTAGGTGGCAGCGCCGCAGCTACAGAGGTAAGAATGCTGGTAAAAAACAATTCAAATGTAATAAATTGCAATGTACGTCTGTATTATTTTACACATTTTTCTTTTAGTTTTACTCTTAAAGGGATATGAAACCCATGTTTTTTCTTGCATGATTCAGATAGAGCAGGCAATTTTAAGCAACTTTCTAATTCACTACTATTATCAAATTTTCTTTGTTCTCTTGATATCTTTATTTGGAAATCAGGAATGTAAAGCTTAGGAGCCAGCCCATTTTTGTCTCAGCACCTGGGTAGCGCTTGGTGATTGGTGGCTAAATGCAACCACCAATCAGCAAGCGCTACCCAGGGTTAGCCGGCTCCCAAGCTTACATTCCTACTTTTTCAAGCAAAGATACCAAGTGAACGATAATAGGAGTACAATAGAAAGTTGCTTAAAATTGCATGTTCTATCTGAATCATGAAATAAAAAAAATGGGTTTCATATCCCTTTAAAGTGAGGCTGGAGTGCATCCTTTAGACTTTAAAATTGTGACCCTGCAAAATTCTACATAGTGGTTGCTTGATCAGTGTAGGAGCTCATTTATATCTGTTTCTAATTGGACATAGCAAAGGAGATAATATAATAATATTCAAGGATTTCCAGGGGGTGTGACCTTAAACTGCAAATCAACATAATGCAAATATTGCTTACAATAATGAAAATTTAAAAATGTGTAAAACATTTATTTAGAATCCTGATCTTTGCATTACTTAGTTGGTGATACATACAATGTATATATAACATTGTCTTTAAACAGACATGGAAAAGTGCAAAAAGAAAGGGGCGGGGATTAAACACATAGTTAAAGTCCATTCTAAAGCAGCAATGCACTACTGGAAGCTGGCTGAACAACTCTGGTGAGCCAATGACAAGAGGCATATATGTGTAGTCCTCAATCACCAGCTAGCTCTCAGTACTGCATTGCTGCTCCTTCATCTACTTATATATGTTCTTCAATAAATATCAGGAGAGCAAAAGAAAATTTGATAAAATAAATAAATTATAAAGTCTCTTAAAAATGCATTCTCTGTCTGAATTGTGAAGGTTGAATTATGAGTATGTATTAGATTATGAGTATCTTCTATTATAGTTAAGGACGCTGATGACACCATACTTTTGTTATTTATAATAATAACCCTAACTGTAAAACAATATCCATATTTTAAAATACAGAATATTACTGGACATTTAATTACAGAATAATAAAGCAATAATAAACTTTATTTAATTTAAGATTCATAGAATTTATTTAATTAATTGTTTTTAAAGCATCATCATAAGAGTATGTTTATTCTCAGCATAACCCAGGAGTTTTCAAACCTGTGCTCGGGCCTCCCCAACAGGCCAGATGTTTAGGATATCTAAATTCAATCATATGTGAAAGAATCGACTGATTAGTAAACATGCAGCTAGATTACGAGTTTTGTCGGTAATGGTGTGCAGTGCTAATGAGCATTTTTTTCTCACCGCTCACCTACAGACAACGCTGGTATTACGAGTTTTTACAAACCCGGCGTTAGCCGCAGAAAAGTGAGCGAAGCGCAAAATTTTGCTCCACATCCCACCTCAATACCAGCGCTGCTTACGGTAGCAGTGAGCTGGCTAAACGTGCTTGTGCACGATTTCCCCATAGGAATCAATGGGGGAGAGCCGGCTGAAAAAAAACCTTACACCTGCAAAAAAAGCAGCGTTCAGCTCCTAACGTAGCCCCATTGATTCCTATGGGGAAATAAAATTTATGTCTACACCTAACACCCTAACATGAACCCCGAGTCTAAACACCCCTAATCTTACACTTATTAATCCCTAATCTGCCGCCCCCGACATCGCCGACACCTACATTATATTATTAACCCCTAATCTGCCGCTCCGGACACCGCCGACACCTACATTATACTTATTAACCCCTAATCTGCTGCCCCCAACATCGCCGACACCTACATTATATTTATTAACCCATAATCTGCCACCCCCAATGTCGCCGCAACCTACCTACACTTATTAACCCCTAATCTGCCGCCCCCAACGTCGCCGCCACTATATTAAAGTTATTAACCCCTAAACCTAAGTCTAACCCTAACACCCCCTAACTTAAATATAATTTAAATAAATCTAAATAAAATAACTACAATTAACTAAATTATTCCTATTTAAAACTAAATACTTACCTATAAAATAAACCCTAAGCTAGCTACAATATAACTAATAGTTACATTGTAGGTAGCTTAGGATTTTTTTTTATTTTACAGGCAAGTTTGTGTTTATTTTAACTAGGTAGAATAGTTACTAAATAGTTATTAACTATTTAATAGCTAACTAGTTAAAATAAAGTAAAATTTACCTGTAAAATTAAACCTAACCTATGTTACAATTACACCTAACACTACACTATAATTAAATTAATTCCCTAAATTAACTACAATTAAATACAATTAAATACAATTATCTAAAGTATGAAAAAAACAAACACTAACTTACAGAAAATAATAAAATAATTACAAGTTTTTTAAACTAATTACACCTAATCTAATCCCCCTAATAAAATAAAAAGCCCCCCAAAATAATAAAAAGCCCTACCCTATACTAAATTACAAATAGCCCTTAAAAGGGCCTTTTGCGGGGCATTGCCCAAAGTAATCAGCTCTTTTACCTGTAAAAAATAGTACAATACCCCCCCCCAACATTAAAACCCACACACCCAACTCTACTCTAAAACCGACCCAATCCCCCCTTAATAAAACCTAACACTAACCCCTTGAAGATCACCCTACCTTGAGAAGTCTTCATCCAAGCCGGGAAGAAGAGGTCCTCCAGACAGGCAGAAGTCTTCATCCAGACGGCATCTTCTATCTTCATCCATCCAGCGTGGAGCGGGTCCATCTTCAAGACATCCGACGCGGAGCATCCTCTTCTTTTGACGTCTTCTTACTAAATTACAGTTCCTTTAAGTGACGTCATCCAAGATGGCATCCCTTCAATTCCGTTTGGCTGATAGAATTCTATCAGCCAATCGGAATAAGGTAGAAAAAAATCCTATTGGCTGATGCCAATAGAATGCCAGCTCAATCCTATTGGCTGATTGGACCCGCTCCACGCCGGATGGATGAAGATAGAAGATGCCATCTGGATGAAGACTTCTGCCCGTCTGGAGGACCTCTTCTGCCCGGCTTGGATGAAGATTTCTGCCTGTCTGGAGGACCACTTCGCCCGGCTTCGTTGAGGACTTCTCAAGGTAGGGTGATCTTCAAGGGGTTAGTGTTAGGTTTTATTAAGGGGGGATTGGGTGGGTTTTAGAGTAGAGTTGGTTGTGTGGGGGGTGGGTTTTAATGTTGGGGGGTTATTGTACTTTTTTTTACAGGTAAAAGAGCTGATTACTTTGGGGCAATGCCCGCAAAAGTCCCTTTTAAGGGCTATTTGTAATTTAGTATAGGGTAGGGCTTTTTATTATTTTGGGGGGCTTTTTTAGTTTATTAGGGGGATTAGATTAGGTGTAATTAGTTTAAAAAAACTTGTAATTATTTTATTATTTTCTGTAATTTAGTGGGGGTTTTTTTTCGTACTTTAGATAATTGTATTTAATTGTAGTTGATTAAGGGAATTAATTTAATTGTAGTGTAGTGTTAGGTGTAATTGTAACTTAGGTTAGGTTTTATTTTACTGGTAAATTTGACTTTATTTTAACTAGGTAGCTATTAAATAGTTAATAACTATTCTACCTAGTTAAAATAAATACAAACTTGCCTGTAAAATAATCCTAAAATAGATACAATGTAACTATTAGTTATATTGTAGCTAGCTTAGGGTTTATTTTATAGGTATTTAGTTTTAAATAGGAATAAATTTAGTTAATTGTAGTAATTTTATTTAGATTTATTTAAATTATATTTAAGTTAGGGGGTGTTAGGGTTAGGATTAGACTTAGATTTAGGGGTTAATACATTTAATATAGTTGCGGCAACGTTGGGGGTGGCAGATTAGGGGTGAATAAATGTAGGTAGGTGTCGGCAATGTTAGGGCCGGCAGATTAGGGGTTAATAAAATGTAACTAGTGTTTGCGATGCAGGAGTGTGTCGGTTTAGGGGTTAATATATTTTTATAATGACGGCGATGTCCGGTTCGGCAGATTAGGGGTTAAAATTTTTATTTTAGTGTTTGCGATGTGGGGGGCCTCGGTTTAGGGGTTAATAGGTAGTTTATGGATGTTAGTGTACTTTTTAGCACTTTAGTTAAGAGTTTTATACTACGGCGTTAGCCCATAAAACTCTTAAATGGACACTGAACCCAATTTTTTTCTTTTGTGATTCAGATAGAGCATGCAATTTTAAGCAACTTTCTAATTTACTCCTATGATCCATTTTTCTTCGTTCTCTTGCTATTTTATTTGAAAAAGAAGGCATCTAAGCTTCTTTATTAGTTCAGTACTCTGGACAGCACTTTTTTATTGGTGGATGAATTTATCCACCAATCAGCAAGAACAGCCCAGGTTGTTCACCAAAAATGGGCCGGCATCTAAACTTACGTTCTTGCATTTCAAATAAAGATACCAAGAGAATGAAGAAAATTTGATAATAGGAGTAAATTAGAAAGTTGCTTAAAATTTCATGCTCTATCTGAATTGCGAAAGAAAAAAAGTGGGTTCAGTGTCTCTTTAACTACTGACTTTAAAATGCGGTACCAGGCTTGACAGGAGAGGGTCCACCGCTCACTTTTTGGAAGACTCGTAATACCGGCGTTAGGCAAATCCCATTGAAAAAATAGGATACGCAATTGACGTAAGTGGATTTGCAGTATTTTCGAGTCTGGCCAAAAAAGTGAGCGGTGAGCCTGTCATTTCAAGACTCGTAATAATAGCGGGCATTAAAAAGCATCGTTGGGACCTCTCAACGCTGCTTTCTAAGGCTAACGCAAGACTCGTAATCTAGGCGTTTGTTATTAAGATGCTCTCACCCAAAGTAATCCTGAAAATCTGACCTGTTAGGGAGCCTGAGGACAGATTTGAAAATCCCTGGCATAAACTAAACAAGTAAAGTGCTATCTGCCTGCATTACAAATTGGAGCCTTTTTTTTGAGGGGGGGGGATCGTTGATAGCAGTGTAAAAGCGCATGAGAGGTATTCACTGCTGCATGCACATATGATTGACAGGGCAGACTTTTGTGTACAAAGTCAAATATATTTCCAAAAATGCAAACAGTTTTTTTTTAGTTTTATGAAGTTTTGTTACATTTTATTTGCTTACATTATATTGAGGTTCATGGCAAGATTTAAAAAAAAACAAAAAAAACTTCAATGTACCTTCTTTCCCATAAAGCAAATAATGAAATGAATAAATGAAAACAAAAGCACCATTGCAATATGTAATAATTATTTGTCATGCTTGCTTTATTGCAAAAAAAGGTGTTTCCTGGACATGCTGGGAGACATATTTTACTATTTTCCTGACCAAGATACATTATTGTATACTAATTGCCTAGCAATGTTCTTAATAAGCTACTCAAAAATAAAGATGATTTTTCACATGTAGTTTCAATATATTATCTCACATCTGAAGCAACATCAGAATTTTACATTTCTATTTGTTCTTTATTAAACCATCATACACATAATGTATTTAATGTCATTATTTCATTCCAATATCTGGTGTTAAAGGGTCATAACAGTAAAACAAATGTACATTCTCTTAGAGCACGCAATTTTATGCCCAGCTAACCTGCACTACTATATACTCAGAACCCGCAGAGCACTGCTGGTCCCGAGCTGCCTCTGATCCAATCAGCAGTGCTAGTTACACAGCTGAGTTATGCAACTCTATTCTAATCAGCAGCCGTTTCCACTTGGGACCAGCAGTGCTCTGCAAGTCCTGAGCTGTATTTCGACTGTGTGTTCAACCCCTAGTAGCGCAAGGTTGGTAGTCTTAAAATGACATCCTCTAATGAATTAGACCATGTAATTTTTTTATTACGGCCCTTTAATTAAAGGAGCTCAGCAGCAAAGTTTGGGAAATATTTATCTCTCGCAGTAGCTTGTCCTCAATACTCTATTTATTTTTTCACAGGCTGTAGCAATCCTTACAGCTACGTACCCTGTCGGACATATGCCGTACGGTTGGCTGACAGAACTGCGAGCTGTGTATCCTGCTTTTGACAAGGTGATAAGAACAAATTTAACAAATGCCAATTGTTAAATTGCTTATGGTTAATTGGTCAATTTGTAAATAGTTAGTTGGAAGTTAAAAAATTGAAAAGTACCTCAAGGAACGGAGTGAACACTTTTACAATTCATCCTGAAATAATAAGTGTACGCTTTATTCTGAATAAAAAGGGACATTTAGCTTAAAAGACAATGTGTTTTTCATGTCAGTTCATTATCATGAACTTAAAACAATTGTTTGGGTGTGTCCCTCTCTACCAATAGGACTGTAGGCGTTGTTTTCATCAGCCTATGATCCTTACTATGTTAAATCTCTTTTCATGCATTTTTTTTTTAACAATTTAACTTCTATTCCTCTATGTACATAACATAAAATATTGAACTTTATAAGGGGATGCTAAATTGTAAATGTTTGTATTTTTATTTATTCATTTATTTACTTTTCTTCAAATATACATTTTTACAGACTAATCCCAGCAATAAATTGATGGCCAGCTCTCCGGTATCAAAAACGCATATCAAGAACTTTACATTTGTCTGCATGGCACTGTCCCTAACAGTAAGTAGTTATATAATATGAATATATTGCTAACTGAGCCCTTGCTACATTATATATATATATATATATATATATATATATATAAACGTCCAGTATGAATGGCACACACTAGCCAGAACAACTCCCTGGAGCACTGCCAATTAGTAATGTAGTTTTCCAAGATGAATCCCAGAGCCAGACGGAATCCCCGGAACACAAAGTAGGCTTGCACAGGTAATAAACAAATAGAACAGCCTTTAATCAAAAGGTAATACGAATTGGCCTGTCGCCTAATCAGGTTAGTGAAGGATATAACTGCTTTGCAAAGGATTTCAAAAAGTGTAAAACTGGAGTAGTATATGGCAAATGAGATGCAACACTGATGCATGTAAGATTTGGACTCAAAATGAGCATGCTAAATGATACTTAAAGGGACACTGAACCCAATTTTTTTCTTTCATGATTCAGATAGAGCATGCAATTTTAAGCAACTTTCTAATTTACTCCTATTATCAATTTTTCTTTGTTCTCTTGCTATCTTTATTTGAAAAAGAAGGCATCTAAGCTAAGGAGCCAGCCAATTTTTGGTTTAGCACACTGGAAAGCATTTGTTTATTGCTGAGTGAATTTATCCATCAATCAGCAAGAACAACCCAAGTTGTTCACCAAAAATGGGCCAGCATCTAAACTTACATTCTTGCTTTTCAATTAAGGATACCAAGAGAATGAAGAAAATTTAATAATAGGAGTAAATTAGAAAGTTGCTTAAAAATTGCATGCTCTATCTGAATCACGAAAGAAAAAAATTTGGGTTCAGTGTCCCTTTAAATGTGAAAGTATTTTGTGAAATTGAGATGAAAAAGGGCTCTTATAGGCGACAAACTAAAAGTAGTGTTCAATGCCAGGAAGCAACTCATAAAGCAAATGGTGTTATAATGTGTAAAAAGTATCATGAATGCAAAGGAAAAAAGCATAATTCTGCCCCTTTGTAAATGACGAGTACAGTTTTGGGGAGTCAAAAAGGGCTCAGAGAGGAACAAAGTATTTGAAAACTGCGCAGAAAGAAATGCTAAAAGCAAACCAGTGTAAACAGAGGATCCCTCACCCTCATAAAACAATGTTGCACAATGGGAAATCCTAAAATGAAAAAAACTCTAGCGCTGTATAAGACAGCTTAAATAGCAATGCATGAGAGAAATTAGCGTATAATAAAATTGCATTTAATCAGAGAGATAATAAAAAACAAAAACAAAAAATCTTCTGGGAGAAGACCATAAATAAAACAAATGATAATGTAGTATAAAAAAAATGAGATAAAATGTATGCAATAAAAGATATATAGGCAATAAAAAACAATCACATACAATCCAGCGTACACAGTGGGTTAAAATAAATCAAATCAAATGAATAAAGTTAATATCCATGAGAGGGACGAATCCCACAAAAGGGAGCTTGAGTGCGGTGAGCGGACTCCAAATGTAAGGAAAACGCTGAAATTTGAAAGAAAAAATCAAAATTAAAAGAAAAACCAAAATCTAAGGTGCTTTAAAGTACTTACACCGGAAGGATTTAGCTTCAGTTCACAACAGGCTCAGGAAGAAGATTCCCTTATTCACTCCAGTTACATCAATAACTGATATCTCTCAGTGCTGTGGCCATGTCCAGCTCCACAGGAAGTAAATGGGAGTAAAAAAGGACTACAAAATGAATATGTGGAATGGAGGGGTTAATTTCTGAGGTTAGCCTAATTGGGTCTGTTTGATCTAGAAAAGCAGGCGTTTGAGAGATGATGTGATTACTTTATTTAAAGGGACATAATACTCATATGCTAAATCACTTGAAACTGATACAGGAAAATATCACCTGAGCATCTCTATGTAAAAAAGGAAGATATTTTACCTCACAATCTCCTTAGCTCAGCAGAGTAAGTTCTGTGTAAAAAGTTATACTCAGCTGCTGCCAAGTACTAAACTTCCTTAAACTTAATAGGGAGATAAGATGAGAGTGCACGAAAGCTCCTTCCGTTGTCATGGGACAGACATACTGATTTGCTGCTTAGAAGTCCTTTACAATGGGAGGTGGCTACTGAGGAATTTTTGAGGTAAAATATCTTTCTTTTTTACATAGAGATGTTCAGGTGATATTTTCCTGTCAGCTTTTTACAGCTATGCTGCATCACTTTCAAGTGTTTCAACATTTGGGTATCATGGCCCTTTAAATATTGTAATGGTCCTTATAGAAAGTTATTAGTACTGTTTATTCCAATATACAGGGACATGATTCAGATAGAGCATACCATTTACTTCTGTTATCAAATTTGCATGATTCTCTTGGCATCCTTTGTTTAAAGAGCAACATTGCACTAATGGGAGCTAGCTGAATACATTGTATACACATAACCAAAACAATATGTCAGTAAAGTGACAGCATTATCAAGATCATTTTAAAATCAACAAAAACATACAATTTAGTTTTATCAATAATATCAAAGGTGTTTTAAAGGGACGCTACTTCTGAGCCTACCTATGTATGCCTTTCAACATAGGATACCAAGAGAACATAGCAAATTAGATCCTATAAATGAATCAGAAAGTTGATTAAAATTTTAAGCTGTATCTTAATCATAAAAGTTTAATTTTGACTTTACTGTCCCTTAATGATTTGTGACACTTTAATGCTAGAAAAAAAAAAGAAATTTAGTTTCTAGCAACACAAAAAAAATTTTTTTTTTCTCTGTAAGTAGACAGTAAAAAAAGCTTAGATATATTTTTGGCTTAAAAAAGAATGTGTTAAATGGGGAGGCTTTTAAAAAGAATTACTGTCAGTTCACTTGGCAGGGTCATTTATAATAAACAGGGATCAAGAGGATGAATGAAGGTTGGATTCTATAAACTTTTTTATTCTTTCAATCTCATTTACTATGTAAATATTCCTATGGTGGTAGTTCCATCATATTTGTTGGACATTGTTACTGCACGTAATTCTAAAACATTTCGTTTAGTATTAGTAGTTCACAAATAGTAACAATTCTAAGACTTTTCATTTTGATGTATGGAATGTATAAGTTTTTGACAAATTGTAACTCAGCTTTAATAACTTCAATAATAGCGCCCCCTGCCTGTGAATTTAATTATACCTATCTTAGTGAATGATCAATCATCAGTAATATTTTATATTCTTCATTTTGTAGTCTCCCAATGTTATAATGCATTATAATAAAACAATACTCTTTAACTGACATGGTGAGAAGCAAATTTAAAGGTATAAATTCTCATTATTAAGTACTATGAGGTATTACATACTTTTTTAGTGTGCTTCCGGTTAGATCTTGTAGACCCAGAGAGCTTTAATAAATACAGGCCACAAACAGGAGCCTGTCAAATGAATACTGTCTAAAGCCATACAACATTTCAATCAGAATAATGCAGTGTATTTCAGAATACTCATTATCTTAAAGGGATAGGAAAGTCGAAATTAAACTTGCATGATTCAGATAGAGCATGTCATTTTAAAGGGATATTTGAATAGAAACATACTTGCAATATACATGTATTGACAAAAATGCTTCTAGTAAAAGTTATTGCTGTTTTAGTGTTATTTTTTTTCTCTGCACTTGCATTTGAAGTATAGCTAGATATTAGTGCACAAGCACTTTAAATACTGAAGCTGCTCAGAGCACCAGTGGGGCTTATATCATGTCAGCAGTTAACAAATTGAGTCATTACCAGATGGTACGACCACCTTAGGCTCTCTGCACAAGCCCTTTGTTTCAAATGCTGGTAGTAGTAAGAGTATGGAGGTTATGTCAAACACCTTTTTGACAGGTGGACACGCCCCTTTCTCCACCCATAAAAAGGTGTTTGACATAACCTCCATACTATTACTACTGCTGGTGCACGGTGCATACTTAAATACATATTTGAAACATCTAAAAAAAAAATAGAAACATTTTTGGTAATACATGTATATTCAAAAAAGCTTCTATTCAAAACAAAAATGCATCCATGTGGATTCCAGTTTTGGCTGGAATGTCCCTTTAAGACACTTTTAAATTCACTTCTATTTTCAAATGTACTTTGTTCTCTTGATATCAATTGTAGAAAAGAATATGCACATACCCTACGCTAGTGGGAGATAGCTGGTTATTGGTGCCTGCACACGTTTGTCTCGAAATTAGCTGATGTGTTCAGCTAGCTCTCAGTAGTGCATTGCTGCTCCTTCAGCAAAGGATATCAAGGGAATGAAGCAAATTTTATAATAGAAATAAATTGGAAAGTTGTTTAAAATGGTATGTTCTATCGGAATCCTGAACGAAAACAAAGTGTAGGTGGTTTATTCTACAGGGCAAACAACAGTCCATTTAAATAAGCAAGTAAAGGTAACGGATCTGTTTTCAATCAATTAAATACTCTCCAGCATGTAAAATGGACAGTTGGGAACACATAAAGGGAAGAAAATATCCCTTTAAGGGACAATGTCCGTTTAAGAGTCCACCCCTTTTTCTTGCTGCATATTGTGCAGTCACAGCAGATTGTATCACATCTAGGCCTCTCGCAACAGTGTCTGGATATTAATAGATTTTTTTTTCTCCAACAAAAAGAAAACTATAATTATGGGCAGATTTACCCACATTGTTTTCATTTCATTACAGTGTCTTCTAGTTCACAATAGAGTGAGAAAGACACTGGCAACCATCTTAAAGGGACAGTTTTTATAACCTGTAAAAGAAATATAAATATTTCTTAAAATAGCCATTTACAGCAAATTATCTCTCTAACATTCAATATTTGCAGATCACTGCTCCTGTGAAATTAAAATGTTGGTTGGTCTGCATATTTAATATTGTAAACTAAGGCTTATTTCTGTATAAGGCAATACAAATATTTGTAATTGATTAATTGATTAATACAGACATAGAATTAGAGGCGTAACTAGAATTCACAGGGCCCAGGTGCAAGAATCTAAGAAGGGCCCCCACCCCAAAAAAAGTGAATTTGATAAAGGACAAAATTTTGACAAAAGGAGGTACCCTGTGCTCACAGTCTGTGAGATGGTCTGACCCCCTATTACTGTATATAGTGACACTGTTTAACCCACCAGTACTGTATATAGTGAGTCAGTGACACAGTCTGTAATCTGCCGGTGAGATGGCTGGCCTGACCCTACCCGCCCCAGTACTTTATAAAGTGAACACAGTAGTCAGTGACATGGTCCAGCCCCCCCGTACTGTATATAGACTGACACTGTTTACTCCCTGCCCCCCCCCCCCCCCCATGCTGTAGTAAAAAAAGGTCTGTAATTTGCTGGTTCCACAAACATACACACACATACATGCATAAATACACACAGTCACATACATACGTACACACATACATAAACACCAATGGGTAAAACAGAAACACTAACCCCTGTAGTCAGAGACACTAGTGAAGCATCATGTCACACTCACATGATATCAATGCAGGCAGTGGCAGGTCAACGTTTTTTATTATTAAAAAATATATATATATTTTTTTTTAAGCTGGGCCCCCACCCTTGGGGGCCCAGTAGCAATTGCGCCCTCTGCACCCCCTGTAGTTTCACCCCTGCATAGAATGTTAAATGTTGGTGTTTTGGGAATGTAAAGAGGGTACAACTTCTAGATCAGCTCTCTCTTAGTACTTGTCCAATTCAGGTATGTCACAAGATGGGTTCAAACCTTACAGGGCTCCCCCAATGCTCACATGTAAAATTAGCTACTTCTAGCTAATAAAGGAGTTCATGCCTTACTATGGAGAATGCAGCCTTTTCTATCTTTTTTTAATCTAAGTGAAGAGTGTAATTAAAATATTACGGAAACAATGAATGTTGATGTTTACTATGTACAGTATAGAACATGAAAGGAGAAAACAAACCAACGCTTGTGTTTATCTGGTGGCTTTTTGCCATTATTGTGTATTTCTGCAAACTAAACTATTCTCTAAAACTGATTGGTCTGCTAAAAAACAAGGTATGGATTTGTGTGGGTGCCTTAAAAAAACACTAACATTGATGTTTAAATGCTCAGAAAGCTAAAAGGGCACAGGGGTGTAAAATGGCAATGAAAGGGTTAAGGATCTAGACACACAGTTTTGGAGCCAAACAAGGGTGTCTGCACAAATATTTATAAAATAATTCAAACAGTTAAAAGCCAGAAGTAAAATGTTAGGATCCCTGGGGTCAACCTAGGCCATCCTAAATACAAAATAAAGTTCCCTTATGATTTGTTAAAGGGACATAAAACATGATTCAGATGGATCATACCATTTTAAACATCTTTCCAGTTTACCTTGGGAACTAAGTAAATTAGATAATAAAAGGTTATTGGAAATCGTTTAAAATTGCATGTTTTATCTGAATTACAAAATGAAAATATGGGGTTGCATGTTTTGTAGAGTTTCTCAGATTATGGAAGTTCAAAAGACTGGGCAGCTATAAATGTGAGTTGCAGGAAAGTTACAGGAGCAAGTAAAAGAAGTGACAGGGAGCAGCACCTAAAGTAATAAAAAACCTGGGAAATTAAAGTAATTTGTTTCTTTGTTGCTATTGTATATGTTCCTGTATTGAAAAAACAAATGTGTATGTACTTATCATTTTTAACATACTTAAATAGTCATATTCGGGTAATACACCCTTGTCTAATGAACATCAAATCCCTGCTTTGATTTAACTAGCCTAAAGCTCTTTACATTTTAAAGGGACATGAAACCCAATATTTTTCTTTTATAATTTAGAAAGAGCATGCAATTTTTAAATAACTTTCCAATTTACTTATTTTATCTAATTAGCTTCATTATCTTGCTATCCTTTGTTGAAAATCATATCTAGAAAGGTTCAGTAGCTGCTGATTAGTGGCAGCACATATATGCCTCGTGTGATTGGCTTACCCATGTGCATTGCTATTTCTTCAACAAAGGATATGTAAAGAATGAAGCAAATTCGAAAATAGAAGTACATTGGAATGTTGTTTAAATTTGTATTCTCTATCTGAATCATAAAATAAAAGTTTGGGGGTTCACATTCCTTTAAATTTGAATAGATTTAAAATATATAAAGCAAATTTCATAAAGGTTTTACATAAAAAGAAGAAAACTTACACACCTGGTGGGAGAGAGGGATGATATTGATTGAATCATAATTTTATTATAATCAATGTAAATGCCCTATCAGCTGAATAAGTATCCCTGCCTCACTGTGCCAAGCTTGGCTATGCGCTGGCACACAGTAAATGCCCTGCTGTGTATCTAGGCAGAGCAGTGTGCTGAATCAGTATGGGTGCAGGAACTGCTGATATACTCTGCTGGCGTCAGCACATCCTACACTGCACAGCCCTTGTTTTGTACTCACAGTCATGGTGTGATAGAAGCAGAAAGCGTCAGGCGAGGCAGAATATGAGAGGAAGGGAAATGCATTGCACATTACACAGGGAATCCAGCAATTACAGCACAGAGTTCACTTTCCTTTTTACCGTGACAAATACATTGCCCACGTGTACTATGAAAGCTGTTTTTGTTTTTGTTTTTATCCCTGTTTATTTATTTCTAGTTGGCTGTTAGGGATGGAATTTAACTATTTATGTACATTTTCTGAAATAGACATTCAACTATTCTGTATTTCTAACCATTTTGATAAAAAAAAAATCATTAAAAATAATACATCTGTCGTCTTGTGTTTCATGAAAATAAGTGATCAGAGTCTCAGACAGTTTGGCTTATTTTTGCTCCACATGTAATTTACTTTAGTTTCACAAACAAGTTGCACTTTTTGCAGCCAATGAGGAGCTGTACCACTGTATTTTCCTTTGCTTTGAATAAAACGCAGCTTGGTCCTCTATTGTAGAATAGATGAATGATGGCGCAAAGCTGTAAAGCACAATAATCATAGCTCCTAGCTGTCCTGTATTTTGTGGGAAAGTCTTAGTTTGGAAAGTTGCCTCTGTGTCCCAACAACATCTTTACAAATTTCCTGGTTTCGCAAAATAAAACCAAGGGCTAACCCATGGGCTATTTTGACTCTGATCACAGGCTGCAGCAATTCTGCTCAAGGGTCTCTCTGGCTCATCCCCCAGCCTCCCAGTCCTGGATCCTAAATGGGTAATGTTGAGAGCTGTACAATACCAAGCAACATTGTTACATCTTCTATTGCCTCTTACTGCCGTTTTAATTTAAATCCCCCTCTCTTCTGTTTGCACCCTACCATAATTAGCGCACCTGTTAGCTTTAAAGGGACATTAAATACCTCTTGTTTTGCATAAATATTGTCTTGTATCTGTCATTCCCAATATAGGCCACAAACCTAAGTCTGTAACCTGGGTATTCAAAATGTTGCAAATTGCTTAAACTTGACTTTATTTGTAGCATTTGCAGGTTATAGGTTATCTTTTTGGCCTCTCTGTGGAGTGTGAGGACAAGCTCAATTTTACACAAAAGCAAGAAGTGTTTAAAGGGACAGTCTACACCATTTTTATTTTTAAAAAGATAGATAATCCCTTTATTACCCATTCCCCAGTTTTGCATAAGCCACAATGTTATATTAATAAACTTTTTACCTCTGTAATTACCTTGTATCTAAGCTTCAACAGACTGCCCCTTATCTCAGTTCTTTTAGTAAGCAGAATTAACTATATGGCACACATGAACTAGTGTTGTCTAGCAGTGAAAAACTGTCAAAATGTACTGAAATCAGAGGTGGCCTTCAAGGTACTGATATTTTCAGTATAGATGGGGGTACAACAGGCAAATTCAACCACTTCACATGAAAAATAAAGGCAAATGAGCAAACTTTAGCATTAAAGGAGAGAAAAAAAGGTACACTGTACCTTTAACTATAAAGGGACACAGTAGGACAAAAATAAAAATAACTTGTTAAATTATTTTATTTTTGCATTACCATGTTCCTTTAATAATAACTATTTTATAGAAAAAATAAAATAAATATATATATATATATATATATATATATATATATATATATATATATATATATATTAGAGAAAAGGGATGTCATTTTTTTTTGGAGGAGAAATACGCTATAATTGTTTTTTTATTTTTATTTTAGCTTTGTTTTGTGATGTTCTGGACGCCTAATGTATCAGAGAAGATTCTAGTTGATATCATTGGGGTAGATTTTGCCTTTGCAGAGCTGTGTGTGATCCCTTTGAGACTATTTTCATTTTTTCCTGTGCCAGGTAAGATAATTTTTTTCTCATTCTTTTATACATACTGCATGCTGTTATAATCGCACATAAGCTGTGTTTCATGGGAATAAACAAGATTGCTTTATTGTAGTGTGTTTGGTAATAAACTATCTTGTTAACTGTCTATTGTATATTTACTATTTTCTTATCCCTTATTGTTTGTGCTTGATGTTGTTTTTTTGTTTGTTTTTTTTTTTTACTCGAGTATTTGTACAGTTATAACAGTTGCAAATCCTAAACAGTTTCTTCACTTAGAGCTAAACACAATTTAGGATAATTAAAAAAATCTCATAAAATGTTAAAGCCACAATGGCGAATATACATAATTTTTTTAAGATGAAGTAAATTATGTGTTTTATTATTATTTTTTTACTTAAAGGGACACTAAACCCAATTTTCTTATTCAGATAGAGCATGCAATTTTAAGCAACTTTCTAATTTACTCTTATTATCAAATTTTCTTCTATCTCTTGTTATCTTTATTTGAAAAGCATAAATGTAAAGTTAGGAGCCAGCCCATTTTTGGTTCAGCATCTGGGTAGCGCCTGCTGATTGGTGTCTAAACGTAGCCACCAATCAGCAAGAGCCAGGTGCTAAACCAAAAATGGGCCGGCTTTTAAGCTTACATTCAAATAAAGATACCAAGAGAACAAAGAAAATTTGATAATAGGAGTAAATTAGAAAGTTGCTTAAAATTGCATGCTCTTTCTGAATCATGAAAGAAAAAAATTGGGTTTAGTATCCTTTAAGTTTTGGTAGATTTTAGATACAAGTGATAGATACGAGTGAAATAAGTTTAAAGGGAGATTGTAGTGCATAAAATACCTGCACTAATTTGTAGGAGTGTGCAATTGTTTGCACTATTGATGCTTGGAGCTTTGGTCTCTGCTAAAACATAATTTCAGCAACTTCTGAATGCCACAGTATTCCACCACACTTCGTATAGGTGACTTACTCTTTTGACATTTGAAAGTCACAGAAATAAGATAAACATTTCTTATGCACTGAAGTCCATGGTCAATCTCATTGTCAATGTTTTAATGTTTAAACCTTTATAGGGGATGTTAAAACCAAAATGTTATTCTTCATAAAACTATTATGTGTAGTAAAAAAATATAAACTTTGTGATACTATTTTCAATATTAATTTTGCCCACATTCCTTTAATTCAATGCTGAAATATTTTTTTCCTCACTGCTCCCTCATGTATCCTGATCTTGCAGCATTCTAAGCCGTGACTGGTTGCTAAGTGCTAGGAGTTCACTTATATCTGTTTCTTATTGGCCACAATAAAAAGAGGCTCTTTAGCAGGGTATATATATAAACTATGAACATTTTGCTAACACAATGACAGTTTCAAATTATTTTAAACCATTTATTTTGTATCCTCCTGCAATTCAGTGCTTAATTGCTGATAGATACAATGCACATATTGAAAAAACACTTGACGGTACCTTTAAAGGGATACTGAACCAACATTTTTTCTTTTGTGGTTCAGATGGAGCATGTGCTTTTAAGCAACTTTCTAATTTACTCCTATTATCAATTTTTCTTTGTTCTCTTGGTATTTTTATTTGAAAAAGCAGAAATGTAAGCTTACGAGTCGGCCCATCTTTGTTTCAGCACCTGGGTAGCGCTTGCTGATTAGTGGCTAAATGTAATAATAGGAGTAAATTAGAAAGTTGTTTAAAATTGCAGGCTCTATCTCAATCATGAAAATAAAACTGGGTTCAGCATCTCTTTAATGTGTTATAACCATTAAACATTTTACTGTCTTTAGTCATTGTAGATAACATCATAGACAACAGTTTGTGTAATAAAATACATTGTGCATTAATATATTTGTGTATGTATTTATCATCATTTGGAACATATTCAGTTGTATCACATTAATATAAAATAATGTGTAATATATATATATATATATATATATATATATATATATATAGGTATAGTGTTGTAGGTATCCATAAACTGTACATATTTACATTTGCAGACATGAAAATAAGTCTTTAAAAACATCATATTGTTGTAATTTGGTTTGCTGTCTGTCGGCTAGATTATGAGTTGTGCGTTAGGGTAAAAAAGCAGGGTTAAGAGGTCCTAACGCTGCTTTTTCACTACCGCTGCTATTATGAGTCTTGAAGGTTTAGGGTCACCGCACACTTTTTTGGCCTTACCGCAAAACGACTTACGTAAACTTCATAAAGTCTTTTTTCTATGGGACTTCCATAGCGCCGGTATTACGAGTCTGTCCTGGGAGGCCAAAAAGTGAGCGATACACCCTACCCTGTCAAGAGTCCTAACGCATTTAAAAGTCAGTAGTAAAATTTTTAACCCCTAATCTGCCGCTCCGGACACCGCCGCCACCTACATTATATTTATGAACCCCTAATCTGCTGCCCCCAACATCGCCGACACCTACATTATATTTATTAACCCCTAATCTGCCGCCCCCAATGTCGCTGCAACTATAATAAACCTATTAACCCCTAAACCGCCGCACTCCCGCCTCGCAAACATTAGTTAAATATTATTATCCCCTAATCTTCCGTCCCTAACATCGCCGCCACCTACCTACATTTATTAACCCCTAATCTGCCGCACCAACGTCACCGCCACTATACTAAATGTATTATCCCCTAAACCTAAGTCTAACCCGAACACCCCCTAACTTAAATATAATTACAATAAATCTAAAGAAAACTTACTATTAATAACTAAATAATTCCTATTCAAAACTAAATACTTACCTATAAAATAAACCCTAAGTTAGCTACAACATAACTATTAGTTACATTGTATCTAGCTTAGGGATTATTTTTATTTTACAGGCAAGTTTGTTTTTATTTTAACTAGGTAGAATAGTTACTAAATAGTTATTAACTATTTAATAACTACCTAGCTAAAATAAATACAAATTGACCTGTAAAATAAAACCTAACCTAAGTTACACTAACACCTAACACTACACTATAATTAAATAAATTAACTAAATTAACAACAATTAAAAACATTAAATTAAATTAGCTTAAGTACAAAAAACAAACAAACACTAAATTACAGAAAATAATAAACAAATTACAAGATTTTTAAACTAATTACATCTAATCTAATAGCCCTATGAAAATAAAAAAGCCCCCCCCAAATAAAAAAAACCCTAGCCTAAACTAAACTATCAATAGCCCTTAAAAGGGCCTTTTGAGGGGCATTGCCCTTAAAAGGGCAGTTAGCTCTTTTGCGGCCCAAAGTCCCTAACCTAAAAATAAAACCCACCCAATACACCCTTAAAAAAACCTAACACTAACCCCCTGAAGATCGACTTACAGTTCTGAAGACCGGACATCCATCCTCAAGGAAGCGGCAGAAGTCTTCATCCAACCGGGCCGAAGTCCTCAACGAAGCCGGGAGAAGTCTTCATCCAAGCCAGGCGAAGTGGTCCTCCAGACGGGCAGAAGTCTTCAACCAGACGGCATCTTCTATCTTCATCCATCCGACGCGGAGCGGCTCCATCTTCAAGACATCCGACGTGGAGCATCCTCTTCTTCCGACGACTAAAGACGAATGAAGGTTTCTTTAAGTGACGTCATCCAAGATGGCATTCCTTAGATTCCGATTGGCTGATAGAATTAAGGTAGAAAAAATCCTATTTGCTGATGCAATTAGCCAATAGGATTGAGCTCACATTCTATTGGCTGTTCAAATCAGCCAATAGAATGCGAGCTCAGTCCTATTGGCTGATTGGATCAGCCAATAGGATTGAACTTCAATCCTATAGGCTGATTGCATCAGCCAATAGGATTTTTTCTACCTTAATTCCGATTGGCTAATAGAATTCTATCAGCCAATTGGAATCTAAGGGACGCCATCTTAGATGACGTCACTTAAAGGAACCTTCATTCAGTAAGAAGACTCCGGATGAAGAGTATGCTCCGCGTCGGATGTCTTGAAGATGGAGCCGCTCCACGTTGGATGGATGAAGATAGAAGATGCCGTCTGGATGAAGACTTCTGCCCGTCTGGAGGACCACTTCACCCGGCTTGGATGAAGACTTCTCCAGGCTTCGTTGAGGACTTTGGCCCGGTTGGATGAAGACTTCTGCTACTTCCTTGAGGATGGATGTCCGGCCTTCAGAACTGTAAGTTGATCTTCAGGGGGTTAGTGTTAGGTTTTTTTAAGGGTGTATTGGGTGGGTTTTATTTTTAGGTTAGGGACTTTGGGCCAGAAAAGAGCTAACTGCCCTTTTAAGGACAATGCCCATCCAAATGCCCTTTTCTGGGGAATGGGGGGCTTAGGTTTTTTTAGTTAGTATTTTATTTGGGGTGTTGGTTGTGTGGGTGGTGGGTTTTTTTCTGTTGGAGGGTTGTTTGTATTTTTTTTTTCAGGTAATAGAGCTGATTTCTTTGGGGCAATGCCCAGCAAAAGGCCCTTTTAAGGGCTATTGATAGTTTAGTTTAATTTTTTTTTATTTTGGGGGGGCTTTTTTATTTTGATAGGGCTATTAGATTAGGTGTAATTAGTTTAAAAATCTTGTAATTTGTTTAATATTTTCTGTAATTTAGTGGGGGGTTGTACTTTAGCTAATTTTAATTTAATGTATTAAATTGTTGTTAATTTAGTTAATTTATTTAATTATAGTAGGTGTTAGTGTAACTTAGGTTAGGTTTTATTTTACAGGTCAATTTGTATTTATTTTAGCTAGGTAGTTATTAAATAGTTAATAACTATTTAGTAACTATTCTACCTAGTTAAAATAAATACAAACTTGCCTGTAAAATAAAAATAAACCCTAAGCTACATACAATGTAACTGTTATATTGTAGCTATCTTAGGGTTTATTTTATAGGTAAGTATTTAGTTATTATTAGTAAGTTTTCTTTAGATTTATTGTAATTATATTTAAGTTAGGGGGTGTTAGGGTTAGACTTAGGTTTAGGGGTTAATACATTTAGTATCATGGTGGCGACGTTGGGGCGGCATATTAGGGGTTAATAAATGTAGGTAGGTGGCGGCGATGTTAGGGAAGGCAGATTAGGGGTTAATAATATTTAACTAATGTTTGTGAGGCGGGAGTGCGGTGGTTTAGGGGTTAATATGTTTTTTATAGTGGCGACGACGTTGCTGGCAGCAGATTAGGGGTTAATAAGTGTAGGTAGGTTGCGGCGACATTGGGGGCAGCAGATTAGGGGTTAATAAATAGAGGTATAAATGTAGGTGTCGATGATGTTGGGGGCAGCAGATTAGGGGTTCATAAGTATAATGTAGGTGGCGGCGGCAGATTAGGGGTTAAAAAATATAATGCAGGTTTTGGCAATGTCCGGGGCGGCAGGTTAGGGGTTAATAAGTGTAAGATTAGGGGTGTTTAGACTCGGGGTTCATGTTCGGGTGTTAGGTGTAAACATAAAATGTGTTTTCCCATAGGAATCAATGGGGCTGCGTTAAGGAGTTTTACGCTGCTTCTTTGCAGGTGTTAGACTTTTTTTCAGCCGGCTCTCCCCGTTGATTCATATGCGATAATCATGCACGAGCACATACGACCAGCTCACCGCTGACTTAAGCAGCGCTGGTATTGGAGTGCGGTAAGGAGCAAAATTTTGCTCAATGCTCACTTCTTGCCTTATAACGCCGGGTTTATAAAAACCTGTAATACCAGAGTTGAAGGTAAGTGAGCGGTGAGACAAAACTGCTCGTTAGCACCGCATAGCCTCAAACGCAAAACTCGTAATCTAGGTGTGTATTTTCTATTTCATTTTAAAGACGCATAAGAAATGTTTTTTTTTTTGTTCAGCCTATAAATGAATCACCTTGTTCTATTTCTCATTAACGCAGTTACTGTACGAGCACATCTAACTGGCTGGCTGATGACACTAAAGAAGACGTTTGTTTTGGCACCCAGCTCTGTCTTAAGAATTATCGTTCTCATCTCTAGTCTTGTCATCTTGCCTTACCTGGGGTAAATTACTTTCCTAAAATAACACAGCTATACTATAGCAGTGTCATCTCACTTGTGTTCTTTGTTTGTAGGGTCAATGTTGTTAACTATCAGCTGTCTACATATAATATGCGTGTGCATTTATATATATATATATTCATCTAATTAATGAGCATACTTAGAAGTTAACTTATTTTAAAATATTATGTTAAATAGATGGGAAGATATTTTTTTTCATACTTACATAGAGTAGTGTAATCTTGGTATTTTTAACTTAAATGGACACAATTTTAATATAAAATGTTTAATTTTAATATGCTTTAATTATATCCCCTTTAACTGTAATTTTTTTTATTATGTAACTAACAAAATGACTGTGGCAAGCGCTGTCCACTCGGTTAACAAGTCTGGAGTAGCTCCTCCAAAAATGCGCATTTCTCAAAGTTTTGTACTTTAGAATGTTGCAGTTATTACTGCAACATTGAGAATATCTCATTATTTTTATCTAAGACTTTCAACAGCTTTTTATTCTATTTTAGATCATATAATTTATTTTAGATATTTAATAGTTTCATATTAGATATGTTTTTTTTATTTTTGCAACAGGAACTTAAGCTATATTTGTGTGTTGACAAATAGGTATGATATTCTCAGTTTTAACAAACTGTTTTCCATATTGGAGTATTTAAAGCTATGCCATCATTTTTCGGACACCGGTGTCTATAGAGTATATTATTTTATAAAATTGTTAATAAATTGATGGTTATTTTTCCATCTTAATATGAGGAGAGTACACGGCTTCATTCCTTACTTGTGGGAATACTGAACCTGGCCAACAGGAGCGGGCAAAGACACCCCAGCCAAAGGCTTAATTACCTTCCTCACTTCCCTCATTCCCCAGTCATTCTTTGCCTTTCGTCACAGGAGGTTGGCAGAGATGTGTCAGAAGATACGGAGTAGTTCCTTATGGAGGTTAGTACTCTTCGAAATGGGACTAGAGTTTTAGGTAGTCTTGTCAGCCTCTCAGTGAGAGCATTGGCGAATGTTGAGTCTGGCGATGCAGGGAGAGTCTTTCTGCGAACCCATCCAGACTCATATTAACAACTCCGAAGCAATCAGTGTTGACAAGTTTCACTGCCTGCTTCTATCACTCAAGTCCATGTCAGTAGCGATGCTACAAGACTGTCAAACTTGAGAGGCTGTGTTTCTGTTCCACAGCATAGATTTTGGTAGATCGTTTCATTTTTTATACACGTATGATAACACAAGAAGACAGTGTCACAGTGTGACTCCTTTTATCTGAATGGAATTCAGGGTTAATGTCTCCAGGAGGGATTAATCACATATGTTTAATATCGTGTTTATGCTGTGACATGTGTGAGATGTGGCTCAGACAGATGTTGGAACGTACAGGTTTTACTTTCACTTTGGAGCGCTGCGCAGCCAGTTAGGCTTGGCACGCTTTTAGTGGAGCAGGGGCAGTCCTGCATGGTGCACCATGTGACCGGGTGTGGTCACAGTTATTTCTTTCTTCCTAGAAACAAAGCAGTTTCTCTCTTGGGCCTGGGTCATGGGAGGTGGTGAGTGCCCTAGCCATTGGGGGTATAAAGGTGCCATTTATCTTTGTTTTAGTCCTTTTTATAAGCGCAAGCTATGGATGACTCTGATACTTTAGAGGGTACTCCCTCTTTACCTAAAGCTAATGCCTGTCTATATTGTGGGGAGGTCACGGTATACCCACCTGCTCAATTATGTTCCACATGCCTTTGATAAAGTAATCTTATCAAAGAAAGCTAATATGTTTAGTACTACTGAGCCTTCTACCTCTGAGGAGTCTCTGTCCCAAGAGGTGCACACCCTACAGTCATCTCTTAACACATATGCAGCTTCCCATAGCACTCCTATTCCTCCATCTGGAGCGGTCCTTTTACCGCCACACTTTACTGAACAGTTACAGATGGCAGTGTCTGCGGCCTTTAGTGCTTTACCTCGCACTGCTCAGTGCAAGAGAAAGGTTAAATATTGCTATCCTTCCCAGGGGTCATCTACTAGCTTATTGGATTTATCTGATACAAGATTATCCGATGATGAAGATGCCTCTGATAATTCAGAGGATGCTCTTTCTGGGTCGAAATCTGCTGCCTCTAAGCCTCCAGCTGCGGAGGAACCAGACTTTAGATTTAGGATTGAACACTTACGCTTTCTGCTAAAGGAGATGTTGGCTACTTTAGAGGTTCCAGAACCTAAATTACTTGAGGAACCTTGCATTCCTAAATTATACCACAGACTTTCCCAGTTCCCATAAAGATGGTGAAAATTATTAAGAATGAATGGAAAAGATTTGGTTCTTCTTTTTCCCCTTCTTCTTCCTTTAAGAAATTGTTCCCGGTTCCGGACTCTCAGTTGGAGTTGAAATATTTGTTCCAACCGGCAGCGACTGTTGATGCGGTTGCTGGAGCGGTTACCTACTGGTCTGACTCCTTATCTGAGTTGATCGAGGTGGAGGGCCCCCTCAACACGATCCTGGAAAGAATTAGGGCCTTAAGGGTAGCTAATTTTTTTAATTGTGATGCAAATATGCAGATTATTCGCCTGAACGTCAAGGCTTCAGGTTTTTTTTTTGTGCTAGCCTGTGGGGCACTCTGGCTGAAATCTTGGTCTGCGGACATGACTTCGAAGACTAGACTTCTTTCTCTCCCATTCAAGGGAAAGATTATTTTTGGTCCAGGCCCGGACTCTATCATATCCACAGTTACTAGAAGAAAAGGTGCCTTTTTACCTCAGGATAAGAAGAACAAGCCTAAGGGACAAGGTCCTAATTTTCGCTCCTTTCGTTCAGACAAATCCCAACACCAGCAGCCCTCTGCAAAGCCGGAGCAGTCCAAATGAACTTGAAAACCTCCTCAGTCCTGGAATAAATCCAAGCAGAATAAGAAGCCCGCTGAGTCAAAGTCTGCATGAAGGGGCGGCCCCCGATCCTGCTTTGGATCTGGTAGGGGGCAGACTGTCACTCTTTTCAGAAGCTTGGTCTGGGGACATGCAAGACCCGTGGGTATTGGAGGTCATCGCTCAGGGATACAGGATAGGTTTCAAGTCTCATCCTCCCAGAGGCAGAATTCTCTTATCAAACTTGTCTTCAAGGTCAGAAAAGAGAGAGGCTTTTCTAGGGTGTGTGAGGGATCTGTCCCCCTTGGGGGTCATTGTACCAGTACCTCCAGCAGAGAGAGGTCTGGGATACTACTCAATCCTGTTTGTGGTCCCAAAGAAGGAGAGTATGTTTCGTCCAATTCTGGACTTAAAGTGTTTAAACAAATTTCTGGCTGTCCCCTCATTCAAGATGGAGGCAATAAGGTCCATTCTTCCTTTAGTTCAGAAAGGACAATTTATGACCATGATAGACCTGAGAGATGCATACTTTCACATCCCTATACTCAAGGAACACTTCAAGTTCCTAAGATTTGCGTTCATGGACCAGCACTACCACTTCATTGCACTTCTGTTTGGTCTGGCTACTGCTTTAAGAGTTTTTACGAAGGTTCTGGGGGCTCTTCTCACAGTGGCCAGAACCAGAGGGATTGCAGTGGCACCATACTTAGGTGATATTTTGGTTCAAACACCTTCCTGTCGTCTGGCAGAGGACCATTCAAAAGCTCTTTCTCTTCTTCAATCTCATGGATGGAAGATAAACTTAGAAATTAGTTCTCTTATTCCCAGTACCAGGGTGAAGTTCCTGGGTACGATAATAGATTCCATATCTGTGAGGATATTTCTTACAGACCAGAGACGTTACAAGCTAACTTCTAATTGTCTTGCCCTCCAGACCTCCTTCAGACCATTTGTGGTGTGGTGTATGGAGGTAATTGGACTCATGGTGTCCTGCATGGACATCATCCCCTTTGCCAGGTTCCATCACAGACCTCTTCAGCTGTGCATGTTGAGACAGTGGAACGGCAATCATTCAGATCTGTCTCAATAGATTTTCTGGACAGCCGGTCGAGAGAATTGCTCTCCTGGTGGCTTTGTCCAGATCACCTGTCCCAAGGGACAGCCTTCTTGAGACCATCCTGGGAGATTGTGACTACAGATGCGAGTCTCTCAGGATGGGGAGCTGTTTGGGGGTGCCAGGAAGACACAGGGCCTGTGGATTAGAGAGGAATCCCTCCTCCCAATCAACATCTTGGAACATTGAGCGATCTTCAATGCTCTGAAGGCTTGGCCCCTTCTGAATTCGACCCAGTTTATGAGATTCCAATGGGACAACATAACCTTGGTGGATTACATCAACCATCAGGGGGGAACGAGAAGCTCCCTAGCAATGAGGGAAGAATCTCGGATTCTGGAGTGGGCTAAGGCCCACAGCTGTTCGCTGTCGGTGATCCACATTCCGGGTGTGGACAACTGGAAAGCATATTTTCTCAGCAGACCATCCTTTCATCCGGGTGAATGGTCTCTCCATCCCAAAGTGTTTGCGGAGATATGCAACAGGTGGGGGACGCCGGAGATAGATCTCATGGTGTCTCGTCTCAATACCAAGCTACCCAGATATGGGTTGAGGTCCAGGGATCCTCAGTCGGATCTAATAGATGCATTAGCAGTGCCTTGAAGGTTCAGTCTAATCTAACTTTTCCCACTGTTACCACTCCTTCCTCGTGTAGTAGCTTGCATCAAACAGGAGCAGGTGTCAGTGATACTGATTGCTCCATCGTGGCCACGAAGGATGTGGTTCGTGCATCTAGTGGGGATGTTATCTTTTCCTCTCTGCTGGGACAAGGTCCTTTTTGTTCATCAAAATCTAGATTCTCTGAGGCTGACTGCGTGGAGATTGAACACTTAGTCCTAGCCAGGAGAGGTTTTTCTGAGAGCGTTATTGATACTCTCATTTAAGCCTGTAAGCCGGTTATTCGTCGCATCTATAATAAGGTGTGGAGGACCTACTTATTCTGGTGTGAAGAGCGTGGATTTCCCTGGCATAAGGTCAGGGTTTCCAGGATTCTTTCTTTTCTCCAGGATGGTCTGGAGAAGGGCCTTTCGGCTAGCTCTCTTAAGGGACAGATTTCGGCCCTACCTGTTTTACTGCACAAGAGTCTCGCTGAGCTTCCAGACGTCCAGTCCTTTGTTCAGGCTCTGTCTAGAATCAGACCTGTGTTTCGACCTAGCGCTCCTCCATGGAGCTTAAATCTTGTTAACGTTTTGCAGAGGGCTCTGTTTGAGCTTTTGCATGGCCTTGACATTAAATTATTTTCTTGAAAGGTTCTCTTTTTACTGGCTATTGCCTTGGAATGCAGAGTATCTGAGATGGCTGCCTTGCAATGTGAGCCCCCTTACCTAGTATTCCATGCTGATAAGGCTGTTCTTCATACTGGGTTAGGTTTTTTCCAAAGGTTGTTTCTGATCACAACATTAATCAGGAAATTGTTGTTCCTTCCTTGTGTCCTAGCCCTTCTTCGAAGAAGAAGAGGTTACTTCATAATTAGGATGTGGTTCTGTCTTTAAGCCACTAAGGAGTTTAGACAGACTTCTTCTTCGTTTGTTGTCTACTTTGGGAAGCGTAAGGGACAGAAAGCCTTGTCCACATCCTTGTCTTTTTGGTTGAGGGGCATTATTCGCTTAGCTTATGAAACAGTCAGACATAGACCCCCTCAGAGGATTAAGGCTCATTCTACCAGAGCAGTGGCTTCCTCTTGGACCTTCAAGAATGAGGCATCTATGAGCAGATTTGTAACTGGGCCACCTGGTCCTCCTTTACATACCTTTTCAAAATTTTACAAGTTTGCCGTTTTTGCTTCGGCTGAAGCATCTTTTGGGATAAAGGTTTTGCAGGCTGTTGTGCCCTCAGAATAGGGTCCGCCTCTCGTTTTAACCTCCCGTTTTCATTCAGTGTCCTCTAGAGCTTGGTTATATGTTTTCCACAAGTAAGGAATTAAGCTGTAGACTCTCCTCATATTAATATGAAAAACATAAATTATGCTTACCAGATAATTTCCTTTCCATCTGTATGAGGAGAGTCCACGGCCTCCATCCATTTTCTCCGTTGGGCGGACCAAATTTTTTTGTTCTTCTGGCACCATTTATACCCTGATGTTTCTCCTACTGTTCCTTGTTCCCTCGGCAGAATTACTGGGGGATAAGGGGAGTGGGGTTTTTTTTAAGCCTTTGGCTGGGGTGTCTTTGCCTCCTCCTGGTGGCCAGGTTCAGTATTCCCACAAGTAAGGAATGAAGCCGTGGACTCTCCTCATACAGATAGAAAGGAAATTATCTGGTAAGCATAATTTATGTTTTTTAGATTTTATATATTTTATTTGTTCTTTTGCACTCCCCAACTTTTATTTCTTTTTTTGCCATCCACACTATCGCTAGAGGAGTATAGTGTATATTGGTCACAGCAGCATTATTGGTGTATTAGATCTATTTTTTGGCTCTTTTTGGTGTAATCACAGAGGTAAAAAGTGTATTAATATCACTGTGTTGATTATACAAAACTGGGGAATGGGTAACAAAGGGATTATCTATCTTTTTAAACAATAACAATTCTGGAGTAGACTGTCCCTTTAAGCTTTACTTGTTAATATGTATATTTAGAACAAAAATAATGCTGTAAAAATAATAAACTTTAATAAATTTGAAAAAAAAGAGCATATTTTGGAGTCAAGGACACTGTCACTTCTGTTGAAGTTAAAGGGATAGAAAGGTCAAAAATGAAATGTGCATGGGATGCATTTCAATTATAAACATAAACATTTTCGCAGTATACTTCCATTAGCTAAAATGTGTTTAGTAAAAGTTATCACTGTTTTTCAGGAGCATATGTACATATTCTACAAGGGGCTGTGCACCAGTATTCAAGCTTAAAGGGACACTGTACCCAAAAATTTTCTTTCGTGATTCAGATTGAGCATGAAATTTTAAGCAACTTTCTTTTTTTTAATTTTCTTTATTTCCAACAAAATGTACATTTATACAGATATAATACCTTTTGCGCCTCGCAGGGCCCCATGACATTCAATAAACTTAAATATAACCAGCCCAGCCCTTAATTGCGTTAATTCACCCAAAATGCTGGATTTTTGCATTTAATAAACACAAAATCACACAAGAAAAAAAAACAACTTAAACAAATTAATCCAAAAAAAAAAAAAAAAAAAGGGGGAAGATCCCCCAAACTAACAAAATTAAAAGGGTATTTCTCTCCTCCGCCCTTCCCCCCCCCCATCTCGGTGCAGCAATAACTTGCCTTCCCCAATTCTGCATCAATTTTACCTTATCCACTATCGGTATTTTCCACTAACCAACTACTTGGAAAATGTCCTGCTAAGACTTGTGATTGTACATAAATAGAGTTTTTCAGGGGCCTAACCAGCGTCCTTTGAGTCTCCAGAGGGAGCAAGATGATTAACCCGTGCCATTGTTGAAAAAAAGTAGCTAATTGAGCATCTGAAGTATTCTGTAAGTTGTATTGTTCAAATAACATAATTTATGTAAGAACTTACCAGATAAATTCATTTCTTTCATATTAGCAAGAGTCCATGAGCTAGTGACGTATGGGATATACATTCCTACCAGGAGGGGCAAAGTTTCCCAAACCTCAAAATGCCTATAAATACACCCCTCACCACACCCACAAATCAGTTTAACGCATAGCCAAGAAGTGGGGTGATAAGAAAAAAGTGCGAAAGCATAAAAAATAAGGAATTGGAATAATTGTGCTTTATACAAAAAAATCATAACCACCACAAAAAGGGTGGACTCTTGCTAATATGAAAGAAATGAATTTATCAGGTAAGTTCTTACATAAATTATGTTTTCTTTCATGTTATTAGCAAGAGTCCATGAGCTAGTGACGTATGGGATAATGACTACCCAAGATGTGGATCTTCCACGCAAGAGTCACTAGAGAGGGAGGGATAAAATAAAGACAGCCAATTCCGCTGAAAATAATCCACACCCAAAATAAAGTTTTAAATCTTATAATGAAAAAAACTGAAATTATAAGCAGAAAAAATCAAACTGAAACAGCTGCCTGAAGTACTTTTCTACCAAAAACTGCTTCAGAAGAAGAAAACACATCAAAATGGTAGATTTTAGTAAAAGTATGCAAAGAAGACCAAGTTGCTGCTTTGCAAATCTGATCGACCGAAGCTTCATTTCTAAACGCCCAGGAAGTAGAAACTGACCTAGTAGAATGAGCTGTAAACCTTTGAGGTGGAGTTTTACCCGACTCGACATAGGCATGATAATTTAAAGATTTTAACCAAGATGCCAAAGAAATGGCAGAGGCCTTCTGACCTTTCCTAGAACCGGAAAAGATAACAAATAGACTAGAAGTCTTTCGGAAATTCTTACTCACAAGAAAGAGCAGATAATTCAGAAACTCTTCTAGCAGAAGAGATGGCCAAAAGAAACAAAACTTTCCAAGAAAGTAATTTAATGTCCAATGAATGCATAGGTTCAAACGGAGGAGCTTGAAGACCCCCCAGAACCAAATTCAAACTCCAAGGAGGAGAAATTGACTTAATGACAGGTTTTATACGAACCAAAGCTTGTACAAAACAATGAATATCAGGAAGATTAGCAATCTTTCTGTGAAAAAGAACAGAAAGAGCAGAGATTTGTCCTTTCAAGGAACTTGCAGACAAACCTTTATCCAAACCATCCTGAAGAAACTGTAAAATTCTCAGAATTCTAAAAGAATGCCATGAAAAATGATGAGAAAGACACCAAGAAATGTAAGTCTTCCAGACTCTATAATATATCTTCCTAGATACAGATTTACGAGCCTGTAACATAGTATTAATCACAGAGTCAGAGAAACCTCTTTGACTAAGAATCAAGCGTTCAATCTCCATACCTTTAAATTTAAGGATTTGAGATCCTGATGGAAAAAAGGACCTTGTGACAGAAGGTCTGGTCTTAACGGAAGAGTCCACGGTTGGCAAGAGGCCATCCGGACAAGATCCGCATACCAAAACCTGTGAGGCCATGCTGGAGCCACCAGCAGAACAAACGAGCATTCCTTCAGAATCTTGGAGATTACTCTTGGAAGAAGAACTAGAGGCGGAAAGATATAGGCAGGATGATACTTCCAAGGAAGTGACAATGCATCCACTGCTTCCGCTTGAGGATCCCTGGATCTGGACAGATACCTGGGAAGTTTCTTGTTTAGATGAGAAGCCATCAGATCTATTTCTGGAAGTCCCCACATTTGAACAATCTGAATCCAGAACTGGTCTGAAGGAATTCTCCTTCTTTGGTACAATGAAGAGATTTGAATAAAACCCCAGCCCCTGTTCCAGAACTGGAACTGGCATAATTACTCCAGCCAACTCTAGATCTGAAACACATTTCAGAAATGCTTGAGCGTTCGCTGGATTTACTGGGACACGGGAAAGAAAAAATCTCTTTGCAGGAGGCCTTATCTTGAAGCCAATTCTGTACCCTTCTGAAACAATGTTTTGAATCCAAAGATTGTGAATTGAATTGATCCAAATTTCTTTGAAAAATCGTAATCTGCCCCCTACCAGCTGTGCTGGAATGAGGGCCGCACCTTCATGTGGACTTGGGAGCTGGCTTTGGTTTTCTAAAAGGCTTGGATTTATTCCAGACTGGAGATGGTTTCCAAACTGATACCGCTCCTGTGGGTGAAGGATCAGGCTTTTGTTCCTTATTGTGAAGAAAGGAACGAAAACGATTATTAGATCTAAATTTACCTTTAGATTTTTTATCCTGTGGTAAAAAAGTTCCTTTTCCTCCAGTAACAGTTGAGATAATAGAATCCAACTGAGAACCAAATAATTTATTACCCTGGAAAGAAAGGGAAAGCAAAGTTGACTTAGAAGACATATCAGCATTCCAAGTTTTAAGCCATAAAGCTCTTCTAGCTAAAATAGCTAGAGACATATACCTGACATCAACCCTAATGATATCAAAGATAGCATCACAAATAAAATTATTAGCATGTTGAAGAAGATTAACAATGCTATGAGAATTATGATCTGTTACTTGTTGCGCTAAAGCTTCTAACCAAAAAGTTGAAGCTGCAGCAACATCCGCTAAAGATATAGCAGGTCTAAGAAGATTACCTGAACATAAGTAAGCTTTTCTTAGAAAGGATTCAATCTTCCTATCTAAAGGATCCTTAAAGGAAGTACTATCTGCCGTAGGAATAGTAGTACGTTTAGCAAGAGTAGAGACAGCCCCATCAACTTTAGGGATTTTGTCCCAAAATTCTAATCTGTCAGATGGCACAGGATATAATTTCTTAAAACGTTTAGAAGGAGTAAATGAATTACTCAAATTATTCCATTCCCTGGAGATTACTTTAGAAATAGCATCAGGGACAGGAAAAACTTCTGGAATAACTACAGGAGATTTAAAAACCTTATTTAAACGTTTAGATTTAGTATCAAGAGGACCAGAATCCTCTATTTCTAATGCAATTAAGACTTCTTTAAGTAAAGAACGAATAAATTCGATTTTGAATAAATATGAAGATTTATCAGCATCAACCTCTGAGACAGAATCCTCTGAACCAGAGGAACCATTATCAGAATCAGAATGATGATGTTCATTTAAAAATTCATCTGAAAAATGAGAAGTTTTAAAAGACCTTTTACGTTTACTAGAAGGAGGAATAACAGACATAGCCTTCTTAATGGATTTAGAAACAAAATCTCTTATGTTAACAGGAACTCTCTGAGTATTAGATGTTGATGGAACAGCAACAGGTAATGTAACATTACTAAAGGAAATATCTGCATTAACAAGTTTGTCATGACATTCATTACAGACAACAGCTGGAGGAATAGATACCACAAGTTTACAGTAGATACACTTAACTTTGGTAGATCCAGCACCAGGCAGCGTTTTTCCAGAAGTATCTTCTGACTCAGTGTCAATCTGGGACATCTTGCAATATGTAATAGAAAAAACAACATATAAAGCAAAATTGATCAAATTCCTTAAATGACAGTTTCAGGAATGGGAAAAAATGCCAGTGAACAAGCTTCTAGCAACCAGAAGCAATAAATAATGAGACAATAGTGACGCCCATATTTTTTAGCGCCAAAAAAGACGCCCACATTATTTGGCGCCTAAATGCTTTTGGCGCCAAAAATGACGCCGTATCCGGAACGCCGACACTTTTGGAGCAAAAAAACGTCAAAAAATGACGCAACTTCCGGCGGCACGTATGACGCCGGAAACAGAAAAAAAAAATTGCGCCAAAAAAGTCTGCGCCAAAAATGACGCAATAAAATGAAGCATTTTCAGCCCCCGCGAGCCTAACAGCCCACAGGGAAAAAAAGTCAAATTTTAAGGTAAGAAAAAAATTGATTTATTCATATGCATTATCCCAAATATGAAACTGACTGTCTGAAATAAGGAACGTTGAACATCCTGAGTCAAGGCAAATAAATGTTTGAATACATATATTTAGAACTTTATATAAAAGTGCCCAACCATAGCTTAGAGTGTCACAGAAAATAAGACTTACTTACCCCAGGACACTCATCTACATGTAGTAGAAAGCCAAACCAGTACTGAAATGAGAATCAGTAGAGGTAATGGTATATATAAGAGTATATCATCGATCTGAAAAGGGAGGTAAGAGATGAATCTCTACGACCGATAACAGAGAACCTATGAAATAGACCCCATAGAAGGAGATCATTGAATTCAAATAGGCAATACTCTCCTCACATCCCTCTGACATTCACTGCACGCTGAGAGGAAAACCGGGCTCCAACCTGCTGCGGAGCGCATATCAACGTAGAATCTAGCACAAACTTACTTCACCACCTCCATAGGAGGCAAAGTTTGTAAAACTGATTTGTGGGTGTGGTGAGGGATGTATTTATAGGCATTTTGAGGTTTGGGAAACTTTGCCCCTCCTGGTAGGAATGTATATCCCATACATCACTAGCTCATGGACTCTTGCTAATTACATGAAAGAAATATAATGTGATATCAGCTCACTTTTCAATGCTTTTATATTTGGAGCTGATCTGTCCTTCCATGTTTTTAAAATTAAATTACGTCCGATCATTATAATCAAATTAATCATTTTATAGTTTCTAGGCGGGAATTGAGACTTAACTAGAAAAAATATTTCTAACGGTACTATATCATATTGGATTTTGAGCGTACCCTTCATCCAATATGTTACCTTGACCCAAAATTGGGCTATTTTGGGACAAGCCCAAAAACAATGCAACATATCCGCCCCAGTTGAGCTACATCTAGAACAACTGATCGGTAAATTATACCATTTGGACAGTTTATTGGGGGTTAAATATACCATAAAAGCCACTTTGATCTGTGTTTCCCTTCAGGTGGTCAGAACCCAAATATTCTGGATAACCTTAAACGCGTTTTTTATTACCTCACTATCTATTTGTGGGAATAATCTGCCCCATAAGGAAACTATGTGTTCTATTCTCTTCTCCTGCAAAAGTCCTCAGTAGATCAAATAGAACGGTGCAATAGCATATGCCCCCCTTTGAAAATTATTAATGTTAGTTTGAAGATCACCGAATGACCATTCTATCCCACAATAATTTTTTTTCAGCTCATATATAAGATGTCTGACCTGTAAATAGGCGTAGAACTCTTTATTCAATAATCCAAATTGGTTACTAATGTCCCTATAAGTTAATAGCTCTAGGTCCATATTTAAGAATTGTACCACATAGATTAACCCTTTCTCTGCCCACGATCTAAAAACCTGGTCTGAAATACCTGGGATGAAGATAGGGTTCCCTGTAATGGGTAAATATTTGGACACATGAGGTGAAAAACCCAGATCCGCACAAAACTTTTGCCAAGCTGTAATTATATTTTTAAAAGTTTCCATACTGAAGATATGTGTCGGCAGATCGGTAATTGGACAGTGCAAAATAGCATCTAAACGATACGGAGTTATTAATGCTGTTTCCCATCCTACTGGAGATACTTGTTCTAGACCCGTCAGCCAGTCTACTGCCACTTTCACCCGAGCCGCCTGGCTATAAAGCAATATGTTGGGCAATGCTAACCCAGCAGCTTCTACATTATTCATTAAGCGTGCTACCGAAATCCATGCTTTGGAACCTTGCCATAGAAATTTAAAGCAAGCCTTATTATAGTTCATTATATCTTTTTTATGAATGGCTAATGGAATATTCTGTATAAGATAGAAAATTTTTGGGAATAGAATAGTTTTTAAAAGCGTGACCCTTGCTGATAACGAGATAGGAAGTTTTATCCACTCCTCCATTTTTTTCTTACAATCTGAAAAACATTTGTTATTTAAATTATACCAATCTTGTGGGTTTGGATTCAGAATAATCCCCAAATAAGTTATCTGTGTTTCTTTTTTGAAAGGGTGCTTAATAGTGTGATCTTTTTTATTTAACCATAAAAGTTCAGATTTGGACAAATTGATTTTAAAACCCGAGATCTTCCCAAAGCTATTTATCGTATCCAGGAAAATTGGAAGATTCTTATTAATATTATTTAAACATAACAAAATATCATCTTCGTATATCAGCAGTACTAGTTTTTGTGCCCCGATCCGAATCCCGTCTAACTGTTGACGCAATAAAATTGCCAGTGGTTCTAATGAGATATTGAACAATAATGGAGATAGTGGGCAACCTTGACGGGTACCCCTATGTAATACCACTAACTGAGAGAGTTCCACGTTAATATGCAAAGTTGACTTCGGGGCCGAATATATAATACGGATTACTTCTTGCACATGTCCCTTCAGACCAAACTGTTCTAAAGAATAAAATAAATGTTTCCAGGAGACGCGATCAAATGCTTTCTCTGCGTCAATAGTTAGAAGGGCTAGGTCTGCCTTCATTCTATGCCTAGATGTTCTAAACTTATCCCAAAAGTAATCAATTAAGGTCAAAATCTTGCAAGTATTTTTGGCGGGATTCATCCCTTCCATGAACCCGGCTTGATTCTCATGAATTAATGACCCAAGGTGGGATTTTAATCTTTTCGCCAGAATCGCTGTAAGCAATTTGTAGTCCGTATTAAGGACTGATATCGGCCTATACGAACCGGGTAACTCAGGGTCTTTATTTTTTTTTTCGGGATTAAAGATATTACAGCCGCTGCAAAATAAGGAGAACATTTATTGTGATCAATGAAATAATAGTTAAATAGCTTTAACAGTGTTGGAGCTATTTGTAGTTGTAGAATCTTATAAAATTCCAAAGGCAGGCAATCCGGGCCTGCAGCCTTGTTGGTCTTAGCTGCTGTTATAGCCTCTATGATTTCCTCTACTGTGATTGGGGCGTTAATCTCTGCTAAATTCTCATTAGATATTTTAGGCGTCTTGATTTTATCCCAAAAACCCTCTGTTGATATGTCTTGATCTTCAGATCTATATAATTCCGTAAAAAATTCATGAAATACTCTGGAAATCTCCGTATTACATGTAAATCTCTCAGAGCCCTTTCTTATAGAAGTTATCTTATTTCTGCCATTGGCCTTAATCAATCTTGCCACAAATTTAGCAGATCTGCCAGCATAGCCACTATAAAGGGCTTTTTGTCTTTGTGTTTCTACTCTGGTCTTCTGTTTAATAAAGATATCTCGCATAGATTTGGCGACTATATATTTCCTCCAGTGTTCACTTGAACGCAGATCTAAGTATGCTTTATATGAGTTCTTTACTTGATGCGATAGTTGGATTTCCCGTTGCCTAGATTTCCTTTTCATATTACACAAATATGTTTTAACCTTGCCACACAATACAGCTTTCGCTGCTTCCCAATACACTTCGGGTTTATTTTCATACCCTCCGTTATAACCCACATATTCTCGCCATTGATTCGTCAGCCAATTATTAAATTGGACATTGTTCATCAAATATTTTGGAAAAAAAATGGATTGATTCCCCGCCCTATCTGCTCATGGTGAATTACATGTTAGCGCTATTACCGCATGATCAGAGATCATTATATCGTTTATCTCAGCTTTCCAATCTAAACCAGCCCAAGACTCCGCTACCAGGAAGAAATCTATCCTAGATAATGCCTGCTGGCCTTTTGACATACACGCATAGGCTCTCAAATCAGGATTCTGTAGCCGCCAGATGTCAATCAATCCCAATTGTGAGCATAGTTTCTGGAGAATTCGGATCTTCCTGTCTCGCGTAGGGCTGCCTACTTTTCTAGCTCTATCTAATAAGGGATCTGCTATTAAATTGAAGTCCCAGGCCAAAATAAGATTATGACCCGTAAATTTTTGCAACTGTACAACCATACCGTCCCAAAATTTTCTGTCTATATTATTCGGTCCATAAATATTGCATAACACATATCGCACCTTATTACATGTTATTTCTAAAATAACAAGGCAACCCTCCGAATCTATAACCGAGGAGTCTATCTTATAGTCAAGGTTTTTCCTAAATAAAATCGAGCGTTAAAGGGGGCCGCGATGACTTCTCCTACCCAATTAGTTTGCAGTTTCGCAATTTCAGATGTCTTTAAATGTATCTCCTGTAGGAATGCAATATCAGAATTGGTTTTGGCCAAATGTTTGATTATTGCTTTCCTTTTAATTGGAAAGGTGACACCTCCTACATTCCAGGAGGTCAATTTAAAGGGGACTGACATTGCAGATCAAAAAAAACAAAAACAAAAACACAAAAACTGTATATCCCGTGCCACTAGTAAAGCCTTATGCATAAATGTAGATCCATCTGGAATACCCAGAGATCCCATGTGGCTAAGTAAACCATATACATAAAGGCAAATCCTGCGGCGGGAGTGACGGGGGGAGAGAGAAAGAGAAAAAAAAAAAAAAAAAGGGGGAACACAGGGGCCTCTCAAAATTTAAAACTGAAAATACATACACTATAACATTAAAAATAATATCCTTTTAAGCAGTGTCGAATCTCTCTAAGAAACTGCACAAATAGAATTTTAAACAGCAAATCATGACATAACCCACATACATTGTCCCAAAACCTCATGGAAAAAAGGCACAAATAAAACACTGAATATATAAAAAAGAAAAGCTCAAACATTTTAGCCCTTAATTTGCTCATATCCCTCGATCTCCTGTTCACTGAATCCCTAATTCTATACATAGGGCACTTGCTTCCTTACTGTTATTTGCTGTATAGTGAATTCCTGCCTTAGTAATTAGGAGTTTGGCCGGATAGACCAGTCTAACACTACAATCCGCTTCTAGAAATTTTGCAAAAAAAGGAGACATTACTTTTCTTTTAGCACTGGTCTCCGCCGAAAAGTCTTGAAAAATCAAGATTTTATTGTTATCAATATGTACAGAACTCTTTTTTCTATAATACTTTAAGAATAGAAGCTTGTCCTGATAGTTCACAAATTTGAAAATAATAGGTCTAACTTTAGATGAGTTATTACTATCTTTCAGTGCCCCCAATCTGTGTGCTCTCTCAATGAAAAAAGGTGAGGGCTGCGGGGGAATCAGGAGGGCCTGAGGGAGGGTGACAGAGACAAAATGTAACAAGTCTTGATATTCCACTGATTCAGGAAGGCCAATAATCCGCAGATTATTACGCCTTGACCTATCTTCAAGATCTTCTAGACGTGCTTTTAATTGTAAAATCATTTTTCTTTGATCCGTGATATCTGAGTCTTGAACATTTACTCTATCCTCCACCTCTGAGACCCTAGTCTCAACCTCCGTCAGCCTCACCGTGAACTGTCTAATTTCCTCTTTTAAGCTGTGAATCTCGGACTTAATTTCGGATTTAATTAGTTCAAACTGTGGGGTCATCAATTTTGCTACTTCATTAGCGAATTCTGTCATATCATAAGCACCCAGATTAAAAGCTCCTCGCTCTTGTGAGGTGTCAAGTGAATGTTCTGCGTTTTTATTAATGCTACGCTTATCTTTTTGTTTGAGTGGCATTTTAGGTGAAGAGTTTTTAGGCTGCGTGATAAACCTATCCATTCACCGTGGTGAGGTGTGTATACTTTATGTGAAAAAAAAATAAAAATAAAAATTCCGTGTATTTAGGTGGCAGCTGTGCCACAAATTGTAAAATACGAGAGTTTGAGATGCAAACTCACAAAGTGAGAGAAAAAAAAAATAAAAAAATAAAAAATAAAAATCCAACTATAAACCTGTTGGTCTGTGTGTTCGCTCAATTAAGAGTGCAAGTGCAAGGAAAAAAAAAACAAAAGTGAAAAAAAACTTTAAACAATAAGATCAATTGTTAGATCTTCTGTGATTAGTGAGCACAAAAAGCAGAAGAAAAAAACAAACAAAAAAACTAATGTGCTTACCCAAAAACTGGTTTGGACTTCTCTCTAGTAAGCCATCTTTCCCACTACAGTCTGTCCCATTAACCCATGGACTCCTTAATTAGAGCTTGACCCGGTAACTTCTAAAGCTTTGCCTTAAAATCTATCTAGTTTTTTTAAACTCAAATTACCATTTGCAGTTATACTATTCCATGTCTATGGTGGGTAGAGCCCACCCCCACGACACTTCTGTGCTTAAGTTAGATGAAAACGCTTTTTCCTACATATATATTTCTAGATCTAGCGTATAAAAATAAGTACTAAGTTGGTTTTGAGGTTTCTCGGCCACTTTACATACACTCTTTAGTGAGTTATACCCTTTTCCTTGCCTATGTACTATCGCCTAGTAGACTTATCTTAAATTTGAGGTAAATACGTAATTTGTTCCAAAAATTATCTTCCTAGACAATAATTTCAACAACCAGTTGTTACTTCAGAAATTGGGTTACCTCCTTCTTTATATTACTCCTACCCAATTAGTTTATCTATTGTACATATCTTCATGCAGCCCAATTCGCCTTAACTATTATGTACATCTTCATGCAGTGCCAAAATGGGCATCACAAACAGAAGGACCCAGCAAAAAGGAAAAAAGAGAAAGCAGCATAAGATTAGAACATAAAATACATTAAAGCCTGTCTTGTCAGCTTCTCATGTCAGATATAAATGTAACAATCTCGCTGTCCCAGTGCTCAGGTACACTTCACAAACCACTTCTTACACTGTAAGGTCCCATAAGTCTATGTACATTTACGGAGAGCATGAGTGTCCAGGGTAACCATATATCAAACCAGAAAAAAAAAAAAGACAGTACCTGGTATTACATCCACAGCGCCAAGCAGCACCGACTGTACTTTGTTTGATATATTAACCTACACAAGCTGGTCGGTCTGGCTTACCCGTGCCTCTGCAGTGTTATGCACATACTTCTCTCCTAATACTGTGCTGAAAGGAATGCTCCCCCGCTATCCTGCGGGACCTTCACATCTTTGTGACCAAACCCGGCACAAACATCAACCCGTCCAGACAGATTTTTGTAAAGGGCTGGTACCTTATTTTCCAGTAGATAGAGCGCAATCCGCCTCCAGGTGCGGTTGCTCTGTTGACTGTGATAGCTTTATTAAATCAGAGAAGCTGTCGGTGCACTCACTGTTTATGTGCTATGCTTATCAGCCCAGCTCCGGTCGCACTACTTGCCAGGCTCTCCGCCCTCTGAGATAGAGCCTTGAGTAATCGTTGTTCTGTCCCTCAGCTCAAAGTTCCAGAGCGATTTGCCGAGTCTACTCTCCTGGTGCACAGTGAGTCCGATAGCGACAATAGAGGAGGACAAACCTGGCTTAGAAAGCCCCCTTGCCCCTGCTGCGCCTCAGAGCGCGTCCTTGGAGTGGTAAAGGTTTGAGTTTTTTGCGGGAAATATTCACCGGACCAAAAGCGTTACTGCTCCCCCAGGCGGTCTCAACTCTCACCGGTATGTTAAGTCGACGCTGCTTGTGTGCACATCAAAATTACTTGAGCCGGTCTTTTGATACCTCAGCAGCTTCACGGGTAGTTTCAGGTTACTTCAGCCTGTAAGAAATTCCGCTAGGCTGACACACCTCCCTCTGCAGTTTTACGGCTCGGTCTTGGGGCAAACTTAAATGACACCGTCCAAAAGGGTGCTCTTAGCAACAGAGCTTAATATGCCGTTACGGACTTCCACTCCGTGATCCGAAGATCCTCAGCCGGTCCTAGCACATTTTCTGGGACAAGGCTGTCTGCGGTAGGCTGGTAGATAGACTTGATCCTTTTTTTACTTAGGAAAACAGAGCAGTTGGTAGCTACCTGCACGCTACCTGCATGCTACCTGTTGGCTCCGCCCCCAGCCGGAAGTCATTTAAGCAACTTTCTAATTTACTCCTATTATTAAATTTTCTTCATTCTCTTGGTATCTTTATTTGAAATGCAGGAATGTAAGTTTAGATGCCGGCCCATTTTTGGTGAACAACCTTGGTTGTCCTTGCTGATTGGTGGATAAATTCATCCACCAATAAAAAAGTGCTGTCCAGAGTACTGAAACAAAAAAAAACTTAGATGCCTTCTTTTTCAAATAATGATAGCAAAAGAACGAAGAAAAATTGATAATAGGAGTAAATTAGAAAGTTGCTTAAAATTGCATGCTCTTTCTGAATTACAAAAGAAAAAAATTGGGTTCAGTGTCCCTTTAAAGAGTTGGTGGTGTGTATTTTGTCTGTGAAGACTTAATTTGTGTCACACAAACCACTACTGACTCTTTCAGAAAGTGTTGTGCTTGAATACTTGTGCATAGGCCCTCACAGTATATCACTTTAAATATAACAGACCCTCCATGTCTTACATGATCTTATTGATAACTACAAAAATCCCCATAGACTGTAATAGAGTTTTTCTGTTGAAAATCATTAGATACATATTTATTAAGCATTGTGATTAACCCCTGGGTTACATAACTCTGTTAAATTATTTGTTTTGTGAAATCCTCAGAAGTCTGTTAACAATATATCTTTATTGCTCTGTTTACAGGGTACATGGTGCCACATTGGGAGTAGGGTCACTTCTAGCTGGTTTCGTTGGAGAATCTACCATGGTCGCAATAGCATCTTGTTATGTATATCGAAAACAGGTAAGAGTATTTCTAACAAACTCTTGTTAGATTATTATTATTATTCTTTATTTATAAAGCGCCAACAGATTACTCAGCGCTGCCCATGGGTAATGGAGAAACAATACAATAAAAGACAAAATTTTACAGGCAAGGGGGATTGAGGGCCCTATTCCCTTGGGAACTTACAATCTAGATGGTCGCAATAGCATCTTGTTATGTATAGTGAAAACAGGCAAGAGTATTTCTAACAAACTCTTGTTAAGATATAAAACTACAATGATTTTAAAGCCTATTTCTTTCTTATGGCATGGAGAGTCCACAACATCATTCCAATTACTATTGGGATATTCGACTCCTGGCCAGTAGGAGGAGGCAAAAAGTACCCCAGCAAAGCTGTTAAGTGTAACTTCCCTTACCCATAATCCCCAGTCATTCTCTTTGTCTCTGTCAATGGAGGATGTGCGAAGTTGGTGTCTGAAGATATTTAATGAGTACTTTTTCCCTGCAAGCAAGAATTGGGGTCTAGCTGTGTCCATGTCAATCTCTTTAGTAAGAGTAGTGGTGGCTTTTAGCAGTTAAAAGGCAAGGTAGTCTTTGCTTTACTTTTAACAATTTGCTACCTCTTTGTAGAAAGCCAGAGTTGGTTACTCTGTTCTTTCTTTTCCTACAGGTCCATGACAGGGAGTGAAGTACCTGTCACACCGAAGTAGCAATATCTGTCCTACAGCTGGATCTAAGGTAAGTGCCTTTGCCTTCTAGGTACTGAAGGTCAGCAGCACTTTAGAGATTAATCTTTATACAGATCCATTTTGGGACATAGTAATCCTTATAGATAAGGATTCATATTGTGGGCAGATTTTGACACTTTATGTGTTTTAAAAGGCAGCACAGTATGAGGCTTAAGGGAGTTCACTTGGCTAAGGGAACGGTAAAGGATTTCCTTTATTTGATGCTACGGTCTAATGTGACTAGTACATAGGTTATGACACACTTGAGAGGGTTTCACTTAAACCTTAATTGAGTTGATGGTTTTATTTCAGCCGTTTAATTTAGAGCCATTTTACTTTTTTGCGCACTTTTGGAGGGGCAGTTACTTTTTGTCCCGCTCACATGACGCCCACACTTCCGCTTTATCGGAGTGGAGCTTAGTGAGGCTTTTCTGCGTAGTGGATCTGTATCAGCTTGAAGCTCATATTTTAATCATCATACTGATTGTTTGTGTAGAGGAGAGGAGTTCTGCTGGAGGAGTCCAGCTTCCTCTTACTAGTGGGGTGTCATTTCTGTCCAGTAGGAGCCTAAGGCAATTGAGGTTGCTTCTTAGGTTATCTTTATTTTGTACTCTGTTATTTTAGATAAGAGTGGGAAGGATTTCTACTATTTTTGAAAATTATTTTGTTTTTTTTTACTAATTTCATTAAGCTAAATTCTGTAGTTATGGATTCAGAATTAGACCAGTCTATGTCTGTGGATAAATGCTTACTATGTTTAGAGGCTGAAATTGTCCTGTCAATGCAATTTTGTTCCTCATGCTTAGCTAAAACTTTAAACTTTAAAGACAAATTACTCCCTTCTGAGCCAAGTGTCTCTGAGGATAATGCTGTGCGTGACATGTCTCAGCTTTCTCCTCAAACATCCCAAGCCTTAATTGTTTCTCATACTGTGCCATCTCTGTCCTCTCAACCTCCTGGGGGGGGTTTATTTACCTGGGGATTTTGCCGCTCAAATTACTTTGTCTGCTTTCCCTACTTCGGGTAAGCATTAGAGGAAATCTAAACATTTGCATAAATAAAAAAAAATTAAAAGAGAGAAGCGCTCAACCTGGGAACGAACAATAGCATAATAACTTGTTCTATGGCTAGTTACCACCCTAGAAGCAGCCTCTTTTTGCTCAATATGTTCCTTTCACAGAGAGGAACTTTCCTGTAGCATATCAGTCTGATCCTGACTTGACAGTGCAGTCCAGCCCCGAAATACCAGGCAATCCCTCTCTGAATGAGAGAAACAGCAAAACCCCAGACGTACGTTTCGGCCTATTGTGCGCCTCGTCAGTGAGGTGCAGCCATATCCCTCTAGGCACACTGAGCAATGGGTCCACGTCTGGATTCCCGCATCACACTTAGGGAGACTTCCCTAAGTGTCATAATTTGCATAAATAAAAAGAGAGAAGCGCTCAACCTGGGAACGAACAATAGCATAATAGCTTGTTCTATGGCTAGTTACCACCCTAGAAGCAGCCTCTTTTTGCTCAATATGTGTACGTCTGGGGTTTTGCTGTTTCTCTCGTTCAGAGAAGGATTGCCTGGTATTTCGGGGCTGGACTGTACTGTGAAGTCAGGATCAGACTGATATGCTTCAGGAAAGTTCTTCTCTGTGAAAGGCACATGTTTGAGCAAAAAGAGGCTGCTTCTTGGGTGGTAACTAGCAATAGAACAAGCTATTATGCTATTGTTCATTTCCAGGTTGAGCGCTTCTCTCTTTTTATTTATGGAAATCTAAACATTTGTCTGCTAGCAAGGTTTCTGACTCTAAATCTGCACTGATTAACCTGTCAAAGATGTCTGAGGAGGAGGATACTTCAGTAGTTTCTAAAGGTAATATCTCAGACAGATACTATGGGAGAAAAATATTGTGAATCTGAAGAAGTTAATTTCAGATTTAAGCTTGAACATCTCCAGTTACTACTGAAGGAGGTTCTAGCTACTCTGGATGACTCTGAACCTTTGGCTGCTGTCAACCCTAAAATGTCTTCTAAGCTTAACAGAGTTTGATTCTCCGTCTGCTGAGGATGTTTTTCCTGTTCCAGACAAGATGTCTGAAATTATAGCTCAGGAATGGGATAAGCCAGGGGTTCCTTTTTCCCCTTCCCCTGTTTTCAAAAAGATGTTTCCTGTTGCATTCGTGACTCATGGTTCACTGTGCCTAAAATAGAAGGAGCTATATCCACTCTAGCTAAGATAACTACTATTCCTATATAGGATAGTTGTTCCTTTAAGAATCCAATTGATAAAAAGCTGGTTGGCTTACCGAAAAAAGATGTACATCCATCAAGGATTACTGGTGCTCTGTCTGATCTGATTTCAGAGGAGACTACTTTTGAGGAAATCCAAGATAGGATCAAGTCTCATAAATTAGCTAATACCTTTATCTGCGATGTGAACATGAAGGTAATCAGACTGGGAGCTAAGATATCTAGCTTCACTGTCTTAGCTCGTAGAGCTCTGTGGCTAAAATCTTGGTCGGCTGATGTATCTTCAAAGGCCAAGCTTTGGGCTTTACCTTATAAAGGTAAAACTCTATTTGGTCCTGATCTGGCGGAAATGATTTCAGAGATTACGGGTGGAAAGGGATCTTTCCTACCTAAGGACAAGAAGAATAGACCCAAGGGTTGTCAGACTTCTAATTTTCGTTCCTTTCACAACTTTAAGGGACAGAAGTGTTCCTCTTCTTCTTCCAAACCAGACCAATTTAAGTCCTCTTGGAAGTCCAGCCAGCCTTGGAATAAGGGAAAACAAAACAAGAAACCTTCTGCTGACTCTAAATCAGCATGAAGGATCCACCCCGATCAGGTAGAAGGCAGACTTTCCTTGTTTCGTCAGGCTTGGATACGCAATGTCCCAGATCCATGGGCCGTGGACATAGTATCCCAGGGTTACAAAATATCATTCAAGTCTTGCCCTCCAAGGGGCAGATTTCTCCTATCAAGACTATCCTCAAACCAGGTAAAGAGGGAGGCCTTCTTAAATTGTGTAGAGGACCTATCCTCCCTGGGAGTTATTGTACCAGTCCCTCTAGAGGAACAATGTCTAGGATTCTATTCAAATCTATTTGTGGTTCCCAAAAAGGATGGAGTTTTTTGTCGAATCCTAGACTTTAGGTGCCTCAACAAATAACTCAGGATCCTGTCCATCAAGATGGAAACTATTTGTTCCATCCTTCCATTGGTTCATGAAGGTCAGTTCTTGACGACTATAGACCTAAAGGACGCGTATTTACATGTTCCCATTCACAGGGTGTCACACTGCACCGTTGCTAGGGGCGCGGCGTCTTCCTCTTGCTCGTTGCCTAGGGCTGTGTCGGCTCTGGATGCGTGCGGCACTGATGTCATCACCGCATGCTCCTGATGCCGACCGGTCTTGTGGTGCCAATCCTCCAGTTATTAAAGCCTTCAGCAAACGATCTGTCACTGGCCAAGTATAGGTGCTACTTCGTGTACACCTGGGAGTGATAGATCATTTGCTGGACTGTTATATTGATGCTGAACTCTGCCTGTCTTACTACGCTACCTGGTTAACCCCTGCATTACTGACTGATATATTGTTGCTGAACCCTGCCTGTCTCACTACGCTACCTGGTTAACCCCTGAATTGCTGGACTGATATATTGTTGCTGTACCCTGCCTGTCTCACTACGCTACCTGGTTAACCCCTGCATTACTGACTGATATATTGTTGCTGAACCCTGCCTGTCTCACTATGCTACCTGTTTAACCCCTGAATTGCTGGACTGATTTATTGTTGCCAAACCCTGCCTGCCTGACCATTCTAGTGGTTTGTCCTTGGACTGTTTTACTGTTGCCGAATCCTGCCTGCCTGACCATTCTCGTAATTTGCCTGCCTGTGGTGAGTGCCACTCTCCTCATTTGTCTAATATTCTCTGCTCTGGGATATTCCCTATCTTTCCGGCTCGACGCCAGGATATCAAGACTACTGGCCGAGTTCGGTCTGATAGAGGAGTATCCCACGAGCATTACACAGGGATCATCACCAGTTTTTAAGGTTTGCCTTTCTGGACAAGCATTTCCAATTTGTTGCACTTCCATTTGGTCTTGCCACGGCTCCCAGAATATTCACAAAGGTTCTGGGAGCTCTATTGGCTGTGATTAGATCCCAGGGAATTGCTGTGGTGCCTTATCTAGACAACGTCTTGGTTCAGGCGTCATCTTTTCTTTTAGTCTCATACAGAGATGTTGTTGTCTTTTCTACATTCCCACGGGTGGAAAGTGAATCTAGAAAAGAGTTCTCTAGTTCCAGCTACAAGAGTGTGTTTCCTAGGGACAATCATAGATTCCCTGTCCATGAAGATTTTCCTGACGGACGTCAGAAAATCAAAACTCTTTGCTTCTTGCCTTTCTCTTCAGTCTGCTATTCATCCATCAGTGGCTCAATGCATGAAGGTGATTGGTCTGATGGTGGCTTCCATGGACATCATTCCTTTTGTTCGTTTCCATGATTCTGGAAACTCTGCAACTATGCATGTTCAGTCAGTGGAACGGAGACCATTCAGATTTATCGCAGAAGATAGATCTGGATCCCCTAACAAGAGACTCTCTCGTGGTGGATTTCTCAGGAAAACCTGGCTTGGGTCACTTGCTTCCTGAGACCCTCCTGGGTGATTGTGACTTATGGATGCTAGCCTGTTTGGCTGGGTAGCAATTTGGGGCTCTCTAAAAGCTCAGGGCCTGTGGACTCGGGAAGAGTCCACTCTTCCCATAAACATCTTGGAGTTGAGAGCAATCTGTAATGCCATGGTAGCTTGGCCTCAGTTATCTTTAGTCCGGTTTATCAGATTCCAATTGGACAACATCACCTCAGTGGCTTACATTAACCACCAGGGAGGAACTCAGAGTTCCTTGGCTATGAAGGGGGAGACTCACATTCTGCAGTGGGCAGAAGCTCATGATTGTCTCCTATCTGCCATCCACATTCCAGGAGTGGACAACTGGAAGGCGGATTTTCTGAGCAGACAGACTTTTCATCCCGGGGAGTGGGCTCTCCATCTGGAAATGTTCTCTCAGATAACCCTCAGGTGGGGGGTTCCAGAGTTGGATCTGATGGCATTTTGTCAAAACACCAAGGTTCCAAAGTACGGTTCAAGGTCAAGAGATCCTCAGGCACTCTGATAGATGCTCTAGTAGTTCCTTGGAACTTTTCTCTGGCATACCTGTTTCCTTCGTTTGCTCTCCTTCCATGAGTCATTGCTCGTATCAAGCAGGAGAGAGCATCGGTAATTTTATTAGCTCCTGCATGACCCTACAGGATCTGGTTTGCAGATCTGGTAAGGATGTCATCTCTACCTCCTTGGACGTTACCACTGAGGAAGGACCTTCTAATTCAGGGTCCTGACTGCTTAGAGATTGAACGCCTAGTTTTGTCTAGATGTGGTTTTTCTGAAGCGGTCATTGATACTATGCTTCAGGCTCACAAACCGGTTACTCGCAAGATTTACCATAAGGTATGGAGTAAATATCTTTATTGGTATGAATCTAAGGGTTTATGCTGGAGCCGGGTGAGGATTCCTTGTATTTTATCTTTTCTTCAGGATGGCCTGGAGAAAGGTTTGTCAGTCAGTACTCTGAAAGGTCAGATTTCTGCACTGTCTATTCTTTTGCACAAACGTCTGGCAGATTTGCCAGATGTTCAAGTTTTTGTTCAGGCTCTGGTCAGAATCAGGCCTGTGTTTAAACCTGTTGCTCCTCTTTGGAGCCTTAATCTTGTTCTTAAAGTTTTGCAGCAGGCTCCTTTTGAGCCTGTGTATGTTGTTGATATAAAATTCTTATCTTGGAAGGTTTTGTTTCTTCTTGCTATTTCTTCCGCTCGCAGAGTTTCTGAGCTTTCAGCTCTGCAGTGTGATTCCCCTTACCTTATTTTTCATGAAGATAAGGCGGTCCTTCATACTAAATTGGGGTTTCTCCCTAAGGTGGATCAAAACATTAATCAGGAAATTGTTGTTCCTTCTTTTTGTCCTAATCCTTCTTCTAATAAGTAACGTCTTTTGTATAACTTGGACGTTGTGCATGCTCTTCTGCCCTGTTTGTGTTTTTTTTCTGGAAAGCGTAAGGGTCAGAAGGCCACTTCTACTACTTTTTCCCTCTGGTTAAGAAGTATAATTTGTTTTGCTTATGAGACTGCTTGACAGCAGCCTCCTGAGAGAATTACAGCTCATTCCACAAGGGCTGTCTCCTCTTCTTGGGCTTTCAAAAATGAAGCTTCTGTGGAACAAATCTGCAAGGCGGCAACATGGTCCTTTTTGCATACTTTTTCCACCGCTAAGAGAGATATATAGCAAAATTTGCCTGTCTAGAATTTTGTGAGAGATCTTGCAGTACTAGAGGATAATTTTAGATAATTTCATATGAGTTGAGAGCTTTATGGGATGCATCTCTCATCTCTCTTGCATTTTCGGGTTCTGCCCTTTTTCTTTTAGCATTCAATGAGTCCAGCCCTGTGAAGTCCGCACCACAATTTCTCTTCAAACAGGAGAATCTTTTGTCATCAGCTCCTCAGGCACCTGCAGTGTAACCTAGGTTCCATAATGGCACCACTCATGATTAGAAGTAGATGCATGAAATGTATTTAGTGTCCAGTGTGCCTTTAACCACTCAAATAATTCCCACTTGTATTTGAATTTCATATTATAAAATATATTTGTTACTGATCTGCTTATTAGATAAAGCAAATGCATAGCAAAATAGTTTGTTATTGAATATTTATAGCCATTCTATTACTCCAAACTGAAAATAAAATGTATCTCTTCTTGAAGTATAATGCAGTGTGCATCAAAATGACATTTTCAGATACAGCTCTGCTTAATAAAAGTCCCTTTATAACATTTGTTACATTTTTCATTCTAGAAAAAGAAGAAAAAAGAGGATGAAAATGCAGTGGAAGGTGAAGACTCTGCAATGACTGACTTGCCTCAGAATGAGGAGCTAACAGATATAGTAGAGATGAAGGAAGATGTGGAATAAGCAAGAAGCTTGGATGCTCTTTGCAAGAGCAGTCAAAGTGACCCTTCTGGTCTTTTTTTCATATCTCTCTTTTTTATTTTGAAGGGAAACTTGTTTTTACAAGGTTCCATTTTGTTTTTAGCATACTGGGTATGCTTACCGTATAGAGGGCCTAACAAAAGGTCTTTGCTTTACAGATAGAATGAGTTTACCTTCCTGTCCCTTGGACATGTAAGTGGGAATTTCCAAGTGGAGAGACTTACCACATACTCATTGACTTTCTTTGGACAAAACCCCATTTGTCAACCAAAGTGCTGCTGTTAATAACGCTGCCGTCCTCCTCAAGTCCTTGGTTAACATAGCTTTCCTCCATTTTTTTTAGATGCCCAAATACCTACATCATTGTTTTTCCACTATGGTGAACCGTTCATTACTGTAAAAGGGATTTTATTTTGCAAAAGACAGATGTAAATACACATCAGTTACTGAACAGGGAAAAGTGCTTTTATACCACACGTAAATTATGAATATTTTCCATGAACCATTTTAAATTGCAATGCAGTTTTTCCATTGGACATTGCCATTGCAATGTTTTCTAAATGTTTTACATTTGTTTAATGTTTTACAGTCATGTTTTCTTACATATAAATTGTAGAAGAATTTGTATTGATTGTATGAGAGCAAAGTCTCAAAGGTCTTTATGGTCACAGGATTATTAACCTTCATTGTCATCAATTTATTGATGTATAGGCTTAAGCTATGCAGCCATTCATCTTTCAACTGCAAACACATTACCTGTTAATGTCAAGCTATAATTTATTTATTTTTTTGTAATCAAATGAGCATAACTTTAATTTTAAAATAGGCTTTCTGACTTCAATAATGGCCACAATATTACCAACAAGAATGTAATGAGCTTAGGGATAGGGTAAGAAGTCAGATACATTTTGTCAATTTGTATAAGCAACTGATATGATTATCTCTTATGGATACATACATAACCCTTTTAAGATGCTTACCTAGTTACACAATTTTATATTTTAATGCCTCTCTCCACCCAATGGACTATTTTTACCATTATATGTTATACCCAGGCTTGAAAATTTGAAAAGGACCCAAGATCCATAGCTCTTAAAAGTTTTGTTTTGGCTTCTAAAATTTTGGATTCCTTTACATACATTTCTATAGAATATTATTTTCTGGCATCTAAAAATGTATAACTGGCTTCTCTGTATTGTAAGTGGCAAATAAGTTTTTAAGCAAATTTGTCAACCCCATGTTTTACTATTTATTATGTGCCATAAGCCATTTCATCTTCCCTCATCATCAATAAACCTTTGTATACTGCATGAATGTCCCTGTTTATGGAGACTATTTATTTTCTCCATCTGGCACTCAGGATCTGAGGTAAAAATTATGCTATAAAATGTGATTGAGTAATTTAAAATGTTACTTTACTAACAAACTAACACATACTGCAAAGGCTTCTGGGAAGCATACTTACAGGTTCTGGTAACCTTGTTTGCTAATCCTAAACCTATGGATTGGGTTAATAATAAAAAGTGTGGTATAAAAACACATTATACATCAGTCTTATAACGCTCATCAACTAAAACATATTCTTTCATGTTGATGTTAGATGTAATCCCTATAGCTCTTGTTCAATGCAGTTAAGCCTCATCCTTTCAGGTGTACAGAACTGAATAGCTTTCTGAACACAGAAGATAAATGAATATTTTATTTTAATAATATTTTTTTTCCTCTCGGTACTTGACTAGAAATATAATCAGCAGTATTTTTGAATATTTGTGAATATATTTAAAATGTGTTTGAGGTTAAGATTAAAGAATCTTTAAAAAAAAGTTATAAAACAGTGTGTTTGAAGGTGTTGCAAGACACATTTATTGAATGCTTGAGAAGTATATGATAGGGTGAGATTCATTTTGTGATATTAAAGGGAAGAAACAAACTTTTGAATGGATAAAACCAACTTCTTGTGTATTGTATATACATTAAAAGTATATACACCCAGTGTGTTACTTTATCAGTTATTTATTTGTTTTTCATTTAATAATTTTATTAATTACATTTTTATTACTATTTGCTTTTCTTTAAATGGTAAATGTTATGCAAATTACTTTCTTTTTTTAGCACCACATTTTATCTTGTGTATTTTTTCTACTGCCCTCTTTCATTTCTTTTACTGACCCTGCTCTTGTATATTTCTTATTTCTAACTCTTCTCAGTTTGTACTTTTTATTTATTTACCAGACAGTCTACAGTTTCCATTTTCTGAACTTCCCAAATACTGCGTAAATAAAGGAACCACAACAAATATGTGGTAGAATAATGAATCTTGCAGCTTTATTGACAAATTATGTAACATGATTTTAACACAGATTACATAAATAACTGTACCATAAAAAGTGAACCAATTAAATGGTTAACTGAAACATCATGGGGTCAGCTGCAACATAATTAGCATTGTACAGTATTTATCCCTATGTGCATATTTTAATTCCCCCTTCTCCTATGCTCCTGTATGCTTGTGTGCTGCTGAGAATTTTCCTATATTACCTTCAAATTGTGACTTTAAATGAGATGTATAGACACACTACTACATTAAAACTTTATTTTTGTGAAACTCTATTTAACATAATTAAAAAGACATGGAACCCACATTTTTTCTTTCATGATTCAGATAGAGCATTCAGTGTTAAATATCTATTAATGTAATTCTCTTTGCACCCTTTGTTAAAAAGTATACCTAGATAGGCTCGAAAGCTGCTGATTGGTGGCTGCACATATATGATTCTTGTCACTGGCTTTCAGTTAGCTCTCAGTATCCTTACCCCTAGGAGGAGGCAAAGATTCCCAAACCCACAGAGCTCTATAAAACCCCTCCCACCTCACATGTACCTCAGTCTAATGCATAGCCAAGCAAAATGAAAACATAGGGTGGGGTCTCGTGGACTCTCACCACCATGAACAAAATTAATTTATCAGCTAAGCATAATTTTTTTTTTCATATAGGTAGTGAGAGTCCATGATTCATTAGTCTTGGGAACCAATACCCAAGCTGTGGAGTCCACGAGTAATGACATAAAGGGAGGGATTTAACAAATATATTTTTTCGCTGAGAAATGAAATCCAAAACCCCACAAAAACCCAAAAAGTTGACATATACATTTTTTTTTTATTTTTTTAAATCCAAAAATAAAAATAAAAAAGCTGAGACAACTGCCTGAAGGACCTTCCTACCAAAGCCTGTTTCAGAAAAAGCAAAAGCATAAGAATGGTAGAATTTAGTAAAAGTATGCAAAGAAAACCAATAGTAACAATATAATATTTCAATGCTTTAACAACACCCAATGCAAAGATCTCTCTGAAGCATTATTAGGATTAGGACACAATGAAGGGACAACAATCTCTCTTTTCCGATATTCTCTGAAGAAAAAACTTTAGGTAAAAAAGTCAAATTTAGTAAAACTGCCTTATCCTTATGAAAAATAAGATGAGCGTCACAGGAAAGAGCAGATAACTCAAACTATTCTAGCAGAAGACATAGTGAAAATGAACACAACATTCTAATAAAGCAGTTTAACATATACCTTTTGCATAGGTTCAACAAGAGGAGCCTGCAAAACCTTTAACACTGAGTTAAGATTCCATGGAGGGGAAATTAGATTGATTACAGGCTTAATACAGGCCAAAGCATGGACAAAACCATGAATATCAGGAAGATTAGCAATCATGAATTCCTATGAAACAAAACTGAAAGAGCAGACATTTGCCCATTCAGAGAACTGATAGATACACCCTTATCCAAACCATCCTGTAAAAACTGCAAAATCCTAGAAATTTTTAAAGAATACCAGGAAAAACCATGATCGATACACCAAAAATAAAGGCCTTCCAGACCTTATGATAAATCTTTCTAGTTACAAGCTTACAAGCCTGAATTAAGGTTTCAATCACAGAATCAGAGAAACCTCTATTTCTAAGGACTAACTGTTCCAATTTCCATGTCATCTAGTTTGAGACTTGAGATCCGGATGGAAAGACGGACCTTGAGACAGAAGGTCTGACCGCAGAGAAAGAGGCCAAGGAGGGCAAATGGACATCTGAACCAGATCTGCATATCAAATTCTGCAAGGCCAAGCTGGGGCAATCAGGATTACTGAAGATTTCTCTAGGCTTATCTTGGAGATCACTCTGGGAAGAAGTACCAGAGGAGGAAACATAAGAAAGTGGAAATGAACAAGGAACTCCTAGAGAAACCACAAACTCTGGCTGAGGATCACTGGACCTTGCAAAGTATGGGACGTTTGTTGTTCAAATGAGAAACCATCAGCTCTATCTCTTGGAGACCCAAATGACCCACAATCTGATAGAACACATCCTGGTGAAGAGACCATTCCCCTGGAATTAGAGATTGAAGACTGAAAAAGTCTGCTTCCCAGTTGTTCACTCCTGGAATATGAATTGCAGAGACTAGACAGAAGAGAATTCTAAATACTTCCCTCATGGCTAGGGAATTGTGATGGTTGACAAAAGCCACTGCTGTGACATTGTCTGTCTGGGAACAGAGATGAGACTCCCTTTTCAACAGAGGCCAAAGGGCCGATTTATCAAAGCTTCAACTGATAATGCGCTGGAAGTCTGCATCAAATTCGATGCAAATTGAATCCGCCGTAATTACTGAAGCATCAACAACGTCAAATGTTGAAATGTGTGATGTAATATAGATTCCCGCACAATTAATCTGACGCAGATCAATGCGTGTGTTAGTCGAGCGGAATACTGATCAGTCACCCTCATATATGACTCTATTTAAACCTCTTACCAAGTTATCAAATATTTAACAGATACGCTTGCGTTTATTCCCAAAAGCAGCGTACCTATCGTTCAAACTGCCACCTCAGAGGCAGCAAATGCCATAGAAATCAACAGGACTCTGAAAACACAGAAAGGTTTGTGATACTTTGTAGATGCTGATTCAAATAAAACCAATACAAATATTTTAAATCGCATTCTCTTTCTAAGTCATGTTTGGCATTGTTAATACATCACATTAATCTTCAATACACTCAGCAAATATTTTCCCACAAAGGATAGCAAGGAAATGACAAATATTCCATACAAAAATACATGAAAATGTGTTTAAAATTGCATTTTATTATTATATTTTTTTTTTTATTATTGAGGTTTAATTAAATAATGTTATAAAGGTAAAATGTACATAGGTATTTCTTTCCATTTTACATAGTAGGCAGACATGCTGGTTGAATAACATCTTACAAAGGAACTCTCGCTTCACCTCCAAGAAGGATCTGCAACACTTTTTATACCTCAAAAGGAAACAAGGGGAAAAAAAAAGCTTTTACTAAATGGCGCTGAAGTATATAGCACCATTACATACTATGTTGCAATGGGATATTATTGTGCTGCACAAAACAGTGCAGCATAAGACGTCTATAAGAGGTATCTTGCATCATAACATCATTAATAGCAAGAAAAGCCAGAAAGAGAGAGAGAAAGAGGGAGGAAAATGGGGGAGGGTAAGAAGAGGGAAAAAAGGGGGTAGAGGGGTGGCAGGCGGATATTTGTGGTTAAGATCTAATAGCCACATCTTGCGGAAGTTCGTCCCATGGGGACCAAGTGTCTATATGGAGGTCTATTATTCCTCTATTGAGGTATACTGCCTCCTCCATCGTCCGGATGTTGGAGATGATCTCTATGACCTTATCTATAAAAGGGGCTTTCTGTTGCTTCCAGTATCGTGCGATAGTTAATTTGGTAGACATCAAAAGATAAATTTAGAGGTGTTTTCGGGGTTTAGGGAGTTTAGGGAAATCTAAGTGAAGTAAGTAAGTTTTGGGGCCCTTGTTGGTAGGCAGGCAGAGGTGTCGAAATATAGTGAAAACTTTAAACCACAGCTTACGTATTTCCAGACACCTCCACCAGATGTGGATGTCATCTCCTTTTTGACCACATCCCCTCCAACACCTATCTGGGGCGGTGGGTGAAATTTTATGGAGTCTACTTGGGACCCAATGCCATCTTGTAAGCAATTTATAATATAACTCAAAAAGAGTAACACAGTGGATCGCTTTCTAGGTGTCAGTAATGGCTCTAGTCCATATCTCTGCATCCAGTACTCTATCTAGCTCTCTCTCTCATGCCATAATACTGTGTGTTTTTTGTAATGTAGAGCAATGTTGAAGGCATTGGTAATGTGTTGTAAGCGGCTTATGTCCCTGTAACCCCTGGGTCCATCGTGACTCCCATGGCGTGTTAATGCGTGGTGGAGTTTTAAAAAAATTTCAGCTGTGTAGCAGTGATCTAAAACGTAGCACTTCAAAGTGCATTTTCTGTGGGACTGCGTACTGCGCAAGTAATTCCGGGTAGGAGGCGCAAGTATTCCCGACATAGAATTCGTGTATTGTATTGACATTTAGGGAGGCCCAACCCGTGTTGTTGGAGTCAGGAAGGCCTTTAAGGAGACCCTGTATGCTGTGAATCAGGGAGGGGTGCGGGGCAACCATCGCGGAGTGGCGCAATTTATGCCACATAAGTAGGCAGTGTTTAATGATTGCGTTGGGGGGGAAGGGTCTTACAATGTTGGGGTATCCATATTAGATCAGAAAGGAGGGTACCATGGGGGAGTGAGGCTTGTTCTATTTCATACCATCTGGGTGGTTCCCCACAAGGGCCCCACCCCGAGATGTGGGTGAGCATGGCTGCCTCGTAGTATAATTTGAGATTGCGGAGACCCAGTCCTCCTTTGTCAATTGGGGCGTGTAGTATTCTACTTGCTATACGGGGGCGAGAGTCCGCCCATACATATTTATTCAAAATGGATTGATATGTATCGAGATACACGTTTGGGATTTTAAGTGGGAGGCACCTATAGAGGTAAATGAATTTCTGCAGGAGCATCATTTTAAATGCAGAAATTCTACCCATCCAAGATATCTCCTTGTATCTGGGGAGTATAATTGTCTGTTTGAGGGTCTGTAAGAAGTGGTCATGGTTGGTCTCAACTACCTTCTTGAAGTCATGGGAGAGGAAAACACCTAAGTGGTTGATCCCATTATGATTCCATTTAAATTTGTACTTTGTCATCTGCAAACAGGCTTAGTTTCTGTAAGGTCCCCTGTATGTATACACCCCAAGTTAATGAGTGAGATAGGTCCGTAGCTTTGGCATAAGGAGGGATCCTTACCCTCTTTTGGGATAGTCAGTATGGAGGCTTCTAAAAACTCCTCAGGCAGGGACCCTGTCTTAGTGGCCTCTGTGAATAGTCTCCCTAGGTAGGGAATAAGAATACCTGCGTTCATTTTAAAAAAGAGGAGGCTGAACCCATCAGGGCCAGGGGCTTTATGTATCTTAAGTGATCTGATAGCCTGTTTGATTTCAGAGGGGGTAAAGGGGTCAGAGAGGTGCTCAGTCTGCGCATCATCTAGTCGTGGAAGGTTAAGGGAGGATAGGAAAGCAATGATCCCTTGGGGGTCCTCCTTGGAAGTATTCAGGCAAGTATCTAGGTTATATAGCTCATTATAATAGGACATAAAGGCGTCTCCAATGTCTCTAGAGGCATGAAGGGTATTATCGGAATATTGGATTTTCTGAATTCGTGTAGTCCTTGTCCTGGCTCTAAGTTTAGAGGCCAACAGCCTATCAGCCCTGTTACCCTGATAATAGAACAACTTCTGGAATCTCAGGATAGATTCTTGGACCCGTATAGTCGCTTTGGCCGTAATTTCCGCACATAGTTGTCCTATACGGGAGGCCAATGAGGGGTCAGGATGGAGTTTATTTTTCCGTTTGAGGGTCCTCAAGGCCCCAAACAATTGTGCTAGAGTAGCCTCTCTGTCTCATCTCAGTTGCGTCTCTCTTTTTAAAAAGGTCCCCCTCACGAATGCCTTCATATAAGCCCACAAAGTAGCGTCTGAGGTCTGTCCATTGTCGTTTAACTTGAAAAAGTCAGTCGCTGTCTGTTGGGTCTAGGGGTTTTTGATTATGTGGTCTGCTAGCCTCCACGATCTCCTAGGGCCAACCATGTGTAGTGAGTTGAGTGTGATAGTAACCATGTTGTGATCCGACCAAGGACAGACTAGGATTTTTGCCCCCCCTGTTCTGTCAAGGGTCCAGGAATCAGCAAAGATATAGTCTAACCGGGAGTAGGTGTGGTGGGCCTTGGAGTAGAAGGTATAATCTTTTTCAGACGTGTGCAGGCAGCGCCATGAATCAAAGAGATTATATTCCATCAAAAGATTATGAAATCTCTTGGATGGGAGTGAAACCTTTGAATCTAAGTCCTGCTTATTAGAGGATCGTCCATCTAGCATGAATTCCCAAACAGAGTTAAAGTAACCTCCCACAAGTAAGGATCCTCTTTTGACCCGATTAACTTTCGCTAGTAAACTTTTAAGGAATGGTGTCTGGCGGGTATTTGGAGCGTACAAATTAACTAACGTATATAATTTGTCATCTAGATAGCATACTATAATTATGTACCTGCCCTCTGAGTCTTTATCAATAAAAATAGGTGAGTATTTAACGTCATTTCTTATAAGAATAGCAACGCCTCTCTTCTTTTTAGAGTAGGAGGCTGTTTCGCAAGTGGAGTATAAGGCTGACTTAATCTGATGTGTAGGTGATTCTGTCCAGTGTGTCTCCTGTATTTAGGCTATCTTTGACCTGTGTCTTTTCAGGTATCTTACCAGCAAGCTTCGCTTCATGGGCGTGTTGAGTCCTTTAACATTAAGGGTAGATACTGTCAATACCGCCATAGACTTACCTGGTGGAGAACACATTATGTATCAAAATATCCAACCTGCGGGGATGGGAGGTAATAGAGGAGAAGGGGAGGAGAGAGGGAGTGAAGAGAGAAAGCAAGAAAATTTGGCATAGATCGCAATCATTGTCAGAGTTTGAGCATTGGTTAGCGCATAAAAGCACTGTTCATGGTCACCCGGGGAATTCCACTTTTGGAATCCCAGGGTAGCACAAAAGTAAGTACACATACTCGTACTTACCTGATAGGGGGGGAGCAAAGGAAGGGCCTACAAATAAGATTTACACTATGGGTACATCTAGGGGCTCTATGAAAACTACAATATTAACTGGAAAACTAGGAGGTCTCTTTACAAGGAATCTAGAGCTTCACCTCAGAACACGGGGTGTATCCCCACGGCCCGAGGCTCAGACATTGGAGGCGGGCCGGCGGTCCTCTGTTCAAACTTTAACTGGGGGGGAACATCAATGGGTCCCCAAGGCTGCCCGAGTCGGGCCACCATAAGCCAGACCCCAACGTCCAAGGTTGAAAACCTATGAAAATAAAAGTATTAGTGCGGATATATCAGCAATCATTAAATGAGATACAGTTTAGAGAGTTTTCAATACATAAACCTGGGTAGGAGTATAGAACTTGGTGAACTGGGGGGTGAACTATTGGATGATGAATTATTTTGGGGTAGTTTTTTTATGGGTATTAGAATAGGAATTTTTTTTATTTTTGATAATTTGTTTGTTATTTTGTGTAATGTGTATATTTAGGGGTGTTTTTTTTAGCAAAAGAGCTGTTTAACTTAGGGCAATGCCCTACAAAAGGCCCTTTTAAGGGCCCCCCAAAAGGCCCTTTTAAGGGTCATTGGTAGTTTGGGGGGTGGGGTTTTTTATAGTGTTAGGGGGTGTTTGTATTTTTTTTGGAGCAAAAGAGCTGTTTATCTCGGGGCAATGCCCTACAAAATGCCCCTTTAAGGGCCCTTGGTAGTTTATTCTAGATTAAGCTTTTTATTTTGGGTGTTTTTTGTTTTTTTAAAGGGTATTAGAATAGGAATAATCTTTATTTTTTGGGATAATATTTTTGTTTTGTTTTGTTTTTGTTATGGTAGTTTTTTATTTTTTGCAATGGTAGGTTTTTTTATTTTTTTGATTTTAGTGTTTTTTTTGTAATGTTAGGTTTTAGTGTAAGGCAGGTTAGGTTTTATTTCACAGGTAAGTTTGAAATTATTTTAGCTAGGTAGTTAGTAAATAGTTAATAACTATTTACTAACTAGTCTACCTAGTAAAAATAAATACAAACTTACCTGTGAAATAAAAATAAAACCTAAGCTAGCTACAATATAACTATTAGTTATATTGTAGCTATCTTATGCCTAGATTACGAGTTTGGCGTTAGCCTTAAAAAGCAGCGTTGAGAGGTCCCAACGCTGCTTTTTACCTAACGCTGGAATAACGAGTCTGACAGGTACAGGCTCACTGCTCACTTTTCTTCCACGACTCAAGGCTACCGCAAATCCCCTTACGTCAATTGCGTATCCTATCTTTTTAATGGGATTTGCCTAACGCTGTTATTACGAGTCTTGGAGAAAGTGAGCGGTAGAGCCTCTACCTCCAAGACTCCAACCGCATTTAAAAGTCAGTAGTTAAGAGTTTTATGGGCTAACGCCGGAACATAAAGCTCTTAACTACAGTGCTACAAAGTACACTAACCCATAAACTACCTATGAACCCCTAAACCGAGCCCCCCCCACATCGCAAACACTATAATAAAATTATTTAACCCCTAATCTGCCGACTGGACGCGCCGCCACCTACATTATACCTATGAACCCCTAATCTGCTGTCCCTAACATCGCCGACACCTATATTAAATTTATTAACCCCTAATCTGCCTCCCCCAATTTCGCCGCCACCAACCTACACTTATTAACCCCTAATCTGCCGACCAGACATCGCCGCCACTATAATAAATGTATTAACCCCTAAACCGCCGCACTCCCGCCTCGCAAACACTATAATAAATGGTATTAACCCCTAATCTGCCCACCCTAACATCGCCGCAACCTACCTACAATTATTAACCCCTAATTTTTCGCCCCCAACTTCGCCACTACTATAATAAAGTTATTAACCCCTAAACCTAGGTCTAACCCTAACCCCCCCTAAGTTAAATATAATTTAAATAAAACTAAATAAATTTGCTATAATTAAATAAATTATTCCTATTTAAAACTAAATACTTACCAATAAAATAAACCATAAGATAGATACAATATAACTAATAGTTACATTGTAGCTATTTTATGATTTATTTTTATTTTACAGGCAACTTTGTATTTATTTTAACTAGGTACCATAGCTATTAAATAGTTAATAACTATTTAATAGCTACCTAGTTAAAATAATTACAAAATTACCTGTAAAATAAATCCTAATCTAAGTTACAAATACACCTAACACTACACTATCAATAAATTAATTAAATACAATTTTCGAAAATAAAATACAATTAAATAAACTAAACTATATTACAAAAAACAAACAAACACTAAATTACAAAAAATAATAAAATATTACAAGAATTTTAATCTAATTACACCTAATCTAAGCCCCCCCAAAAAATAAAATTCCCTACCCTATACTAAATAAGCTCTATTACCAGCCCTTAAAAGGGTTTTTTGTGGGGCATTGCCCCAAAGTAATCAGCTCTTTTACCTGTAAAATAAAAGAAATACAATACCCCCCCCCAACATTACAACCCACCACACACACACCCCTACTCTAAAACCCACCCGATCCCCTCTTAAAAAAACCTAACACTACCCCATTGAAGATCACCCTACCTTGAGCCGTGTTCACCCAGCCGGGCACCGATGGGCCAGAATAGGACATCCGGAGCAGCAGAAGTCTTCATCCGATCGGGGCAGAAGAGGTCCTCCATCCAGCAGAAGTCTTCATCCGATCGGGGCAGAAGAGGTCCTCCATCCAGCAGAATGCTCCTTCCAGCACGACGGACTAACGACGAATGATGGCGCTCCCTCGAATTCCGATTGGCTGATAGGATTCTATCAGCCAATCGGAATTAAGGTAGGAAAAATTGGATTGGCTGATGTAATCAGCCAATCGGATTGAAGTTCAATCGGATTGGCTGATTGGATCAGCCAATAGAATGGATCTCACATTCTATTGGCTGATCCAATCAGCCAATCGTATTGAACTTCAATCCGATTGGCTGATTATATCAGCCAATCTGATTTTTCCTACCTTAATTCCAATTGGCTGATAGAATCCTATCAGCCAATCGGAATTCGAGGGACGCCATCTTGGATGACATCATTTAAAGGAACCGTCATTCGTCGTTAGTCCGTCGTGCTGGAAGGAGGCTCCGCACCGGAGGTCTTCAAGATGGAGCCGCTCATCGCCGGAAGGATGAAGATAGAAGATGCCGCTTGGATGAAGACTTCTGCTGGATGGAGGACCTCTTCTGCCCCGATCAGATGAAGACTTCTGCTGCTCCGGATGTCCTATTCTGCCCAGATCGGATGAAGACTTCTGCTGCTCCGGATGTCCTATTCTGGCCCATCGGTGCCCAGCTGGGTGAACACGGCTCAAGGTAGGGTGATCTTCAATGGGGTAGTGTTAGGTGTATTTGTAACTTAGGTTAGGATTTATTTTACAGGTAATTTTGTAATTATTTTAACTAGGTAGCTATTAAATAGTTATTAACTATTTAATAGCTATTGTACCTAGTTAAAATAAATACAAAGTTGCCTGTAAAATAAAAATAAATCATAAAATAGCTACAATGTAACTATTAGTTATATTCTATCTATCTTATGGTTTATTTTATAGGTAAGTATTTAGTTTTAAATAGGAATAATTTATTTAATTATAGTAAATTTATTTTGTTTTATTTAAATTATATTTAACTTGGGGGGGTTAGGGTTAGACTTAGGTTTAGGGGTTAATAACTTTATTATAGTAGCGGCGACGTTGGGGGCGGAAAATTAGGGGTTAATAATTGTAGGTAGGTTGCGGGGATGTTAGGGAGGGCAGATTAGGGGTTAATAAAATGTATTATGGTGTTTGCGAGGCGGGAGTGAGGCGGTTTAGGGGTTAATACATTTATGATAGTGGCGGCGATGTCCGGTCAGCAGATTAGGGGTTAATAAGTGTAGGTAGGTGGCGGCGACATTGGGGGGGGGGCAGATTAGGGGTTAAGAAATTTAATATAGGTGTCGGCGATTTTGGGGGCAGCAGATTAGGGGTTCATAGGGATAATGTAGGTGGCGGCGGTGTCCGGAGGGGCAGATTAGAGATTAATAGTATAATGCAGGTGTCAGCAATAGCGGGCGGCAGATTAGGGGTTAATAAGTGTAAGGTTAGGGGTGTTTAGACTCTGGGTTCATGTTAGGGTGTTAGGTGTAGACTTAGAGTGTTTCCTCATAGGAAACAATGGGGCTGCATTAGGAGCTGAACGCTGCTTTTTTGAAGGTGTTAGGTTTTTTTTTCAGCCAGCTCAGCCCCATTGTATCCTATGGGAAAATCGTGCATGCGCACATTTTTCCAGCTTACCGCTACCGTAAGCAACGCTGGTATTGAGGGTTGAAGTGGAGCTAAATTTGCTCAAAGATCACTTTCTGAGGCTTACGCAGCCATTCAGAAAACCCGTAATACCAGCGTTGGCTTAAGGGAGCGCTGAAAAAAAAAGGCTTGTTAGCACCGCAGGTCTTTACCGACAAAACTCGTAATCTAGGCGTTAGGTTTTATTTTACAGGTATTTAGTTTTAAATAGGTATTATATAGTTAATAATTGTAAATTTAATTTAGATGTATTTTAATTATGTTAAAGTTAAGGGGTGTTAGGGTTAGGTTTAGGGGTAGGGTTAGGTTTAGGGGTAGGTTTAGGGGTTAATAGTTTAATTTAGTTAGTTGCAATGTGGGGGGGGGGGCTGGCGGTTTAGGGGTAATAGGTTTATATAGTTAATAATTGTAATGTTAATTTAGCTATATTTTAATTATGTTAAAGTTAGGGGGTGTTTGGGTTACATTAGGGTTACGTTAGGCTTAGGGTTACGTTAGGGTTAGGTTTAGGGGTTAACATAGTTTAATTTAGGTTGTTGCGATGTGGGGGGTTGGCGGTTTAGGGTTAATAGGTTTATTTAGTGGTAGTGATATGGGAGGCCAGAGGTTTAGGGGTTAATAATTTTATTTAGTTGCGGCGATGTTGGGGAGCGGCGGAATAAAGGTTAATAACTTTAAAATAGTTGCAGCAATGTTGGGGTTCAGCGGAATAGGGTTTAATAACTTTAGTATAGTGGCGGAGATATTGGGAGCAGCAGATTAGGGGTTAATAATTTTATTTAGGTGGCGGCGATATCGGGAGTGGCAGATAAGGGGTTAGTAACTGTAGGTAGGTGTCAGCGATGTTGGGAGCAGCAGATTAGGGGTGTTTAGACGTGGGGTTTATGTTAGGGTGTTTAAACTGTATTTTATTTTTCCCCATAGACATCAATGGGGCTGCGTTACAGAGCTTTTGTTTCCGCGATCGCAGGTGTTATTTTCTTTTTTTTGCCGGCTCTCCCTATTGATGTCTATGGGGGATGCGTGCACGAGCACGTCAAAACAGTGCTTGTTTTTGGTGCAGTATGGAGCTCAAAATCTCCATATCGCACGAGCAAGCCGGGTTTTTTTAAACTTTTAATGGCAGCACTATAGGGCATTAAATAACTCAACTTTTGTGGCGTTCTTTACTTTCCCTATATCGCTCAAAACTCGTAATCGAGGTGATTGTTCTTTAATATTGGAGTCTAAATACAACATAATCAATGACTAACCTTTTAAGTCTCCACGACGCTGCCATCTAAAAACAGAAAACCAGAGTCATGAATTTATCTACATTTAAATACTTATGTGTGGGGCATAAGTAATTCAGTTAATTGCACAATCAATATCAAGCATACACCTGCATATACAGCTGGTGAACTTGTCATCTGAGAGGTGCTTACAAACATTTACAACTGGTGAACGTGTCATCTGGGAGGTGCTTACATACATTTGCAACTGGTGAACTTGTCATCTGGGAGGTGCTTACATACATTTACAACTGGTGAACTTGTCATCTGGGAGGTGCTTACATACATTTACAACTGGTGAACTTGTCATCTGGGAGGTGTTTACATACATTTACAACTGGTGAACTTGTCATCTGGGAGGTGCTTACATACATATTACCTTTAAAACAACAACTTTGTGCTCATATAATGACGCATCTATGGAAAAAAACAGAAAACCTTCCATGTTATGTACTGTGTGTCGCAGAAGTAATTTAGTTAAATTCATCAATCAATATCAAGCGTCCACAGCTGTTTTTCAGCAATTTAACTTGTCATGTGGGAGGTGCTCATACATTTTTCAGCTGGTGAACTTGTCATCTGGGAGGTACTTCCATACATGTTACCTTTTAAAAAACCACTTTGTGCTCGTATAATGACGCAAAAATACAGAAAACCCGTCATTAATTTGTCTGGGATATAATGTGTACCGGATAAGTTATTCAATCAATTACTGTAATCAGTTACAGATGGAGAACTTGGCATTATAAAAAGGTGTTTTAATCGACACACATTTCATATCCTAATTAATTTACAATGGAGTTGTTGGGCATGTTGGAGATTGCATCATTATTACAGAGACGCAGAGCAAGACGGGTGATGATAGCTGTGGAGCATCAAAGAAGACACCAGCGGGTGCTGAGGGTTTTCCTGCCTAAGTTTAGTCTCCATGCCCTCAGCGATCGAGAGGTGATCCGTTGATTTCAACTCAATAGGGCTTCTATTGAGAGGCTCTATGTCGAAATCAAGGACTCTCTCAAACCACTAAATGCAAGGACTAGGGCAATCCCTGGGATGGTAAGTTACTATCGGTCCTCTATTTTTTGGCAACTGGATTGTTCCAGGCTGTGACAAGTCTAGGCGTAGGTATGAGCCAGACAACCTTCTCCCATAATTTGATGGTAGTCCTGATTGCCTTGCACCAACGCCTAGTCCATCATGTCCACTTCCCAAAAATACTGGAGGAGTGGCATGATCTCAAGCTCCAGTTCTATAATCTAGCTGGGTTGCCAAGAGTAATACATGAGTGCATAGACTGCACTCATGTATTGCTGCAGCCTCCCAGGGGAAGAGAGGAGCCATACCGGGACAGGAAGCACAACCACTCGCTGAATATCCAGGTAATCTATGATGCCAGGTTAAGAATTATGAGTGTCTGCTCTGGATTGCATGGTTCTAGTCACGATTCCTTCGTCCTCCGGAATTCTGCAATCTACGATCATTTCCAGAAGGGACAAATGCCAGAGGGAATCCTAATAGTTAAATATCTCTTATAAATTTTCACATATGTATATTATAGATTTTATTCATTCACATTGCTAATATCAATGCTCTATTTCTTTTACGCAGGTGATTCTGGATATTCTTGTCTTCCGTAGCTGTTTACACCCGTCAACAACCCCAACAGAGTGGAAGAGGTGCGCTACAACGAGGCCCACATCGCTACCCGATCGGTTATTGAGCACATCTTTGGCGTACTGAAGAGCTGTTTCCGATGCCTAATCTGCTGCCCGCCCACATCCCCGCCACTACAATAAAGTTATTAACCCCTATTCCGCCGCTCCCCGACACCGACACCACTAACTAAACCGCCAGCCCCCCACATCACCACTAGTAAATAACTCTATTAACAGCTAATCCGTCAGCCCCCCCCACATCACCACTAATAAATTAAACTATTAACCCCTAAACCTATCACCCCTAAATTTAAATTAAGATTACAATATCCCTATCTTAAAATAAATAAAAACTTACCTGTGAAATTAAAAAAAACTAACATAACTATTATACTAAACTATTATACTAAAATTAAAATAACTACCAATTAAAAAAACTAAATTACACATTAAAAAAAACTAACACTACTAAAAAAATGTTAAGTCTAAAATTACAAAAATTAAAAAATATTAAATTACGAAAAATAACAAACGAAATTATCAAAACTAAAAACAATTACACCTAATCTAATAGCCCTATAAAAAGAATAAAAGCCCCCCCCCCAATAAAAAAACCCTAGCCTAGCTGAATGCCCTTTTAAGGGCAATGCCCATACTAATGCCCTTTTCAGAGCAATGGTAGCTTAGGTTTTTGTTTTGGAGGGTTGGTTTGGTGGTGGGTTTTACTGTTGGGGGTCTTTGTATTTTTTTACAGGTAAAAGAGCTGATTTCTTTAGGGCAATGCCCTACAAAAGGCCCTTTTAAGGGCTATTGGTAGTTTATTGTAGGCTAGTTAGTTAGTGTTGGCGATGTTGGAGAACTGCGGTTTAGGGGTTAATAGGTTTCAGTGTCGGCGATGTCGGGGAACTGCGGTATAGGGGTTAATAGGTTTAGTAAGTGTTGGTAATGTTTGGGAATGGCGGTTTAGGGGTTAATAGGTTTATTTAGTGTTTTAGTTAGTGTCGGTGATGTCGGGGAACTGCGGTTTAGGGGTTAATAGGTTTAGTTAATGTTGGCGATGTTTGGGAACGGCAGTTTAGGGGTTAATAGGTTTATTTAGTGTTTTAGTTAGTGTCAACGATGTCGGGGAACTGCGGTTTAAGGGTTAATAGGTTTAGTTAGTGTTGACGATGTTTGGGAACGGTGGTTTAGGGGTTATACGGTTCAATTAGTGTTGGCGATGTCGGGAAACTGCGGTTTAGGGGTTAATAGGTTTAGTTAATGGCGGAGATGTATGTTTGTATTTATTTTAACTAGGTAGTTAGTAAATAGTAATATTGTAGCTAGCTTAGGTTTTAGCTTAGGTTTAATTTTTATTTCACAGGTAATTTTTTATTTATTTTTAAATAGGTAGTTAGTTAATAATTGTAACTTTAATTTAGGTCTATTTTAATTATGTTAAAGTTAAGGGGTGTTAGGTTTAGGAGTTTATATAGTTTAATTTAGGTTGTTGTGATGTGGGGGCGGCGGTTTAGGGGTTAATAGGTTTAGTTAGTGTTGGTGATGTGGGGGCGGCGGTTTAGGGGTTAATAGGTTTATTTATTGTTTTAGTTAGTGTCGGGAAAATGCGGTTTAGGGGTTAATAGGTTTCGTTAGTGTCGGCGATGTTGGGGAACTGCGGTTTAGGGGTTAATAGGTTTAGTTAGTGTTGTCGATGTTTGGGAATGGCTGTTTAGTGGTTAAAAGGTTTATTTAGTGTTTTAATTAGTGTTGGCGATGTCTGAGAACTGCGGTTTAGGGGTTAATAGGTTTAGTTAGTGTTGGTAATGTATGGGAATGGCTGTTTAGGGGTTAATAGGTTTATTTAGTGTTGGTGATGTTTAGGAATGGCGGTTTAGGGGTTATAAGTTTTAGTTAGTGTTGGCGATGTCGGGGAACTTCGGTTTAGGGGTTAATAGATTTAGTTAATATCGGAGATATCAGGGAACGGTGGTTTAGGGGTTAATAGCTTTATTTAGAGATTTACATCTAGATTACGAGTTTTGAGCGCTATAGGGATTTTAACGACCGCCACAAAAGCGGCGTTATTTCACCACCCTATAGCACTGGTATTGTGCGGGCAATATAGCGCATGATTATGCGGCCAATATGGTGGCTTTGAGCTCCGAAATCAAGCGCTGCTTTGACGTGCTCATGCACGATTTCCCCGTAGACATTAATGGGGAGAGCCGGCAAAAAAAAAGCCTAACACCTGCGATCGCAGAATGAAAAGCTCTGTAGCGCAGCCCCACTGATGTCTATGGGAAAATAAAAAGTTACGTTTAAACCTAACACCCTAAGGGGGCAGAGTTTGGCCATGCTGGGACATGGCCGCTCAGTGAGTCTGCTCTGTAGGACCGGAGCTCCGATTGAAAAATTTGCAACATTTGGGGAACATTGAACGCCACCTACCTTTGTGGGAACAGTTAGGGAGCAAGATGACATCACTCCAGTGATCTCAATAGCACACGATCGCATACAAAGCTTGTCTCTGCGCCCAGACAGTCCTGCTGCCGCCATCTTGCTTGCTTCATGCGCTCAACGGAACATCGCTACAGCTGAGCTTACAACAACATGAGCAGGTATTGGCAGCTATGTAGCTATGAAGCGCCGCAATTAAAGGCTCTAAAACGCACAACCCATATTTAGCCTAACAGATAAAGCAGGACTGTACTCTCCAGATAACTGCAACCTATATATGGCTATATAACGTGCCACACTTTTCACCTGCAAAAATACAAAGGAATCATTTGTATTCCTGTTAAAGGGATTTGCCATTTTGCTCTATATGTCACATAAAAATCATGTCCTAATATTCTTGACACAGCTCTAAAATATTAGCCCATACATGGAACATCCTAGCAATATCATTGACATTCTGCAAATTTTTAGCTTCCAACTAACACCAACTGGCTTAGGGCTAGATTTATCAACACTGAGGCGTACAGGGGCCCGTATACGCGCCCCTGTACACCTCAGCTCACCTGTGGCGGGGCGAAATTACCCGCAGGTAATTAACATTGCACACAAGCGCAATTTTGCGCTCGCGTGCAATCCCGCCCCCTGCCCGCGCACAGCCAATCACACGCGCGCAGGAGCTGTCAATCTCCTCGGTCGGACTCGTTCAATCCTATTGGCTGATCCAATCAGCCAATAGGATTGAGCTCGCATTCTATTGGCTGATTGGAACAATCAGCCAATCGGAATTGAAGGGACGCCATCTTGGATGACGTCACTTAAAGGTACCGTCATTTAGTGTTAGTCGTCGGATGGAAGAGGATGCTCTGCGTCGGATGGCTTGAAGATGGACCCGCTCCGCTCCGGATGGATGAAGATAGAAGATGCCACCTGGATGAAGACTTCTGCCTGTCTGGAGGTCCTCTTCTGCCTAGATCGGATGAAGACTTCTGCCCATCTGGAGGACCACTTCTGCCCGACTGGGTGAAGATGTCTCAAGGTAGGGTGATCTTCAAGGGGTTAGTGTTAGGTTTTATTAATGGGGTTTGGGTGGGTTTTAGAGTAGGATTGGGTTGTGGGTTTTAATGTTGGGGAGTATTGTATTTTTTTTTACAGGTAAAAGAGCTAATTACTTTGAGGCAATGGGCCCTTTTAAGGGCTATTTGTAATTTAGTATAGGGTAGGGATTTTTATTATTTTGGGGGGCTTTTTTATTTTATTAGGGGGATTAGATTAGGTGTAATTATTTTCTGTAATTTAGTAGTTTTTTTTTCGTACTTTAGTTTATTTAATTTAATTGTAATTGTAGTTAGTTTAGGTAATTAATTTAATTATAGTGTAGTGTTAGGTGTAATTGTAACTTAGGTTAGGTTTTATTTTACAGGTAAATTTGAATTTATTTTAACTAGGTAGTTATTAAATAGTTAATAACTATTTAATAACTATTGTACCTAGTTAAAATAAATACAAACTTGCCTGTAAAATAAAAATAAACCCTAAGATAGCTACAATGTAACTATTAGTTATAGTATAGCTAGATAAGGGTTTATTTTATAGGTAAGTATTTAGGTTTAAATAGGAATAATTTAGTTAATGATAGTAATTTTATTTAAATGTATTTAAATTATATTTAAGTTAGGGGGGGTGTTAGGGTTAGGGTTAGACTTAGATTTAGGGGTTAATAACTTTATTATAATGGCGACGACGTTGGGGGCGGCAGATTAGGGGTTAATAAGTGTAGTTAGGTGGCAGCGATATTGGGGGCGGCAGAGTAGGGGTTAATAAATAAAAAGTAGGTGTCGGCGATGTTGGGGGCAGCAGATTAGGGGTTCATAGGGATAATGTAGGTGGCGGCGGTGTCCGGAGTGGCAGATTAGGGGTTAATAATAAAATGCAGGTGGCGGCGATGTCGGGGGCAGCAGATTAGGGGTTAATAAGTGTAAGATTAGGGGCGTTTAGACTCGGGGTTCATGTTAGGGTGTTAGGTGTAGACATTAAAAGTATTTTCCCATAGGAATCAATGGGGCTGTGTTAGGAGCTGAACGTTGCTTTTTTGCAGGTGTTAGGTTTTTTTTCAGCCGATTCTCCCCCATTGATTCCTATGGGGAAATCGTGCACAAGCAAGTTTTACCAGCTCACCGCTACCGTAAGCAACGCTGGTATTGAGGTGAGATGTGGAGCTAAATTTTGCTCTTCGCTCACTTTTTTGCGGCTAACGCCGGGTTTAAAAGAACCTGTAATACCAGCGTTGTCTTAAGTGAGCGGTGATAAAAAAATGCTTGTTGACAAAAACTCGTAATCCAACCCCATACTTCTTCAATTTACTTATGTTCTTTTTCTTACAACATGCTAAATCTATTCTAGTTCCACTCTCTTCTTCTTTCTATGATTGTCACTACCTGATAGCCTATAAAGATTCATTCAAATGCACACATGCACCAAACCAACATACCCCTAGGCGTACAATGATATTTTAAACCATGATAGATAAACAAAGTAACCAGATCAAGATGATCTCAATTGAAGCTAAAGGCCTAAATTTACCCCTAAAGAGAAACTCAGCATTCTTTGATTTTAAACGAACCAAAAGTGATGTTGTAATGCTCCAGAAAACGCACTTTAAAGGGGCAGAGAACCCCAAACTTTTAAATACAAATTTGGCCAAAGTTTCTACTCATCCAATCTAAGCAAGACAAACGGAGTAGAGATACTAATTAAAAATAATGTCCCTTTTCAAAAGATTGCTACCCACAAAGACAAGGAAGGGAGATTTTTAGCGGTTATAGGCAAATTATATGGAAAGGTGGTAACAAATACCCAACAACACATATATTTAAAAAATATTTCTAACAGATTACTTGAGATTACGAAAGGTTCATTAATAATGAGGGTAGATCTCAATGTTCCACTTGACCCTATCATTGATTGCTTCATACAATCATCATCTATCCCTTCAAAAAGGATAACAGTGTATGCGAGATCTAGCCATAAACAATGTCTGGAGAGTACTCAATCCAATAATTAAAGACTACACTTTCCACTCTGCACCCCATAAACTATTCTCCAGAATAGACTACATATTTATGGATGTTACTAGTTTTTCATATGTAATAATGAGCAAAATCCTACCATGCAATTGGTCGGATCACTCCATCGTGAGTTGTAACTTAAAATGGCCAAATATTCCTAATAAACCCTTTACTTGGAAATTTGACTCCTCCTTGTTGGAGGACTCTCTTGTAGCTGAGAAATTGAGAAAAGCTATAAATGAATATTTTGAACTGAATAACTCCCCGCAAATAAACAACAGAATTATCTGGGAAGCTCACAAAAGTGTAATAAGAGGTGAATGTATCAGTCTTAAATCCACGCTAATCAAGCAAAAAAGAGCTAGACTGGAGGACACATTAAATCAAATAGCTACACTAGAATCTCAACATAAACAACACCCAGAGGACGATATTGTTCAAACAGAATTGCATAGTAAAAAACAAGACATGAACACGTAACTGCTGTATATATATAAACAAAAAGCCTTACATCTTAAACAAATTTACTTTGATAGCGATAACAAAAGCGGTAGATTCCTGGCTCAGTAGAAGCTACAATAGTTTTGTTACCTAAACCGGGAAAATCCACTGACCTGGTAATGAACTACAGACCAATTTCTCTTTTGAATACAGATTTAAAAATATTTGCCAAAATATTGGCAAATAGAATATGCCTCATCTTGCCTCACCTTATACATGATGATCAAGTCGGTTTTGTTATGAATAGCGAAGCAAAGGACAAAACAATTCGCACACTTCATTTAATACAACATGCCCTCACTTCCAAACGGTATTAATCTCTACAGATGCAGAGAAAGCGTTTGATCGCGTGGATTGGATATTTCTATATCAATCGCTGGAGAGGTTTGGTTTTGGAGAAAGTATTTTAGGAAAGATTTTCGCCCTATATAAAAACCCAAGCACACAAATCCTGATAAATGGCACTCTCTCAGATCCTTTTTATATAAAAAAAACGGCCCTAGACAGGGATGCCCCTTGTCGCCCCTTCTATTTGCCTGCGCCATCGAAATCCTAGCCATAAAAATCCGGGAAAAAAGTGCCATCAAAGGCATAGAACTTCAAACTAATGCGTACAAATTGTCCCTCTTCACAGACGACATACTATTTACTTTAACTGAACCCAGCACCTCAATCCCTGAACTAATGAAAGAGTTTCATGATTTTAGGAAGGTTTCAAATTTTTTAATTAACTTTTCTAAATCAGAAATTATGAATCTTAACTTAGGCATGGAAGAACTAGACCTCACACAAAAAAAATTGCCCTTTTAATTGGCATAAAATGTCTATTAAATATCTAGGAATCTTATTAACACGCAAACTCTCAGATCTCATAACCTCCCATTATGATACCCTTAAAAAGAACATAATAGCTGACCTTAGCTCTTGGAGATCTAAATGTCTTAGTTGGCTGGGAAGAATGGGGACAATAACTATGAACATTTCACCTAGACTTCTATATATCTTTCAAACCATTCCAATTCCTCTCCCATCTTCATATATAAACTCTTTACAGAAACTTAACAATGATTATATCTGGGATAGAAAACACCCCAGGATTAATAAAAAAATTAATGTGTCTTCCTAAAGCATCAGGAGGATTGGGAGTTCCAGACTTGGAAAAATATCGACAGGCAATTTTTCTACAAAGAGTGGTAGATTGGCATACTAAGTACCAAGACAAAATATGGGTCAGGATAGAACACCAAATACATCATTATCATCATTTAGGCTCATTGTGCTAGTTAGACAATACCGAGAGATTGCTAGATTCCTCTAACAACTATATAATTAAAGAAACATATAAAATGTGGGACAGATTGACAGTCAAATACCCACTACTTACTTCTAAACTTTCACCATTAACACCACTCCTAGATAACCCAGAGTTTCCTCCAGGACAGGAAATAACAAAATTAAACCCTCTTGATAGACAATGTAACATTCCCTTTTATATTCTATCAGAAGCCGGAAAGATGCACTCTAGATCAAAACTTCTAGAAAATAACTTAAATATCTTTGAAAATTGGTTATTTTACTCACAAGTCCACTCATTTCTACAACGTCACAAAGGAAAAAACAACCTGTTACGTTACCCGACAAACTTTGAGAAATTATGCATGTCAAAATCGCCAATTAGACATATTTTATCTATTATATATAATTTATTACAACAAGTCCCATTAGGCACAGAACACCAATATATAAAACGTTGGGAAAGAGAGTTGGACACTAACATATCTCTAGGGGACATGCATAAAATATATAAAAGAACAATGAAAGCCTCTTCCTCAGCTTGGATCCTAGAACTTAATTTTTAAATTTTACACCGCTGGTATTTTACCCCCACACACTTAAAAACTTTATACCCACAGAGATCTGATCTCTGTTGGCGCTGTAAACAAGATATTGGAAACATGGGTCACAAATAGTGGAATTGCATTCACATTATGCCTTTCTGGAAGGAAGTAATAACCTAAACAGGAAAAATACTGGGACTAAATATTCCATCAGACCCACTAATATGGATTTTAAATAAACCTACCAAAAAAAATTACCTGCAACACACTTGGCTTTACTCCAAATTGTGAGCAATAGCGCTAAAATATTAATTGCCCAATTGTGGAAACAAGATCAGTCTCCTACTATAGTCCAATGGGTCGATACTATACATAAGACTATACAACTAGAGGAATACCACTATATGAAAACAATGCGCAAAGATTTCTTTTATGAACTGCTCCTTATTTGGGAAGAGTACCTACACAATAAATACGATAAATGAATAGATGATATCAGACATGATTTTATGTCAGATCGGAGGTTGTGTTGGTTGGATGTGTGGATGAGATGTATGCCAGAAGATTTATGCTACAGATGACAATCCCTTTTCTTTCTTTCTTCTTTCTTTTTCTTTACATTTTTCTCTCTTTAAAAATGTAAAAAACTGAGGTTATTGAGATTACTAACGGACACTTATTTAATATATATATATTACTTCGATAGAACTAAATCTGTGTGTTAAAACTTGTCCAAGTGATGTATATGTATGTATAACCTGTTTCACCTCAATAAACAAAGTAAAAAAAAAAAAAAAACACCCTAAAATAAACCCGAGTCTAAACACCCCTAATCTGCTGCCCCCGACATCACTGCCACCTACATACAGTTATTAACCCCTAATCTGCTAACCCCTGATATCGCCGCCACCTACATACAGTTATTAACCCCTAATCTGCTACCCCAACATCACCGCCACCTACATAAAATGATTAACCCCTAATCTGCTGCTCCCGATGTCACCGTCACTATACTAAAGTTATTAACCCCTAAACCTCTGGCCTCCAACATCACCACTACCACTAAATAAATCCATTAACCCCTAAACCAAACACTAACCCTAAAGTAACCCTAACGTAACCCTAAGCCTAACAACCCCTAACTTTAACATAATTAAAATAGAGCTAAAACTAAAGTTACAATTATTAACTAAATAATAACTATTTCAAACTAAATACTTACCGGTAAAATAATACCTAAGCGAGCTACAATGTAACTAATAGTTATATTGTAGCTAGCTTAGGTTTTATTTTTATATCACAGGTGAGTTTGTAGTTATTTTAACTAGGTAGACTAGTTAGTAAATAGTTATTAACTATTTAATAACTACCTAGTTAAAATAAATACAAACTCACCTGTGAAATAAAACCTAACCTGCCTTACACTAAAACCTAACATTACAAAAAAATAAACACTAAAATTACTAAAAATAAAAATAACTAAATTACATAAAAAAACAAACACTAAATTACAAAAAATAAGAAACAAATTATCAAAAATAAAAAAGAATTACTCCTAATTTAATAGCCCTATCAAAATAAAAAAGCCCCCCAAAATAAAGAAACCATAGCCTACAATAAACTACCAATGGCCCTTAAAAGGGCCTTTTGTGGGGCATTGCCCCAAAGATAGCTCTTTTACCTGTAAAAAAAAATACAAATACCCCCCCAACAGTAAAACCCACCATCACCACAACCAACCCCCCAAATAAAATAACTATCTAAAAAAAAACTAAGCTCCCCATTGCCCTGAAGGGGGCATTTGTATGGGCTTTGCCCTTAAAAGGGCATTTAGCTCTTTTACATGCCCAGACCCTAAACTAAAAATAAAACCAACCCAAAAAAACCTTTAAAAAACCTAACACTAACCCCCGACGTTCCACTTACAGTTCTTGAAGTCCCGCTTGAAGGATCCATCCAGCCGGCGAAGTCCTCATCCATGCGGAAAGAAGTCTTCATCCGGGCGGCCTCGTCCATCTTCATCCAGCCGGCGAAGTCCTCATCCAGGCGGCAAGAAGTCTTCATCCAGACGGCATATTCTATCTTCCTCCATCTGGCGTGGAGCGGGTCCATCCTGAAGACATCCGGCTCAGAGCATCCTCTTTATATGGTCGCAACCGTAAACTGGAACTTCAATGCAAGTGACGTCATCCAAGATGGCGTCCCTTGCATTTCTATTGGCTGCAAGATTTAAATCAGCCAATAGGATTAGAGCTGCTAAAATTCTATTGGCTGTTCCAATCAGCCAATAGGATGAGATCTTAATCCTATTGGCTATTGGAACAGCCAATAGGATTTTAGCAGCTCTAATCCTATTGGCTGATTGGAACAGCCAATATGATTTTAGCAGCTCTAATTCTATTGGCTGATTGAAATCTTTCAGCCAATAGGAATGCAAGGGACGCCATCTTGGATGACGTAACTTGCATTGAAGTTCCAGTTTACGGCGGGGACCGTATGAAGAGGATGCTTCGAGGGGTTAGTTGTGGGGGTGGTGGGTTTTACTGTTGGGGGTGTTTGTATGTTTGTATTTTTCTTATAGGTAAAAGAGCTGATATCTTTAGGCAATGCCCCACAAAAGACCCTTTTAAGGGCCATTGGTAGTTTATTGTAGGCTAGGTTTCTTATTTATTTTGGGGGGCTTTTTTATTTTGATAGGGCTATTAGAATAGGTGTAATTCTTTTTTGTTTTTGATAATTTGTTTCCTATTTTTCGTAATTTAGTGTTTGTTTTTTTGTAATTTAGTTATTTTATTTTTTTGTAATTAGATACTTTTTGTAATTTTTAGAGTAGTGTTAGGATTATTTTAATGTGTAGTTTAGTTTAATTTAATTTGTAGTTAGTTTAATTGTAGTTTAATAATTATCTTAGTTAAATTGTTAGTTTAAAATTAATTAATTTAATTTGACAGGTAAGTTTAATTTAATTTAAGATAGGGAAATTGTAATTTTAATATAAAGTTAGGGGGCATTAGGTTTAGGGGTTAATAGTTTATTTTAGTATATTTCGTTGTGGGGGCTTGCGGTTTAGGGGTTAATAGGTTTATTATAGCGGCGGTGTGGGCGGACGGCAGATTAGGGGTTAATTATATTTAAATAGTGTTTGCGATGCGGGAGGGCAGCGGTTTAGGGGTTAATAGGTTTATTATAGTGGTGACAATGTCGGGGGGGACGGAATAGGGGTTAATACATTTTAATAGTGGTGGCAATGTCTGGAGTGGCAGATTAGGAGTTAATAACTTTATTATAGTGTTTGCGATGCGGAAGGGCCTCGGTTTAGGGGTTAATAGGTAGTTTATGATTGTTAGTGTACTTTTTAACACTATATTTATGAGTTTTATGGTACAGCTTTGTAACGGAAAACTCATAACTACTGACTTTAGATGGCGGTATGGATCTTGTGGATATAGAGTGTACTGCTCACTTTTTGGCCTCCCAGGCAAACTCATAATACCGGCGCTATGGGAGTCAAATTGAAAAAGGGTACTGACGTTGTGTGACTGGCTAAAAGGTGTGCAGTACACCTATACCGACAAGACTTGTAATAGCAGCGTTAGGGAAAATGAAGCGTTATGGGCCATAACTATGCTATTTGACTCATAACGCAAAACTCATAATCTAGCTGATAGTTAGTATCGGCAATGTCAGGAACTGCGGTTTAGATTAGAACAATGAAAAATTCTGAATATAAATAAAGAATGGATCCGAAAATTCGGAAACTGAGTTAATAATTTTCTAAATTTTTCGTGTTTTAATTATGGTGCCAATTCGAAAATTTGAAATCATTTGAATCTCCGAATCGGCCAAAATTCAGCCGAAAACTAAATTCGGGCGAAACGAATTGCACATGTCTACTGGTAAATGTAAAAATGAAACACAAGGAAAGAGGCGCCGTATGTGTGAATCTGTACTAACCAGTATCAAAGATAGAGCAAGTGCAGGGTACTCACAATATGGAAAGGCACTCAGATGTGCCTGTAGATGCAGGCTGGTTTTTGCAGCAGACCAGCTAGCTGTACAAGGCACTCCAGGGTCCAAAAGTAGAAATCTGTATGTCTTGGCAGACAGTGAGTGGTAAATCCAGCAATATAAGGCCCAGGAGCTAGGTGCAAACAAAAGCACATGACTGTGTGAATCTGTAAGGTTACAATGGTTAATTTACAACCTGTGCAGGGTACTCACATTCTAAAGAGGCACTCAAATGTGCCAATAGAGGCAGGCTGGTTTTCACAGCAAACCAGCTGGCTGTATAGGATATGATGCAGGATACTCCACAGTAGACAGGATCACCAGGTAGCTCAGGATATGGAATAATCAGCAGCAATGAGGATATATGGTTTAAAAAGGGTTTAATAGTAATAAAAACAATCATAAAATACATATATCACTCATGCCACATGAGTAAAAAACATGCAACGCGTTTCTCGGTATACACCCCCATATACCGAGAAACGCATTGCAAGTTTTTTACTTTTGCTCACATGTCAACACTATTTAATTACGGAGTACATGAGCAAGGTTTACTCCATACTGCAGCAAGCTGCTTTGTTGTTAAGCTTGAAAGAATTCCGTAAATATGTAGCTTTATCTAGTTCTGTCCTGCTGAGCATCAATACCTTTAGAGCCTTCTGTTAATTTTAAGGGCTAGATTTATTAAGCCCCTATGGCAGCAAGTTCTCTCAAGAACTTGCTCGCCATGATTTATCAAGCAGCGGTCACCAGACCGCTACTTCGCTAACATCTACACCACCTCTACTGTGGCGAAATTCAATCTCCTCAGTCGAGTCCGACCGAGGAGATTGACAGCTCCTGACCGCGCGTGATTGGCTGTGCGCGGGCAGGGGCGGGATTGCACGCGAGCACAAAATTGCACTCGTGTGCAATGTTAATTACCTGCAGGTAATTTCGCCCTGCAACAGGCGAGCTGAGGCATACAGGGGCGTGTATACGCGCCCCTGTACGCCTCAGCGTTGATAAATCTAGCCCTAAATATTAGGTTCACCTATGTGTTCTCACTCTTTATCTACTCTTAATAGACTAATTTCTTAACCAATGTATTATGCAGTTTTTTAGTTCTTTTTTCTTTCATATTTCACTTTAGGTCTGGTCCAAAAGAGGCCTCTATTATGTTATTCTCCTCCAAGCAGTGTTATTGTTTTGGGGTGAAGTCCAAGGGTAGCTTCTTCTTAGCATTAGAGGATTACTGAAAATTAAGTTATTTGCAGTATTCCTGTTCTTATAAACAATTGCTTAAACAAACTACCTTATACCTAAGGGTTAAATAAAAATGAGGTTAGATAATGTGGCATTGCAATAATGCTAAAGCTATATATTGTGTAAACATGGTTTCTCATGTATCAATGTTTTACATGTTCATCGTCTGTATTTCCTTTGTATCTTATAACCTCAATAAAAAAATTGTTAAAAAAACAACCCACAAAAACAAACAACTGTTGGAAAATATAACACCATCGAATTATGACAGATTTGGTTGATTTCAATGGGAGCTGAGAAACAATCATTTGTGCTCAGTGTACAGTGAGCTTGTTAATGACTTTTAGTATGACTTATGTTGTCCCTAGGTACAACTCAGAATGACTTTTACAAATTTTATTACCACAATCACATAAATATCTAAGAATTATGTTGACAACATTTTTTTTATTTTTTTATTGAGGAGTTGTGTGGTACAAATATTACTTATTATTATACAGTCATATTTGAAAGCAAAATAAAAATACAAACATTTCTCAATAAAAAACATAATTTATGTAAGAACTTACCTGATAAATTCATTTCTTTCATATTAGCAAGAGTCCATGAGCTAGTGACGTATGGGATATACATTCCTACCAGGAGGGGCAAAGTTTCCCAAACCTCAAAATGCCTATAAATACACCCCTCACCACACCCACAATTCAGTTTAACGAATAGCCAAGAAGTGGGGTGATAAAAAAAGTGCGAAAGCATATAAAATAAGGAATTGGAATAATTGTGCTTTATACAAAAATCATAACCACCCCAAAAAAAAGGGCGGGCCTCATGGACTCTTGCTAATATGAAAGAAATGAATTTATCAGGTAAGTTCTTACATAAATTATGTTTTCTTTCATGTAATTAGCAAGAGTCCATGAGCTAGTGACGTATGGGATAATGATTACCCAAGATGTGGATCTTTCCACGCAAGAGTCACTAGAGAGGGAGGGATAAAATAAAGACAGCCAATTCCTGCTGAAAATAATCCACACCCAAAATAAAGTTTAATGAAAAACATAAGCAGAAGATTCAAACTGAAACCGCTGCCTGAAGTACTTTTCTACCAAAAACTGCTTCAGAAGAAGAAAATACATAAAAATGGTAGAATTTAGTAAAAGTATGCAAAGAGGACCAAGTTGCTGCTTTGCAAATCTGATCAATCGAAGCTTCATTCCTAAACGCCCAGGAAGTAGAAACTGACCTAGTAGAATGAGCTGTAATCCTTTGAGGCGGAGTCTTACCCGACTCAACATAGGCAAGATGAATTAAAGATTTCAACCAAGATGCCAAAGAAATGGCAGAAGATTTCTGGCCTTTTCTAGAACCAGAAAAGATAACAAATAAACTAGAAGTCTTTCGGAAAGACTTAGTAGCTTCAACATAATATTTCAAAGCTCTAACAACATTTCTCTACTAATGTTGTTAGAATTCACAACTTTAGGTAAAAATTCAAAAGAAGTTCGCAACACTGCCTTATCCTGATGAAAAATCAGAAAAGGAGACTCACAAGAAAGAGCAGATAATTCAGAAACTCTTCTGGCAGAAGAGATTGCCAAAAGGAACAAAACTTTCCAAGAAAGTAATTTAATGTCCAATGAATGCATAGGTTCAAACGGAGGAGCTTGAAGAGCCCCCAGAACCAAATTCAAACTCCAAGGAGGAGAAATTGACTTAATGACAGGTTTTATACGAACCAAAGCTTGTACAAAACAATGAATATCAGGAAGATTAGCAATCTTTCTGTGAAAAAGAACAGAAAGAGCAGAGATTTGTCCTTTCAAAGAACTTGCGGATAAACCTTTATCTAAACCATCCTGAAGAAACTGTAAAATTCTCGGAATTCTAAAAGAATGCCAAGAAAAATGATGAGAAAGACACCAAGAAATATAAGTCTTCCAGACTCTATAATATATCTCTCTGGATACAGATTTACGAGCCTGTAACATAGTATTAATCACAGAGTCAGAGAAACCTCTTTGACCAAGAATCAAGCGTTCAATCTCCATACCTTTAAATTTAAGGATTTGAGATCCTGATGGAAAAAAGGACCTTGCGACAGAAGGTCTGGTCGTAGCGGAAGAGTCCACGGATGGCAAGAGGCCATCCGGACAAGATCCGCATACCAAAACCTGTGAGGCCATGCCGGAGCTACCAGCAGAACAAACGAGCATTCCTACAGAATCTTGGAGATTACTCTTGGAAGAAGAACTAGAGGCGGAAAGATATAAGCAGGATGATACTTCCAAGGAAGTGATAATGCATCCACTGCTTCCGCCTGAGGATCCCGGGATCTGGACAGATACCTGGGAAGTTTCTTGTTTAGATGAGACGCCATCAGATCTATTTCTGGAAGCTCCCACATTTGAACAATCTGAAGAAATACCTCTGGGTGAAGAGACCATTCGCCCGGATGCAACGTTTGGCGACTGAGATAATCCGCTTCCCAATTGTCTATACCTGGGATATGAACCGCAGAGATTAGACAGGAGCTGGATTCCGCCCAAACCAGAATTCGAGATACTTCTTTCATAGCCAGAGGACTGTGAGTCCCTCCTTGATGATTGATGTATGCCACAGTAGTGACATTGTCTGTCTGAAAACAAATGAACGATTCTCTCTTCAGAAGAGGCCAAGACTGAAGAGCTCTGAAAATTGCACGGAGTTCCAAAATATTGATCGGTAATCTCACCTCCTGAGATTCCCAAACTCCTTGTGCCGTCAGAGATCCCCACACAGCTCCCCAACCTGTGAGACTTGCATCTGTTGAAATTACAGTCCAGGTCGGAAGCACAAAAGAAGCCCCCTGAATTAAACGATGGTGATCTGTCCACCACGTTAGAGAGTGTCGTACAATCGGTTTTAAAGATATTAATTGAGATATCTTTGTGTAATCCTTGCACCATTGATTCAGCATACAGAGCTGAAGAGGTCGCATGTGAAAACGAGCAAAGGGGATCGCGTCCGATGCAGCAGTCATAAGACCTAGAATTTCCATGCATAAGGCTACCGAAGGGAATGATTGTGACTGAAGGTTTCGACAAGCTGAAATCAATTTTAGACGTCTCTTGTCTGTTAAAGACAGAGTCATGGACACTGAATCTATCTGGAAACCCAGAAAGGTTACCCTTGTCTGAGGAATCAATGAACTTTTTGGTGAATTGATCCTCCAACCATGATCTTGAAGAAACAACACAAGTCGATTCGTATGAGATTCTGCTAAATGTAAAGACTGAGCAAGTACCAAGATATCGTCCAAATAAGGAAATACCACAATACCCTGTTCTCTGTTTACAGACAGAAGGGCACCGAGAACCTTTGTAAAAATTCTTGGAGCTGTAGCTAGGCCAAACGGCAGAGCCACAAACTGGTAATGCTTGTCCAGAAAAGAGAATCTCAGGAACTGATAATGATCTGGATGAATCAGAATATGCAGATATGCATCCTGTAAATCTATTGTGGACATAAAATGCCCTTGCTGAACAAAAGGCAAGATAGTCCTTACAGTTACCATTTTGAACGTTGGTATCCTTACATAACGATTCAATATTTTTAGATCCAGAACTGGTCTGAAGGAATTCTCCTTCTTTGGTACAATGAAGAGATTTGAATAAAACCCCATCCCCTGTTCCAGAACTGGAACTGGCATAATTACTCCAGCCAACTCTAGATCTGAAACACAATTCAGAAATGCTTGAGCTTTCACTGGATTTACTGGGACACGGGAAAGAAAAAATCTCTTTGCAGGAGGTCTCATCTTGAAACCAATTCTGTACCCTTCTGAAACAATGTTCTGAATCCAAAGATTGTGAACAGAATTGATCCAAATTTCTTTGAAAAAACGTAACCTGCCCCCTACCAGCTGAGCTGGAATGAGGGCCGCACCTTCATGTGGACTTAGAAGCAGGCTTTGCCTTTCTAGAAGGCTTGGATTTATTCCAGACTGGAGATGGTTTCCAAACTGAAACTGCTCCTGAGGATGAAGGATCAGGCTTTTGTTCTTTGTTGAAACGAAAGGAACGAAAACGATTATTAGCCCTGTTTTTACCCTTAGATTTTTTATCCTGTGGTAAAAAAGTTCCTTTCCCACCAGTAACAGTTGAGATAATAGAATCCAACTGAGAACCAAATAATTTGTTACCCTGGAAAGAAATGGAAAGTAGAGTTGATTTAGAAGCCATATCAGCATTCCAAGTTTTAAGCCATAAAGCTCTTCTAGCTAAAATAGCTAGAGACATAAACCTGACATCAACTCTGATAATATCAAAAATGGCATCACAGATAAAATTATTAGCATGCTGAAGAAGAATAATAATATTATGAGAATCATGATCTGTTACTTGTTGCGCTAAAGTCTCCAACCAAAAAGTTGAAGCTGCAGCAACATCAGCCAAAGATATAGCAGGTCTAAGAAGATTACCTGAACACAGATAAGCTTTTCTTAGAAAGGATTCAATTTTCCTATCTAAAGGATCTTTAAACGAAGTATCATCTGACGTAGGAATAGTAGTACGTTTAGCAAGGGTAGAAATAGCCCCATCGACTTTAGGGATTTTGTCCCAAAATTCTAGTCTGTCAGACGGCACAGGATATAATTGCTTAAAACGTTTAGAAGGAGTAAATGAATTACCCAATTTATCCCATTCTCTGGAAATTACTTCAGAAATAGCATTAGGAACAGGAAAAACTTCTGGAATAACCACAGGAGATTTAAATACCTTATCTAAACATTTAGAATTAGTATCAAGAGGACCAGAATCCTCTATTTCTAAAGCAATTAGTACTTCTTTAAGTAAAGAACGAATAAATTCCATTTTAAATAAATATGAAGATTTATCAGCATCAATCTCTGAGACAGAATCCTCTGAACCAGAAGAGTCATCAGAATCAGAATGATGATGTTCATTTAAAAATTCATCTGTAGAGAGAGAAGTTTTAAAAGATTTTTTATGTTTACTAGAAGGAGAAATAACAGACATAGCCTTCTTGATGGATTCAGAAACAAAATCTCTTATGTTATCAGGAACATTCTGCACCTTAGATGTTGAAGGAACTGCAACAGGCAATGGTACATTACTAAAGGAAATATCTGCTTTAACAAGTTTGTCATGACAATTAATACAAACAACAGCCGGAGGAATAGCTACCAAAAGTTTACAGCAGATACACTTAGCTTTGGTAGTTCCAGCACTAGACAGCGATTTTCCTGAAGTATCTTCTGACTCAGATGCAACGTGAGACATCTTGCAATATGTAAGAGAAAAAACAACATATAAAGCAAAATTGATCAAATTCCTTAAATGACAGTTTCAGGAATGGGAAAAAATTCCAATAAACAAGCTTCTAGTAACCAGAAGCAAAGAAAAAATGAGACTGAAATAATGTGGAGACAAAAGCGACGCCCATATTTTTTGGCGCCAAATAATACGCCCACATTATTTGGCGCCTAAATGCTTTTTGGCGCCAAAAATGACGCCACATCCGGAACGCCGACACTTTTGGCGCAAAAGGACGTCAAAAAATGACGCAACTTCCGGCGACACGTATGACGCCGGAAACAGAAAAGATTTTTTGCGCCAAAAAAGTCCGCGCCAAGAATAACGCAATAAAATGAAGCATTTTCAGCCCCCGCGAGCCTAACAGCCCACAGGGAAAAAAAGTCAAATTTTTAAGGTAAGAAAAAATGATTGATTTAAATGCATAATCCCAAATATGAAACTGACTGTCTGAAAATAAGGAATGTTGAACATTCTGAGTCAAGGCAAAAAAATGTTTGAATACATATATTTAGAACTTTATAAATAAAGTGCCCAACCATAGCTTAGAGTGTCACAGAAAATAAGATTTACTTACCCCAGGACACTCATCTACATGTTTGTAGAAAGCCAAACCAGTACTGAAACGAAAATCAGCAGAGGTAATGGTATATAAATAAGAGTATATCGTCGATCTGAAAAGGGAGGTAAGAGATGAATCTCTACGACCGATAACAGAGAACCTATGAAATAGACCCCGTAGAAGGAGATCACTGCATTCAAATAGGCAATACTCTCCTCACATCCCTCTGACATTCAATGCACGCTGAGAGGAAAACCGGGCTCCAACTTGCTGCGGAGCGCATATCAACGTAGAATCTAGCACAAACTCACTTCACCACCTCCATAGGAGGCAAAGTTTGTAAAACTGAATTGTGGGTGTGGCGAGGGGTGTATTTATAGGCATTTTGAGGTTTGGGAAACTTTGCCCCTCCTGGTAGGAATGTATATCCCATACGTCACTAGCTCATGGACTCTTGCTAATTACATGAAAGAAATACAAACATGCATTTTTCAACATCTTAATTAACAACCCATATTTTCTAATTTTATTATCCCTTATTGCTTCAGGGACAAAAAATGGAAATGGGCTTAGCACTAATCTTTTTACAGAGGATGAAGTTTTGTTACCATTATCAAAAATAAATGTAAAAAAAACAGTGGGTCCTGATAATATTCATCCAAGGGTTTTAAAAGAACAGTGCTAACTGCCCCATTAACTGATCTGTTTAATCAGTCACTATTAACAGGAACTGTTCCAAATGATTGGAGAATAGCAAATGTAGTACCTCTTCATACAAAAGGCAGTAGGAAAGAATCTGTTAACTACAGACCAGTTAGTTTAACTTTAGTAGTAGGGAAATTTATGGAAAGTCTCTTAAAAGAAAGAATTATGACTTACATAAAGACAAACTATTTAGAGGACCAAACTCAACATAGTTTTACTTCAGGAAGATCATGTCAGACTAATCTAACTGACTTCTTTGATTATGTAACAACAGTATTAGACTAGTGTGGAGCAGTAGATGTAGCATATCTAGATTTGAGCAAAGCATTTGACACTGTCCCACACAACAAACTAATTCACAAACTGTATTACCTTGGTCTAGACTCAAAAATTGTGAACTGGGTAGAATGCTGGCTTAAGGACAGAAAACAAAGTGTCTTAGTAAGAGTACATTCAGCAGAGGGGGCTGTTACTAGTGGTGTTCCTCAGGGGTCACTTCTGGGGCCTGTTTTGTTTAACATATTTATCAGAGATATCAGCAAAGGGCTACAGGGGAAAGTATGTCTGTTTGCAGATGAAACAAAAATTTGTAATAGAGTAGATGTTCCGGGGGGATAGACAAAATGAGAAGTGATATATAACGAATGGAGGATTGGACAAATGACTGGTATTTAAAGTTTAACACAGCAAAGTGTAAAATTATGCATTTAGGGAAGAAAAATCCAAACGTAAATTACAGACTAAATGACACTTTACTGATTGTTACAAATGAGGAACAGGACTTGGGAATTATTATTTCAGATTATTTCAAATTCAGTAAACAATGTAGTACTGTGAGTAAGGCCAGCAAAATGCTTGGATGTATTGGTAAAGGTATCTGCAGCAGAAATAGTAAGGTTCTTAGGCCACTATACAGATAATTAGTTAGGCCTCATCTTGAGTATTGTGTGCAGTTCTGGAGGTCATATCTTCAGAAGGATATTACCAAAGTTGATTCTATTCAAAGGAGGGCTACCAAAATAGTACATGGTCTAAAAAATAAAGCGTACCAGGAGAGGCTCAATGATCTAAATATGTATAGCTTAGATGAGAGAAGGGAAAGAGGAGATATGATAGCAACTTTTAAGTATATTAAAGGGCTTAGTAAAACCGAGCCAGTGAGTATTTTACATAAAAAGGAAATTTCAAGAACAAGGGGTCATGATCTCAAGCTGAAGGGCAGTATATTCAGGAGTAATTTGAGGAAGCTCTTCTTTACAGAAAGGGTGATTGATTCATGCAATAAACTTCCACAAGAAGTAGTAATGACAAACACTGTGGGGGACTGCCTATGGCTCTTCTCTGCCATCAATATCTATCGGCTAGATTACGAGTTTTGCGTTATAAGTGAAAAAGCCTCATAACGCTGCTTTTTCAGTATTCCTGGTATTACGAGTCTTGCAGGTATATCTGTCCCGCACACTTTTTTTGGCCGTAACGCAACGTAACTACCACAGCTTTCAAAAAGTCCTTTTTCAATGGGACTTCCATAGCGCTGGTATTACGAGTTTGCCTGTCCGGGCAAAAAGTGAGCGGTACAGCCTATAACTACAAGATACGTACCGTAAACTGAAAGTAAGTAGTTATGGCTTTTATGTTACAAATCTGTACCATAAAACTCAAAACTAAAGTGTTACAAAGTACACTAACACCCATAAACTACCTATTATACCCTAAACCGAGGCCCTCCCGCATTGCAAATACTAAAATAAAAATATTAACCCCTAATCTGCTACTCCCGACATCGCCGCCACTATAATAAACATATTAACCCTTAAACCACCGTACTCCCGCATCGCAAACACTAGTTAAATATTATTAGCCCCTAATCTGCTGTCCCTAACATTGCCGCAACCTACATAACTGTTATTAACCCCTAATCTGCTGCCCCCAAAATCACTGCCACTATACTAAAGTTATTAACCCCTAAACCTAACCCTAAGTCTAACCCTAACCCTAACACCCACTAACTTTAACATAATTAAAATAAATCTAAATAAAAATTACAATTAATACCTAAATAATTCCTATTTAAAACTAAATACTTACCTGTAAAACAAACCCTAAGCTAGCTACAATATAATTAATAGTTACATTGTAGCTAGCTTAGGTTTTATTTTTATTTCACAGCTAAGTTTGTATTTATTTTAACTAGGTAGACTAGTTAGTAAATAGTTATTAACTATTTACTAACTACCTAGTTAAAATAAATACAAACTTACCTGTAAAATAAAACCTAACCTGTCTTACACTAACACCTAACCTTACACTACAATTAAACCAATTACATTAATTAAATACAATTAACTAAATTTAAAAAAAAAAACCCACTAAATTACACAAAATAAAAAATAAATGATCAAATATTTAAACTAATTACACCTAATCTAATAGCCCTATCAAAATAAAAAAGCCCCCCCAAAATAAAAAAACCTGGCCTAAACAAAACTGCAAATAGCCCTTAAAAGGGCCTTTTGCGGGGCATTGCCCCAAAGAAATCAGCTCTTTTACCTGTAAAAAAAATACAAACAACCCCTGAACAGTAAAACCCACCACCCACAAAACCAAACCCCCAATAAAATCCTATCATAAAAAACCTAAGCTCCCCATTGCCCTGAAAAGGGCATTTGGATGGGCATTGCCCAAAATGGACAGTCTACACCAGAATTTTTATTGTTTAAAAAGATAGATAATCCCTTTATTACCCGTTCCCTAGTTTTGCTTAATCAACACAGTTATATAAATACACTTTTTACCTCTGTGATTATCTTGTATCTAAGCCTCTGCAAACTGCCCCTTATTTCAGTTCTTTTGACAGACATCCATTTTAGCCAATCAGAGCTGGCTCACTGGAACTCCAAGTGCATGAGCACAGTGTTATCTATATGACACACATGAACTAACACCCTCTAGTGGTGACAAATTGCCAAAATGCCCTGAGAAAAGAAGCGACCTTCAAGGGCTTAGAAATTAGCATATGAACCTCCTAGGTTTAGCTTTCAACTAAGAATACCAAGAGAACAAAGCAAAATTGGTGATAAAAGTAAATTGGAAAGTTGTTTAAAATGACATTCTCTATCTGAATCATGAAAGTTTATTTTGGACTAGACTGTCCCTTTAAAAGGGCATTTATCTTTTTTTCAGCCCAAACCCTAAGCTAAAAATAAAACCCACCCAATAAACACTAACCCCCGAAGATCCACTTACAAATTTTGAAGACTGGACATCCATCCTCAACGAAGCCGGGAAAAGTCTTCATCCAAGAGGCAAGAAGTGATCCTCCAGACGGGCAGAATTCTTCATCTAGACGGCATCTTCTATCTTCATCATTCTGACGCGGAACGGCTCCATCTTCAAGACATCCGGCGCGAAGCATCCTCTTCTTTCGATGGCTACTGAAGAATGAAGGTTCCTTTAAGGGACGTCATCCAAGATGGCGTCCCTTGAATTTCCGATTGGCTGATAGAATTCTATCAGCCAATCGGAATTAAAGTTGAAAAAATCCTATTGGTTGATGCAATCAGCCAATAGGATTGAGCTTCAATCCTATTGGCTGATTCAATCAGCCAATAGGATTGAGATTGCATTCTATTGGCTGATTGATGTCTATGGGGAAATCGTGCACGAGCACGTAAAACCAGCTCAAAGCAGCACAGGTATTTGGGTGCGGTATGGAGCTCAACGCTGCCATATTGCCTGCTAATGCCGGGTTTTTGCAAACCTGTAATAGCAGCGCTATAGGGAGGTGAGCAATGGAAATAACTTGCAAGTTAGTACCGAGACGCTCATAACGCAAAACTCATAATCTAGCCGTATGCTAACATGAGGTATTTAAAATACAATGATAAAATGGAATTCCCATTGCCCAACACTGCGCAGCTTGAAGGACTTTCCTGACAAAAAATGGCATGAAATATGACAAAAAGTGAAAAAAAGTTTAGCAAAACTGTTTTAAAGAAGCTTAACTTCTGAAGGCCCAAGAAGAATAAATTGATTTAGTGGCTATGATACCTTTAGTGAGAAGCATTTACGCCACTAAGAAAACTTTGAGAAAGTAAAAAACACTGCATCAGAGAAATCTCTGTTTATCGAAATAATTAGAAAACAGCATCTCTCCAGCACTCACTTTAGTCATATATAAAAACCAACAATGAATTACCGTGGCTTAATTATAAAATGTAACATTTAATTATAGCAATTAAAAAGCAGGAATACAACATTTTGGAAAATTATTTTTAATATCGAAAAATTGCAACTACCTACACCATTCTTCATGACTTTCAATTGAGAATAACACAATGCATTGTTTTTAGAAGGTCATCTTTCTATTAAGCATGAAATAACTTTTGTTTCATCATAAGGAATGTAAAAATTGTAATTAAATTGTTATTAGTATAATAGCGGATAAACTAAGAGCAAGAATATGTAACTTTTGTTGAAATTCTGGAGAATATCATTGGAGGATCATGAACACGTGACCTGTCACTGCGTTATTGTCAATCGGCAAGAAAAAATTCACTGTTTGAGGAATGCCGTAAATGATATCATTTTATTTCAATAAATAAGTAATGCAATGTCAAAATGGTGCAATCATATACACTATAATTGTGAGGATTGGAATGGCTGATTAGTGTAAAGGAACAAATTGCCTATATGGGATCGATCTGACAGTTTGAATAGGTGGTCATAAGACACATAATATGGGTTCTTATTGGTAACGGCTGTGATAAGCTTTAGGCAGATGGTTTACAAATTTACAAATTGGCAGGTTCAGGACATGTGACTTCTAATATCACCATGTTAACAAGGAATGTTTTCTATAATTTTTTATAACACATCTCTTTAAATGAGAAGATCTTGCTAGTAATTAAATAACGGAGTGTTAATAACAATGCTTCAATATAATATATTTAAAATGATCTAACGATCAATTTGGGACTACAATTTTTCTCTTACCGGATCAATACATTAGTCATTCGGAATAGCGGTCATGTGATGCAAACATGGCAGAAAGGTAAAGATTAAAACCTTATGATTCTGCTCTGCCCTCTTTCTAGAGATACAATAGATGAGATACATAGGCCTATATGGATACGCTGTGGAGCTTACCATAGGAGTTTGCAAAGTAGGCCTCAATAAAGAAAAGCAGAATAATGGTAACTGATTATTTTTTTAGGATTATCATATATATATTGAGCATATGAATTTATAAAATAAAAATTCTTCAGCTTCATAAGCCCAGAACAAGAAAATAAGTTGGATACAGGATATAAGTCATGTTCTACATATGGACTATCTGTGTCTATCTACCTACACCTATGCATCACATTATATGCACTGCTGCACCTGTGAGTGTTTATGTATAGATACACATTACCTGCATATAGATACACTATAGCATATATTAATGTCCTGTGTAAACTGTTGGTCACACTGTCTATAAACACTATGAGCATACACATACGTCTGTACAGATATTGATACACATAGTGTAGTGGTACACAAGAAATAGTATTTTGACAATAGAATATCTGCATCTATATTTACTTGTACAGGTAGCGTACTGCATGCACTGTAACACTTGCTGATAATACTGTATCTGCATAAACATATACTTATGCATATATAAACACATCTATTACACTGATGAACATGAAAATAGCCAAGTCTTGTCGATACAGTATTTGCATATATATATACATATATATATATATATATATATATATATATATACTATGTACAAATTAATACACTGTGTACACTTCTGTATAAGTAATTAGTAATGTTCTGACCATACAGAATTTTCTTAGACATAAATGTATACTTATAAATGGCTATGAACTTTCTATACAGTGTTTACATTTGCACACACTTGTGTATATGGTATTACATTGTGTGCACTGCTATAAATTAATTAGTCTTGTTCCATAAATCTAGTTTCACCATCACTCCTTACTAGATGCAAGTTTAGGGGTTAACAGGCAGAGTGGTCAGAGTTCAGTAACAGTATATCAATCTAGCAGAGTTCAGAAACAGTATATCAATCTAGCAGTTTAGGGGTTAACAGGCAGAGTGGTCAGACAAGCAGAGTTCAGCAACAGTATATCAATCTAGCAGTTTAGGGATTAACAGACAGAGTGGTCAGACAAGCAGAGTTCAGTAACAGTATATCAATCTAGCAGTTTAGGGATTAACAGACAGAGTGGTCAGACAAGCAGAGTTCAGTAACAGTATATCAATCTAGCAGTTTAGGGATTAACAGGCAGAGTGGTCAGACAAGCAGAGTTCAGCAACAGTATATCAATCCAGCATACAGTAACAATAACACCCAGGAGCACATTAAGATCACCTATATTAGGGCAGAGGTAGTTATAAAAAGAGAGACCTACATAGGCGCTGGATTCGCACCACATCTCCAGATCCGGCATCAGAAAGGAGGAGACGTGCGACGATGATGCTCAGAGGAACCGCTATATCCCTGGCAACAACCAGAGCATTCCTGGCAACAGCCAAAGGGATGCGGCGAGCGGCGTGACAGGAATCATGGGCAAGTAGGAGGGATTTAAGTTCTGTTGTGTGGGTGTTTTGCCTTCTCCTTTAGGACTGCACTTTAATTCCACATATGATGGCTCATGGACTCTCACCATCTTATGAAGGAAAAAAGAAATCTATTAGGTGTGTTTCTGTCTAGCAATAAAGCAGTGATATATCTCCATACTAACTGTAAAGCAATCAGTCTTTAAGGGCCTGTTGTACACAGATATGTACATTTATACACACAAGTGACAAATCTCTTCTCTGTGTGCTCCAAGATTGGGTGGTGTGGTGTTAGAAACACAGTTATATTAATACACGTTTTACCTCTGTGATTACCTTGTATCTAAGCCTCTGCAGACTGCGCCCTTATTTCAGTTCTTTTGAGAGACTTGCATTTTAGTCAATCAGTGCTGACTTATAAAAAACTCCAATAGAGTGAGTATAATGTTATCTATATGGCACACATGACCTAGCGCTGTCTAGCTGTGAAAAACTACACTGAAACAAGAGGCAGCCTTCAAGGAATTAGAAATTCACACATGATCCTAACTAGGTTTAGATTTCAACAAAGAATACCAAGAGAACAAAGAACATTTTTTAATAAAAGTAAATTGGAAAGTTTATTAAAATTTCATGCCCTACCTGGATCATGAAAGTTTCATTTTGACTAGACCGTCACTTTAATAATAGCTATACAGCACCTTTAAAGGGACAGTCTACTTAAAACATTTTATTGTTTAAAAAGATAGATAATTCAGATTATTATAGCCTTGGTGTATAAATAATCTAAATTTTATTAAAGACAGGAGGCAAATATTTTGTATCAAATCTTTACTGAAATGCAAACAGCAGCAAAGAAAAAACTGAACAAAAACATTTGCATAATGTTGCAACAATACTGCACCAATCAGCACATAGACATAGTATGAGTCCAAAACATCACAGGAACTTCCTCTTTTCTTTGAGATGAAGACACAGGAACTAATGAAAACATCAACAAGCGATCAACAACAGACAAAAACAGTTATAGAAACCAGTACGAAGCCTCCATCTAGATGGTCACACTGTAAAACAAAGAGAAAGTAAAAATAACCACTGTTCTTCACTTATTCAACATGTTTAAACAGACATGAAAATGGAAAGATTTATATATATATATATATATATATATATATATATATATATATATATATATATATAAATATATATTATTTTTTTATATAGGGAGGGAAATATGGCAAGGGGAGGGAAAATATTCCCCTCCTGTCTGTAATAAAATCTAAATTATTTGTACACCAAGGCTATAACAATCCAAATTTTATAGCAAGACTGGAGGCTTCATATTTTGATTTTTTTAACTCACAGAAGGAAGAACATCAGCAACATGAGGAATCGGTTTAAAGTAAAACCGGGAAAAAGTAGAAACAGAGGACCAATCTGCAGCTTTCAAAATGTCTTGAAGCTGACTACCGGCCAAAAGGGCTTTGGAAGCCACTGCTCATCTTACCAAATGGGCTCCAAACGACAAATCAATGCCGACAACGCTGAGGACATAAGCCAACAAACCCATCTGGCAAGAGTAGGAGAAGAAACTGGTCTGAAAGGAGGAACAAAAGAAACAAGAATTTGACCTAGTTAAAAAGTGTGGGATGCTTCAGTTCCAACGTCTCGGGAAAGGCCCTCGGAAGACCAGGATTCCCTGAAATCTTCCATGCTAGCAGTGGGAGATGACCCTGGAGGATAAGGGGATGAGGATGACCTTTCGGGTCCAGCAGAAGGTCCAGGATCTGAGGAAGCAGGAAAGGCAGAGAAATGGTCATCTCCAATAGGAGAGGTAACCAGGGTTGCATTGGCCAAAAGGGGGTGAGAATGGTTAGGCAACACCTGTTTTTTCCCACCATCCAAAGGGTTCTCAAAATCAGAGCAAAGGGTGGAAAGGCGTAAGCTCCCGTGAGAGGCCAGGGTTGAAAGAAGGCATCTGTGGCTTCGCTCCCCGGATCTGGTAGCCAACTGAAGTATTGGGGAAGCTGATGGCTGGTACGGGAGGCAAACTGATCCAGAAAAAAGGGACCGAAGGATTCCTGAATAGACAGAAAAACTGGGCGAAGCAGACGCCAATTGCTGGAATCTCTCCAAAAAGGAGAGAAGCAATCTGCCACAGTATGGGTGATACCAGGAATGTATTGCATCTGGAGGGAGATATTGCGGGAAATGCAAGACCGAAAAAGGCAGTTGATGTAGAGAGAGCTTTCTTGAGAGGTCCAAGAGCTTCCAGATGCCAGATTCCCACAGGAAGCACCCCAGCCAAGGAGATAAGGGCATCACTAAATCCAGACCTGAGACAAAAATAGCTTTGCCGTTCCACGAGTCCATTTGGAGGAGCCACCAGGACATTTCTGCTTTTACTTTGTCTGTCAGGAAAATCATTTGGTGGTAAGACCTGGATTCCCGAAAAGACTGAATCTTTAGGCGTTGCATCGCCCAGTAGTGCAGAGGAGCGGGGAAAATCACCTGAATGGAAGAGGACAAAAGACCAATGATCCTTGACAGCTGTAGAATAGATACCATAGGGGCTGAGAGGGCCCCTTGAATCTCTAATTTGATTCTGTCTAATTTTGTCCTGGGAAGGAGGAGAAGGTCTGAAGTGAAGTCTATGCGGAAGCCCAGAAATTACACTTGTTGAGAGGGAGAAAGAGACGATTTTTGGAAGTTGATGACGAAACCTAAACCTTGAAGGAGGGATAGAGTGACGTCTAGATGACGAATGAGTGTAGGACGATCCTCTGCAATCAGAAGAATATCGTCGAGGTATATGATAAGGCAATCTATAACAAAAGAGGAGAGAAGCGCGGACAAGATTCAAGTGTAATTTGCCACCGGCCATTCGATACAACTCCGCTGTGGATATGAAAGTGAACACGCCCTCTGCTACCACCAATACGATCATCTGTCCAGTGAGGAGCTATGGTTGCCTCATAGGTACAAAAAAAGCAAAAACTTCAACGCGTTTTGTCCCGATCGACAGGACTTTGTCAAGAATAAAGTGAATAATGCGCTATGCTCCCTATAAAGGGTTGCGTCACCAACGCCCCCATCTATATTATGATATAATTGGCTGATAAATATATGTTACACGGACCATAGCGCAAACCCACAGAGTTAAGCATAAAAATATGTGACAGAGTGTACAATTGATAGAACATAAATTACAAATAAAAAATATACATATGCAAATTCATAAATCTCACAATACATCATAACAGATAAAATATACAATTACATGCTTGCTATAAAATTCATAATATTAAATATAGTTTACATACAATACAATAAAACGTTAAAATACACTTGATGATGAATTAATAAATATTGATAAAAGGTTATGTGATAATAAGTTCATCTATTTGACACTCTACCCAAAACCTCTAAAAAAAACCAAGAAACAGAATCTTCTATAAAGGGACAATTTATAATAATATAGATACGCTATAAAAAGGCTTGGATATCTAATTCAAAATTTAACCCCCTGGGTTAAAGACAATCTAAAGTCTTAATCAAAAATATTTCCCTTTGAGTCTAAGTAGTCTATTAGTATCCCATTTATCTGGAGCCACCCATTAAACAATTTTAATACTAAGATCTAGGGGATGTTGGTTATGGCATAATTTAAAATGATAAGAGACACTATTATTTTCGAATCCTGATTCGATATTCCTAATGTGTTCTCATAGTTTGCACTTTATTTTTCTTTTCGTTCTACTGACGTAAATGTTGCCACATTTACAGATCATTTGATATACAACATAAGTTGTATGGCACGTGTCTCTAATCTTACACTTATAAAATCTACTACCATTAAAATTAGAAACTGACATATGGTTACTATCTATACGTAGACACATAATGCAATCTTTCAGTTTGCAAGGGTATAAACCTACAGGTGCTCCACACCAGCTAGTCTAAGTTCCTATTTGTGCCGGCTGTCTTAATTTAGTCGGGGCAATATAATTTTTAATATCCTTATATTTTCTACAGACTACCTCTGGTCTATCACCCAGTATGTTATTCAATACGGGATCTAATTTAACCACCTTCTAATGTTTATTGAGAATATTTTTAAATGTTATGATTTTGATTATTATGCCTGGTTACAAACTTCAAACTATCTTGTTTTTGTTGTTTCCCTGTATAAGTTATTTTGGGCTGATTATTTATAAGTTGTGACCTATTCATATTTGCTACCTTAATTCTAGCCTCATCCAAGAGTTTGGAATTATATCCTTTTTCTAAAAATGTATTTGTTAAAATTTCAGCTTCCTTATTAAAGTCCTCTGTGTGTGTACAATTACGTCTAATCCTCTGATATTGACCCAGAGGGATATTCCTTTTCTATTGTTTTAAATGGCCGCTTTTGGCATTCAGGAGGCTATTCCTGTCTGTGGGTTTATGAAAATTCTTTACACATACACTGTTGGTGCTTGTATTGTGATATAGGGTCAAATCTAAAAAGGTACTTGATTCAGAAAAACTCTCGTAAGTAAATTTTAAATTATAAGTATTACAATTCATATGAGAAAACAGAATTTATGCTTACCTGATAAATTACTTTCTCCAACGGTGTGTCCGGTCCACGGCATCATCCTTACTTGTGGGAATATCTCTTCCCCAACAGGAAATGGCAAAGAGTCCCAGCAAAACTGGCCATATAGTCCCTCCTAGGCTCCGCCCACCCCAGTCATTCGACCGACGGACAGGAGGAAAAATATAGGAGAAACCATATGGTACCGTGGTGACTGTAGTTAGAGAAAATAATTCATCAGACCTTATTAAAAAACCAGGGCGGGCCGTGGACCGGACACACCGTTGGAGAAAGTAATTTATCAGGTAAGCATAAATTGTGTTTTCTCCAACATTGGTGTGTCCGGTCCACGGCGTCATCCTTACTTGTGGGAACCAATACCAAAGCTTTAGGACACGGATGAAGGGAGGGAGCAAATCAGGTTACCTAAACGGAAGGCACCACGGCTTGCAAAACCTTTCTCCCAAAAATAGCCTCCGAAGAAGCAAAAGTATCAAATTTGTAAAATTTGGCAAAGGTGTGCAGTGAAGACCAAGTCACTGCCTTACATATCTGATAAACAGAAGCCTCGTTCTTGAAGGCCCATGTGGAAGCCACAGCCCTAGTGGAGTGAGCTGTGATTCTTTCAGGAGGCTGCCGTCCGGCAGTCTCGTAAGCCAATCGGATGATGCTTTTAAGCCAAAAGGAAAGAGAGGTAGAAGTCGCTTTTTGACCTTTCCTTTTACCAGAATAGACGACAAACAGAGAAGATGTTTGTCTGAAATAATTTGTAGCTTATAAGTAGAACTTTAGAGCACGGACTACATCTAAGTTGTGTAGCAAACGTTCCTTCTTTGAAACTGGTTTCGGACACAAAGAAGGTACAACTACCTCCTGGTTAATATTCTTGTTGGAAACAACCTTTGGAAGAAAACCAGGCTTAGTACGCAAAACAACCTTATCTGAATGGAACACCAGATAGGGCAGAGTACACTGCAGAGCAGATAACTCTGAAACTCTTCTAGCAGAAGAAATAGCAACCAAAAACAAAACTTTCCAAGATAATAACTTAATATCTATGGAATGTAGAGGTTCAAACGGAACCCCTTGAAGAACTGAAAGAACTAGATTTAGACTCCAGGGAGGAGTCAAAGGTCTGTAAACAGGCTTGATCCTGACCAGAGCCTGAACAAATGCTTGAACATCTGGCACAGCTGCCAGTCGTTTGTGTAGTAAGACAGATAAAGCAGAAATCTGTCCCTTTAGAGAACTCGCAGATAATCCTTTATCCAAACCTTCCTGCAGAAAGGAAAGAATCTTAGGAATTTTTACCTTATTCCATGGGAATCCCTTGGATTCACACCAACAGATATATCTTTTCCATATCTTATGGTAAATCTTTCTAGTTACCGGTTTTCTGGCCTGAACCAGAGTATCTATCACAGAATCTGAAAACCCACGTTTTGATAGAATCAAGCGTTCAATCTCCAAGCCGTCAGCTGGAGGGAGACCAGATTTGGATGTTCGAATGGACCCTGAACAAGAAGGTCCTGTCTCAAAGGTAGCTTCCATGGTGGAACCGATGACATATTCACCAGGTCTGCCTACCAAGTCCTGCGTGGCCACGCAGGAGCTATCAAGATCACTGAGGCCCTCTCCTGATTGATCCTGGCTACCAGCCTGGGAATGAGAGGAAACGGTGGGAACACATAAGCTAGGTTGAAAGTCCAAGGTGCTACTAGTGCATCCACTAGAGTCGCCTTGGGATCCCTGGATCTGGACCCGTAACAAAGAACCTTGAAGTTCTGATGAGACGCCATCAGATCCATGTCTGGAATGCCCCATAATTGAGTCAACTGGGCAAAGATCTCCGGGTGGAGTTCCCACTCCCCCGGATGGAAAGTCTGACGACTCAGATAATCCGCTTCCCAGTTTTCCACACCTGGGATGTGGATCACAGATAGATGGCAGGAGTGATCCTCCACCCATTGTATTATTTTGGTCACTTCTTCCATCGCTAGGGAACTCCTTGTTCCCCCCTGATGATTGATATACGCAACAGTCGTCATGTTGTCTGATTGGAATCTTATGAATCTGGCCTTTGCAAGCTGAGGCCAAGCCCTGAGAGCATTGAATATCGCTCTTAGTTCCAGAATGTTTATCGGGAGAAGAGACTCTTCCCGAGACCATAGTCCCTGAGCTTTCAGGGATTCCCAGACCGCGCCCCAGCCCACTAGACTGGCGTCGGTCGTGACAATGACCCACTCTGGTCTGCGGAAGCTCATTCCCTTGGATAGATGGTCCAGGGTCAGCCACCAACGGAGTGACTCTCTGGTCTTCTGATCTACTTAAATCACTGGAGACAAGTCTGTATAGTCCCCATTCCACTGTTTGAGCATGCACAGTTGTAATGGTCTTAGATGAATTTGTGCAAAAGGAACTATGTCCATTGCCGCAACCATCAACCCTACCACTTCCATGAACTGAGCTATGGAAGGACGTGGAACAGAGTGAAGAACTTGACAAGCGCTTAGAAGCTTTGACTTTCTGACATCTGTCAGAAAAATCCTCATTTCTAAGGAATCTATTATTGTTCCCAAGAAGGGAACTCTTGTTGACGGAGACAGAGAACTCTTTTCTATGTTCACCTTCCATCCGTGAGATCTGAGAAAGGCCAGAACGATGTCTGTATGAGCCTTTGCTTTTGAAAGGGACGACGCCTGTATTAGAATGTCGTCCAAGTAAGGTACTACAGCAATGCCCCTTGGTCTTAGAACCGCTAGAAGGGACCCGAGTACCTTTGTGAAAATCCTTGGAGCAGTGGCTAACCCGAATGGGAGGGCCACAAACTGGTAATGTTTGTCCAGAAAGGCGAACCTTAGGAACTGATGATGTTCTTTGTGGATAGGAATATGTAGGTACGCATCCTTTAGATCCACGGTAGTCATAAATTGACCTTCCTGGATAGTGGGTAGAATCGTTCGAATGATTTCCATTTTGAACGATGGTACTCTGAGAAATTTGTTTAGGATCTTTAAATCCAGAATTGGTCTGAAGGTTCCCTCTTTTTTGGGAACTACGAACAGATTTGAGTAAAATCCCATTCCTTGTTCCGTCATTGGAACAGGGTGTATCACTCCCATCTTTAACAGGTCTTCTACACAATGTAAGAACGCCTGTCTCTTTATTTGGTTTAAGGATAAGTGAGACATGTGGAACCTTCCCCTTGGGGGTAGTTCCTTGAATTCCAGAAGATAACCCTGAGAAACTATTTCTAGTGCCCAGGGATCCTGAACATCTCTTGCCCAAGCCTGAGCAAAGAGAGAGAGTCTGCCCCCTACTAGATCCGGTCCCGGATCGGGGGCTACTCCTTCATGCTGTTTTGTTAGCAGCAGCAGGCTTCTTGGCCTGCTTACCCTTGTTCCAGCCTTGCATAGGTTTCCAGGCTGGTTTGGGCTGTGAGGCATTACCCTCTTGCTTAGAGGATGCAGAATTAGAGGCCGGTCCGTTCCTGAAATTGCGAAAGGAACGAAAATTAGACTTATTCTTGGCCTTGAAAGGCCTATCTTGTGGAAGGGCGTGGCCCTTTCCCCCAGTAATGTCTGAGATAATCTCTTTCAATTCTGGCCCAAAGAGAGTTTTACCTTTGAAAGGGATGTTAAGCAATTTTGTCTTGGATGATACATCCGCTGACCAAGACTTTAGCCAAAGCGCTCTGCGCGCCACAATTGCAAACCCTGAATTTTTCGCCGCTAATCTAGCTAATTGCAAAGCGGCATCTAAAATTAAAGAGTTAGCCAACTTAAGTGCGTGAACTCTGTCCATAACCTCCTCATACGGAGTCTCTCTACTGAGCGACTTTTCTAGTTCCTCGAACCAGAACCACGCTGCTGTAGTGACAGGAACAATGCACGAAATGGGTTGTAGAAGGTAACCCTGCTGTACAAAAATCTTTTTAAGCAAACCTTCCAATTTTTTATCCATAGGATCTTTGAAAGCACAACTATCCTCGATAGGGATAGTAGTTCGCTTGTTTAGAGTAGAAACTGCCCCCTCGACCTTAGGGACTGTCTGCCATAAGTCCTTTCTGGGGTCGACCATAGGAAATAATTTCTTAAATATAGGTGGGGGAACAAAAGGTATGCCGGGCTTCTCCCACTCCTTATTCACTATGTCTGCCACCCGCTTGGGTATAGGAAAAGCGTCGGGGTGCACCGGAACCTCTAGAAACTTGTCCATCTTGCATAATTTCTCTGGAATGACCAAGTTGTCAGAATCATCCAGAGTAGATAACACCTCCTTAAGCAGTGCACGGAGATGTTCTAATTTAAATTTAAATGTCACAACATCAGGTTCAGCTTGCTGAGAAATTTTTTCTGAAGCTGAAATTTCCCCATCTGACAAAACCTCCCTCATGGCCACTTCAGATTGGTGTGAGGGTATGACAGAACAATTATCATCAGCGCCCTCCTGCTCTTCAGTGTTTAAAACAGAGCAATCACGCTTTCTCTGATATGCAGGCATTTTGGATAAAATATTTGCTATAGAGTTATCCATTACTGCCGTCAATTGTTGCATGGTAATAAGCATTGGCGCGCTAGATGTACTAGGGGCCTCCTGCGTGGGCAAAACTGGTGTAGACACAGTAGGGGATGATGTAGTATGTCTACTCCCCTCATCTGAGGAATCATCTTGGGCAATTTCATTATCTGTGTAGCAGTACTGTCCTTACTTTGTTTGGACGCTATGGCACAATTATCACACAATTTTGAGTGGGGAGACACATTGGCTTTCACACATATAGAACATAGCTTATCCGAAGGTACAGACATGTTAAACAGGCTTAAACTTGTCAATAAAGCACAAAAAACGTTTTAAAACAAAACCGTTACTGTCTCTTTAAATTTTAAACAGAGCACACTTTATTACTGAATATGTGAAAAGGTATGAAGGAATTGTTCAAAATTTACCAAAATTTCACCACAGTGTCTTAAAGCCTTAAGAGTATTGCATACTAATTTTCAGAGCTTTAACCCTTAAAATAACGGAACCGGAGCTGTTTACAAATTTAACCCCTATACAGTCCCAGCTACAGCCTTTGCTGTGACTTTACCAAGCCCAGAGAGGAATACGATACCAAATGACGCCTTCTAGAAACTTTTCCAACAACTTTCTGGTCCTCACACATACATCTGCATGTCTTGCTCTCAAAAACAACTGCACAGTAATGGCGCGAAAATGAGGCTCAGCCTACAACTGGGAAGGCCCTCCCTGACTGGAAAAGGTGTTTAACACAGTGCCTGCCATTAAAAAACGTTCCCCAAGATTATAAGTGTGAATTATCAGCATAAACATGAATAAAATGTCCAAATAAAGCAATCGATTTAGCCCATAAAAGTGTCTACCAGTTTTATAGCCCATATTAAGCCTGTTATTCTGTTTGAAACTAAGAAAATGGCTTACCGGTCCCCATGAGGGGAAATGACAGCCTTCCAGCATTACACAGTCTTGTTAGAAATATGGCTAGTCATACCTTAAGCAGAGAAGTCTGCTAACTGTTTCCCCCAACTGAAGTTACTTCATCTCAACAGTCCTATGTGGAAACAGCAATCGATTTTAGTTACTGTCTGCTAAAATCATCTTCCTCTCACAAACAGAAATCTTCATCCTTTTCTGTTTCAGAGTAAATAGTACATACCAGCACTATTTTAAAATAACAAACTCTTGATAGTAGAATAAAAAACTACAACTAAACACCACATACTCTTAACCATCTCCGTGGAGATGTTGCCTATGCAACGGCAAAGAGAATGACTGGGGTGGGCGGAGCCTAGGAGGGACTATATGGCCAGCTTTGCTGTGACTCTTTGCCATTTCCTGTTGGGGAAGAGATATTCCCACAAGTAAGGATGACGCCGTGGACCGGACACACCAATGTTGGAGAAATGAATTTATCTATTTCATCCTTGGAACCTTGCCAAACAAGTAAGATGTCATCAATACATTTATAATATTTAATAATGTTCTTTATGAATGGATTATTATTCCAGATCATAGTATCTTCAAATTTGGATATATATAGATTGGCATACGATGGGGCAAACGTGGTCCCCATCGCTGTGCCTTGTACCCATTTATAATATATTCCTTCAAATAGAAAATAATTATGGCTAAGATTAAAATGAATAGCATCCACAATAAATTGAATCTGGGATTTCGATAAGTGACTCATATCTAAAAAATCCTTAACCACTGTTTTACCCTTTTCATGAGGTATACTGGTATAGAGAGCAGCAGTATCACAGGTAATCCAAATCAAATCATGAGTCCATGCTAATCCTTCCATTTTATTTATGACATCTATTGTGTCTCTGAGATAGGCTCTAATGGATATAACCATGGGTTGCAAAAAAGAATCAATATATTTTGACAAATTATCACACAAAGAACCTATCCCAGAGACAATAGGCCTACCTGGTGGATTTAAAGGGTCCTTATGGACCTTAGGTAAGGGATAAAACTTGCTATTCTGGGGGCAACCTCATTTAAAAATTTAAATTTATCCATGTTTAAAATATTCATGGCTTTGGCCTCAGATAAAAATATAAAAAGTTCCTTTTTGTATTTGTCGATAGGATTGAACATTAAAGGACCAATCAACACTGTAGATTTGCATAATCAACAAATGCAAGATAACAAGACAATGCAATAGCACTTAGTCTGAACTTCAAATGAGTAGTAGATTTTTTTTTCTGACAATTTTAAAAGTTATGTCTTTTTTCACTCCCCCTGTACCATGTGACAGCCATCAGCCATTCACAAATGCATTCACGTACCATGTGACAGCAATCAGCCATTCAGAAATGCATACACACTTATTCTTGCACATGCTCAGTAGGAGCTGGTGACTCAAAAAGTTTAAATATAAAAAGACTGTGCATATTTTGTTAATGGAAATAAATTAGAAAGTTGTTTAAAATTCCATGCTCTATCTGAATAATGAAAGTTTAATTTTGATTGAGTGTCCCTTTAAAGGTAAGTGTCAGTATCCTTAAGAGGATGATATGCTTTATTAAAATAATCCCTCCTATTTTGTACAACAATACCGCCACCTTTGTCGGCGGCTCTGAAGATAATGTCAGTGGTATCACTTAAAGTTTTCAGCGCTAGTCTTTCTTCTTTGGAAAGATTATCTTTACAATGCTGTAGCTGATACTGGGGTATTTTAGATAAAGATTCTATATCTTGGCATACTAATCTATTGAATATTTTAATATATTCAGTTTGGCTATGAATAGGGTAAAAAATAGACACACTTTAAAGAATAATGTTTGATAGGAAAATCTTCGTCATCTGAATACATAGATAAACCTGACAAATTAAGGTCAACTTGAGCATTTTCTATAAGGGGGATATCCTTTAAATTTTCCAAAACATTTATAGTGTCAATATCAACATCATTCAAAATACTTGACTCTCCAAATCATCAGATATTGTATTTTTAGAAAAATAACGTTTCAAGGTGACTTTCCTAATAAAACGTTGAATATCAATATATAGATCAAAATAATTTGGAGAGTTAGTGGGGGCAAAGTTGAGACCTTTAGTCAATAATTTAAATTATAACTGGAAAAAGTTCTATCTGAGAGATTAAAGATCATTTTGATGCCTTGTTCTAATTCCATCTCTCTGTTTCTTTTTCCTTGATATAATTCCCCCTCTACTTCCTCTGGGTCTGTTTCGTCTAGTGGCCTTTTTGGGTTTCTTTGATTTAATGGTTTGAATTGTTGATTGCCTTTTATAAATCCCCCCTTGCTGTTTGTAACGGTGGGGTTCTTTCATGTGACCTCCCCCTTGCTGTCTCCAAGGGGGAACCCCTAAAAAAATGTTGATTAACAATCCTATTCTTAGTTTGGATAACTGATTTAGGTATATAATGGCGATTCTGATTATTTGATTTGGGTTTAGCTCCCTATTGTACCCAACGGGGAGATTGTGGATGTTTGTTTAAACTGGAAAACCTATTCTCTAGTGGAATTTCATATATTGCAGGTTCTCCCTGGTCTCTATGGGTGGCATATGTGGTAGTACTAAAGTTACCCTTGGGGACATAAGGTCCATATACATTCCCCTTATATTTGCTTTTTATTCTTATTCTGATTGCCATGAGAATTCTTATTATTATAAGTTTTCTACTGACTAGGAAATGTTGAAACAACGTTTATTCCCTTGCTCGAATAGTGTGGGTAGATCAATATCAGGTATATGATTAGATTCATTTTCCAATGCTACCTTTTTCTTATATGAATAAACCTGATCTGTCTTGAAATCTTCAAGATCTCTCTGTAATTTTTTGGTTTTGTTGAATTTTAATTAATTGGAAAAAGTATCAAACCTCATTTGGATATTATTATTTAAATCTTTCCATTTCTGAATATTTTCAAAGGGTTGTATTTTAATAACTATTTGATCTATTTCTGTTTTAAGGGACTCCAATTTGTGTTCCCTATATTTAATGAGTAGCTTGATTATTGCATTTGAACAAATATATAAAGTTTGCTCCCATTCAAATTGATATTCAACTTCATCTAGGTTGAATGCTGGGAATTTAAAAATCCTTAACCCTCTAGGAATAACATCAGGGAGGATAGAATTGTCCAAAAGCACCAAATCCTGCCACTCTTTCGCATCTTTCATTAAAAGTTTTTCAAGATCTCTAAATAAATTTAATAGGATCCTTACAATGAGCCCCTATTGTATTCCCCTCTAATAAATTAGATGAACGTTGGCTATTAATTTGGGAGTGATTATTTCCAAATTAATTAGATGTTGAAATATTGTCATTAATATCGTTAATATTGTTAATAACAGTAATACCATCTTCCATATTTATTCTAGATCTATCTGCTGCTACTTATAGGAATAAAATGGGAAAGTGTTAAAGGTTGTATAATAAAATACAAAAAAGTAGCGCTGTAAGTGCTAGAATATATATAGGTATATAATAAAACACCTCTGTAAAGTTGTAATTATAATTATGAGATAATTGTATATATGACAGATTCAATATACAAAGTCCATAAATGTACCCGTAAGCACAACAAATCCAATGTTTGCAAGTGTCAAATACTCACTTCAGTTTAAACAAATAGACAATATAAATACATCTATGTAGTCCTGCAGCTCCTCTTAAAAAGAGTGAATCGAATTAGCCTAAAGAAAGGTAATCTATAACAAAAGAGGAGAGAAACGCAGACAAGATTCAAGTGTAGGATACTTCTTTAATCACACAGTACACGTGATAAGAAAATCTCACAAGATGAGTTGTATCGAGCGACCAGTGGCAAATTACCTTACCGGTTAACAGCATCTGATCATCCACACGAAACTTGTGTTGTATCAAAAGCCCTGGCGGAACTGTTTGTGGACGTATGCACCGGATTGAATTCTGATAGTGGGACACTGGACCACCGGAATCTTCAGTGGATGTGCCTTTTTTAATATGTTATCTTGTGAGTTTTTCTTATCACGTGTGCTGTGTGATTAAACAAGTATCCCACACTTGAATCTTGTCCGCGCTTCTCTCCTCTTTTGTTATAGATTACCTTTCTCTGGGCTCATTGGATTCATCCTTTTAATGAAAGATGCGAAAGAGTGGCAGGATTTGGTGCTTTTGGCCATTTATATCCTCCATTACGTTATTCCTAGAGGGTTAAGGATTTTTAAATTCCCAGCATTCAACCTAGATGAAGATGAATATCAATTTGAATGGGAGCAAATTTTACATAATTGTTCAAAAGCACTAATCAAGCTATAGGGAACACAAATTGGAATCCCTTAAAACAGAAATAGATAAAATAGTTACTAAAATACAACCCTTTGAAAATATTCAGAAATGGAAAGATTTAAATAATAATATCCAAATGACGGAATCAGGAACAAGGAAAACAGCAGAGTCAGGAACAAGCCAGGGATCAGGAACCAGGAAGGATGTCAGGCAGCCAGGTAATACACAGGAATTCTCACAAACAGGTCTGAGACAACGCAAAGGCAAAGCATACTGAACAGGGGCCCTTTAAATAATCAGTGATGACATCACAATTCTGAGACTGCATCCTGTCTCACATGGATGATGCACACCAGTCTGGCCATAAAAGGAAGTATAGGAAATGAGCAGCATCCTTCACAATGCACCATAGTCAGGAAGAGAGGTGAGTAAAATGCCTGCCAGCAGCACATGACAAACAGGGAAAAAACCCTGACAGTACCCTCCCCTCAACGACCCCTCCCCTGGGGGAGGACAAAAGGCTTATTGGGGAAATGGGCATGGAAGGCACAGAGGAGGGCGGGAGCATGAACATCAGAGGAGGGAACCCAAGAATGCTCCTCCCGATCGTAGCCCCTCCAGTGAACCAAATACTGTACACGGCCCCTGGACATATGAGAGTCAATAATGCTGCTGACCTCATACTCCTCATGGTTGTCAACAAAGATAGGATGGGGATGAGGCAACACAGTGGTAAACCAATTACAAACCAATGGTATCAAGAGGGAGACATGAAAAACATTGGAGATGCGCATAGCAGGAGGAAGAGCGTAGGCCACAGGATTAACCCGTCGGAGTATTCAAAAAGGACCAACATAACGGGGTGCCAATTTATTGGAAGGCACACGAAGGTTCAAGTTGCGGGAGGACAGACAAACTCTCTCACCAACCTGGTAGGAAGGTGCGGGCAGATGCCTACGATCAGCCTGGAACTTTTGGCGCTGCATAGAACAATGAAGGCAATCCTGAATCTACACCCACGTGGAACGGAGTTGCCGGAGATGCTTCTCCAAAGCCGGAATACCCTGAGACATGAATGAATCGGGCAACAAGGATGGTTGAAACCCATAATTCACCATGAACGGGGATAACTTGGAGGAAGCATTAATAGCACTATTATGAGCAAACTCTGCCCAAGGTAACAGTTCAGACCAATTATTGTGGTGATCTGAGACATAGCAACGGAGGAACTGTTCCAGGGCTTGATTAGACTGTTCCGCAGCCCCATTGGATTGAGGGTGATATGCCGAGGAGAAGGAAAACTGGATCCCCATTTCAGCACAAAAGGGACGCCAAAATCTGGAGACAAACTGGCTACCCCGGTCCGACACTATCTCCTTGGGTAACCCATGCAAACGGAAGACCTCCCGGGCAAAAATCAAAGCAAGCTCCTGAGCGGTAGGCAGCTTCATCAAGGGAATGCAATGTGACATTTTAGAAAAACGGTCAACCACCATAAGGATAACAGTATTGCCATTGGAAACAGGGAGCTCGACAATGAAGTCCAAGGACGCTCACCATTAGCAATAGGTTGAAGAAGACCCACAGGAAGACATCTAGGAGTCTTATTCTGTGCACAAACTGAGAGGGAGGCAACATACGCAGCAACATCAGAATGAAGACCTGGCCACCAGAATTGTCGAGTGACAGACCAAATCATTTGGTTCTTGCCTGGGTGACCTGCAGCTTTAGGATAGTGGTAAGTGTGAAAAAGTTTAGTTTGAAGATTCTCAGGAACAAAACACTTACCACTAGGTTTCTCAGGAGGTGCATTGGTTTCTGCAGCTAGGATCTCCTCCCCCAAGGGAGAAGTCAAATTAGTACGTATGGTAGCCAAAATATGTTAGGAGGTATAACAGGAGTGGAGTGCTTTGATACAAAAGCACTGTCAATGAAATAGCCCGCAGCACCGGAGTCAACAAGAGCCTGAGTGACTATGGAGGAGTCCACCCGGGAAAGGACAACCGTGACAAAAGGTTTCTTCCTTAAGCGGTTGCAGGGACGAGGATAAACCACCCAAGGTCTGCCCCCAACAGGACCTTAGGTGTGAGCGTTTCCCGGCCGTGTAGGACAATACTTCAAAAGGTGGCACTGTAACCCATCCAATAGAGGCAGAGCCCCTCCCTGCTCCTAAAGGCCCTCTCCGCCGCGGAGAGATGCGTGAATCCCAACTGCTTTGGCTCAGCAGTACTTGGTGACTCGGGACCAGGAGGCACGGGAGGAGAGGGAGGCATGGGTGGGAACGAACATGTAGGAGACAACGGAACAGGAGGCTTCCGCAAGCGTTCCTTGAAAGAGGGCCTCTCTCTGAGTCTGATGTCAATTAGGATCAAAAAAGACACCAATGCCTCGAGATCCTCTGGTAAATCTCTGGCAGCAACTTCATCTTTAATCGCATCAGAGAGCCCATGAAAGAAGGCAGCAACAAGGGCTTCATTGTTCCAACCAACCTCTGCGGCAAGCGTACAGAACTTAATAGCATACTGAGCAACAGATCTTGTACCTTGCTGAATGGACATGAGTCGTTTAGCAGAAAAGGAGGAGCGAGCAGGAACATCAAATACCCTTCGAAAGGAGGCCACAAATTCAGGGTAATTTGAAATCACAGGTTTATTAGTCTCCCACAAGGAATTAGCCCAGGCAAGAGTTGTGTCAGAGGGTAACGAGATGAGAAATCCCACCTTTGCTCTGTCAGAGGGAAACGCCTAAGGTAACATCTCAAAGTAAATGCCAACCTGGTTCAAAAACCCTCTGCACTGAATAGGATTGCCTCAAGGGAGCTACAGTCTTTACTAAACTTGATTTGAGAGGAGCATACAATCTTGTTAGGATTAAGGAGGGTCACGAATGGAAAACAGCATTTAACACCAGGAGCGGGCATTATGAGTATCTTGTAATGCCCTTTGCGTAATGTCAGGGTGCCAGTAATCAGACTGAGACGAGAAGTGCAAAAATAATCACACCTTTATTCATTGCAAAAAATATTAAAAAGTCCACAAGTCAAATAACAAGCCAGGAGTCAAAACCAGAGCTGGTAGTCAGACGAGCCAAGTCAGGAGCCAAAGCGAATAGTCAGACAAGCCGGAATCAGGAACAAGGAAAACAGCAGAGTCAGGAACAAGCCAGGGATCAGGAACGAGCAAGGACGTCAGACAGCCAGGTAATACACAGGAACTCTCACAAGCAGGTCTGAGACAACACAAAGGCAAAGCATACTGAACAGAGGCCCTTTAAATAATTAGTGATGACATCACAATTCTGAGACTGCATCCTGTCTCACATGGATGATGCACACCAGTCTGGCCATAAAAGGAAGTGTAGGAAATGAGCAGCATCCCCCACAATGCACCATAGTCAGGAAGAGAGGTGAGTAAAATGCCTGCCAGCAGCACATGGCAAACAGGGAAAAAACCCTGACATCATATACCTGATAGTGATCTACCCACACTATTCGAGCAAGGGAATAAGAACGTTGTTTCAACATTTCCTAGTCAGAAGAAAACTTATAATAATAAGAATTCTCATGGCAATCAGAATAAGAATACAAACAAATATAAAGGGAATGTATATGGACCTAATGTCCCCAAGGGTAACTTTAGTACTACCACATATGCCACCCATATAGACCAGGGAGAACCTGCAAGATATGAAATTCCACTAGAGAATAGGTTTTCCAGTTTAAACAAACATCCACAATTTCACCGTTGGTTACAACAGGGAGCTAAACCCAAATCAAATAATCAGAATTGCCATTATAAACTTAAATCAGCTAACCAAACAAAGAATAGGATTGTTAATCAACATTTTTTAGGGGGTTCCCCCTTGGAGACAGCAAGGGGGAGGTCACCATTACAAACAGGAAGGGGGGGGGATTCATGAAAGACAATCAACAATTCAAACCATTAAATCAAAGAACCCAAAAAGGCCACTAGACAAAGCAGACCCAGAAGAAGTAGAGGGGGAATTAAATCAAGGAAAAAGAAACAAAGAGAGATGGAATTGGAACAAGGCATCAAAATTATATTTAATCTCTCAGATAGAACTTTTTCCAGTTATGAATTAAATTATTGACTAAAGGTCTCAACTTTGCCCCCACTAACTCTCCAAATTATTTTGATTTATATATTGATATTCAATGTTTCATTAGGAAAGTCACCTTAAACGTTATTTTTCTAAAAATACAATATCTGATGATTTGGAGAGTCAAGTAATTTAGAATGATGTTGATATTGACACTATAGATGTTTTGGAAAATTTAAAGGATATCCCTTATAGAAAATGCTCAAGTTGACCTTAATTTGTCAGGTTTATCTATGTATTCAGATGACGAAGATTTTCCTATCAAACATTATTCTTTAAAGCGTAAGCCTATTTTTTACCCTATTCATAGCCAAACTGAATATATTAAAATATTCAATAGATTAGTATGCCAAGATATAAAATCTTTATCTAAAATACCCCAGTATCAGCTACAGCATTGTAGAGATAATCTTTCCAAAGAAGAAAGACTTTAAGTGATACCACTGACATTATCTTCAGAGCCGCCGACAAAGGTGGCGGTATTGTTGTTCAAAATAGGAGGGATTATTTGAATGAAGCCTATCGTCTTCTTAAAGATACTTACACTTACTTACCTTTAACGTTCAATCCTACCGACAAATACAAAAAGGAACTTTTTATATTTTTATCTGAGGCCAAAGCCATGAATATTTTAAACATGGATGAATTTAAATTTTTACATGAGGTTGCCCCTAGAATAGCAAGTTTTTATCACTTACAGATTCAATTTATTGTGGATGTTATACATTTTATTCTTAGCTATATTTTTTTTTCTATTAGAAGGAATATATTATAAACAGGTACAAGGCACAGCGATGGGGACCACGTTTGCCCCATCGTATGCCAATCTATATATGTCCAAATTTGAAGATACAATCGTCTGCTTTTTTATGCCCGCTGGTATTACAAGTCTTGAAGGTTTAGGGTCACCGCACACTTTTTTGGCCTTACCGCAAAACGACTTACGTAAACTTCGTAAAGTCATTTTTCTATGGGACTTCCATAGCGCCGGTATTACGAGTCTGTCCTAGGAGGCCAAAAAGTGAGCGGTACACCCTACCCTGTCAAGAGTCCTAATGCATTTAAAAGTCATTAGTTAAGAGTTTTATGGTACAACGCCGTAACATAAAACTCATAACTAAAGTGCTAAAATGTACACTAACACCCATAAACTACCTATTAACCCCTAAACCGAGGCCCTCCCACATCGCAAACACTAAAATAAAATTTTTAACCCCTAATTTGCCGCTCCGGACCTCGCTGCAACTATAATAAACAAATTAACCCTTAAACTGCCGCACTCCCGCCTCGCACACACTAGTTAAATATTATTAACCCCTAATCTGCCACCTACCTACATTTATTAACCCCTTATTTGCCCCCCCTAACATCGCCACCACTATACTAAATGTATTAACCCCTTAACCCAAGTCTAACCCTAACCCTAACACCCCCTATCTTAAATATAATTTAAATAAATCTAAATAAAATTACTATCATTCACTAAATTATTGCTATTTAAAACTAAATACTTACCTATAAAATAAACCCTAAGCTAGGGTTGAGCTCGCATTCTATTGGCTGTTCCAATCAGCCAATAGAATGCGAGCTCAATCCTATTGGCTGATTGGATCAGCCAATAGGATTGAACTTCAATCCTATAGGCTGATTGCATCAGCCAATAGGATTTTTTCTACCTTAATTCCGATTGGCTGATCGAATTCTATCAGCCAATCGGAATCTAAGGGACACCATCTTGGATGACGTCACTTAAAAGAACCATCATTCAGTAAGAAGCCGTCGTTTGAAGAGGATGCTCCGCACCGGATGTCTTGAAGATGGACCCGCTCTGCGTCGGATGGATGAAGATAGTAGATGCCGTTTGGATGAAGACTTCTGCCCGTCTGGAGGACCACTTCTCCTGGCTTCGTTGAGGACTTCGGCCCGGTTGGATGAAGACTTCTGCTGCTTCCTTGAGGATGGATGTCCGGTCTTCAGAACAGTAAGTCGATCTTCAGGGAGTTAGTGTTAGGTTTTTATAAGGGTGTATTGGATGGGTTTTAATTTTTAAATTAGGGTTTGGGCCGCAAAAGAGCCCTTTTCAGGGCAATGGGGAGCTTAGTTTTTTTTAGATAGTATTTGATTTAGGGGGTTGGTTGTGTGGGTGGTGGGTTTTACTGTTGGGGGGGTTGTTTGTATTTTTTTACAGGGAAAAGAGCTGATTACTTTGGGGCAATGCCCCGCAAAAGGCCCTTTTAAGGGCTATTGGTAGTTTAGGTTAGGCTAGGGTTTTTTATTTTTATTTTGGGGGGCTTTTTTGTATTTTGATAGGGCTTTTAGATTAGGTGTAATTAGTTTAAATATCTTGTAATTTGTTTATTATTTTCTGTAATTTAGTGGGTTTTTTTGTACTTTAGCTAATTTCATTTAATGTATTTTATTGTTGTTGATTTAGTTAATTTATTTAATTATAGTGTAGTGTTAGGTGTTATTGTAACTTAGGTTAGGTTTTATTTTACAGGTACTTTTGTATTTATTTTAGCTAGGTAGTTATTAAATAGTTAATAACTATTTAGTAACTATTCTACCTAGTTAAAATAAATACAAACTTGTCTGTAAAATAAAAATAAACCCTAAGCTAGCTACAATGTAATTATTAGTTATATTGTAGCTAGCTTAGGCTTTATTTTATAGGTAAGTATTTAGTTTTAAATAGGAATAATTTAGTTAATGATAGTAATTTTATTTAGATTTATTTAAATTATATTTAAGTTAGGGGGCGTTAGGGTTAGACTTAGGTTTAGGGGTTAATACATTTAGTATAGTGGCGGCGACGTTGGGGGTGGCAGATTAGGGGTTAATAAATGTAGGTAGGTGGCGGCGATGATAGGGACGGCAGATTAGGGTTAATAATATTTAACTGTTTGCGAGGCGGTGAGTGCGGCGGGTTTAGGGGTTAATATGTTTATTATAGTGGCGGCGACGTTGGGGGCGGCAGATTAGGGGTTAATAAGTGTAGTTAGGTTGCAGCGACATTGGGGCGGCAGATTAGGGGTTCATAAATATAATGTAGGTGTCGGCAATGTCCAGAGCGGCAGATTAGGGGTTAATAAATATAATGCAGGTGCCGGCGATGTTGGGGGCGGCAGATTTGGGGTTGATAAGTGTAAGATTAGGGGTGTTTAGACTCGGGGTTCATGTTAGGGTGTTAGGTGTAAACATAAATTTTATTTCGCCATAGGAATCAATAGGGCTGTGTTACTGAGTTTTACGCTGCTTTTTTGCAGGTGTTAGACTTTTTTTCAGCCGGCTCTCCCCGTTGATTCCTATGGGGAAATCGTGCACGAGCACATACGACCAACTCACCGCTGACTTAAGCAGCGCTGGTATTGGAGTGAGATATGGAGTTAAATTTTGCTCTACGCTCACTCTTTGTCTTTTAACGGGTTTGTAAAAACTCGTAATACCAGCGCTGCATGTAAGTGAGCGGTGAGAGAAAACTGCTCGTTAGCACCGCCTAGCCTCTAACGCAAAACTCGTAATCTAGCCTCATGATATGGAATAATAATCCCTTCATAAAGAACATTATTAAATATTATAGATTTATTGATGACATCTTACTTGTTTGGCAAGGTTCCAAGGATGAAATAGATAAATTCATTTCTCATATGAATTGTAATACTTATAATTTAAAATTTACTTACGAGAGTTCTCCTGAATCAATTACCTTTTTAGATTTGACCCTATATCACGATACAAGCACCAACAGTGTAAAGAATTTGTACAAACCCACAGACAGGAACAGCCTCCTGAACGCCAAAAGCGGCCATTTAAAACAATGGGAAAGGAATATCGCTCTGGGTCAATATCAGAGGATTAGACGTAATTGTACACACACAGAGGACTTTAATAAGGACGCTGACATTTTAACAAAGACATTTTTAGAAAAAGGATATAATTCCAAACTCTTGAATGAGGCTAGAATTAAGGTAGCAAATATGGATAGGTCACAACTTATAAATAATCAACCCAAAATAACTTATACAGGGAAACAACAAAAACAAGATAGTTTGAAGTTTGTAACTAGGCATAATAATCAACATCATAAAATTAAAAATATTCTCAATAAATATGGCAAGGTGCTTAAATTAGAGCCCGTATTGAATAACATACTGGGTGATAGACCAGAGGTAGTCTTTAGAAAAAATAAATATATTAAAAATGATATTGCCCTGACTCTGTACTGACGTCAGAAGTGACGAAAACCGGCTTCCTCCAATCATGGTTTGCACCCCAGAGCGTCCAGCTCGTGATACCTGGCTGTGATTGGAGGAAGCCAGTTTCGTCATTGCTGTGGTCTACAACAGGAAGAAAAAGGAGGGGGATCATTGATCCGGCTTTGCAGGAGTAAAAGGTATTTCTTCAAATCCAGTGCAATGTTAATCTTCATCAATGAAAGTGCCCCTGTTTTTAAAAGTATTTTTAAAAACATGGGCACTCATTGATGAAAATTGACCTTCACTTTAATACTAAGATCTAGGGGATTTTGGTTATGGCATAATTTAAAATGATAAGAGACACTATGATTTTCGACATTCGTCATTGATGAAAATTGTCCTTCACTTTAAAATTGTTGAATGGGTGGCTCCAGATAAATGGGATACTAACAGACTACTTAGGCTCAGACAAAGGGAAACATTTTTGATTAAGACTTTAGATTGTCTTGAACCCAGGGAGTTAAATATTGAATTAGATATCCAAGCCTTTTTATAGTGTATCTATATTGTTATAAATGGTAGTTTTTAGTGTCACTTTATAGAAGATTCTGTTTCTTGTTGTTTTTTTAGAGATTTTGGGTAGAGTGTCAAATAGATGAACTTATTTTCACATAACCTTTCATCAATATTTATTAATTCATCATCAAGTGTATTTTAACGTTTTATTGTATTGTATGTAAACTATATTTAATATTATGAATTTTATAGCAAGCATGTAATTGTATATTTTATCTGTTATGATGTATTGTGAGATTTATGAATTTGCATATGTATATTTTTATTTGTAATTTATGTTTGATCAATTGTACACTCTGTCACATACTTTTATGATTAACTCTGTGGGTTTGCCCTATGGTCTGTGTAACATATATTAATAAGCCAATTATATCATCATATAGATGGGGGCGTTGGCAACGCAACCCTTTATAGGGAGAATAGCGCATTATTCACTTTATTCTTGACAAAGTACCGTCAATTGAGACGAAACACGTAGATGTTTTTGCTTTTTTTGTCCCTATGAGGCAACAATAGATCCTCACTGCATAGAGGATCATATTAGTAGTAGCCGAGGGCGTGTTCACTTTAATATCCACAGCGGAGTTGTATCGAGCAGCTGGCGGTAAATTACCTTACCGGTTAACAGCAGCTGATGAAACTTGTGTGTTATATCAAGACCCCTGGCAGAACTGTTTGTGGACGTATGCACCGGATTGAATTCTGATTGTGGGACACTGGACCACTGTAATCTTCAGTGGATGTGCCTTTTTTTAATCTGTCATCTTGTAAGTTTTTCTTATCGTGTGCTGTGTGATTAAACAAGTATCCTACACTTGAATCTTGTCCGCGCTTCTCTCCTCTTGTTATAGATTACCTTTCTCTGGGCTCATCAATTTCACCCTTTTTAAGAGGAGCTGCAGGACTACATAGATTTATTTATAATCGTCCAGATTACGAGTTTTGCGTTATGGCTACTCGCTAATTACTTTTTTTTTATTTTCACCGCTAACCTTTCATAGCGCTGCTATTACAGGTTTGCAAAAAGCAGGCTTGTGCGGGCGATATGGTTGCATTGAGCTCCATACCTCACCCAAATACAAGCGCTGCTTTGACGTGCTCGTGCACGATTTCCCCATAGACATCAATGGGGAGAGCCGGCAAAAAAAAAAGCCTAACACCTGCGATCGTGGAAACAAAAGATCCGTAACGCAGCCCCATTGATGTCTATGGGGAAATAAAAAGTTACCTTTAAACCTAACACCCTAACATAAACTGAGTGTATGGGTTAATTTAAGATAAGCGCCAAGGGGTCGATCCGATATAAATCGTCGCCCGCAAAAGTCGGCGACGCCAATATTTACGCTGATTTGGTATCTTATATACGGCGTAACCTAGAAGTTACGCGCGTATATTTCTGATGTTGCCCGTAGTTTTTTGGGCCATAGGCAGGTATACCAAACCAGCGCAGTTTGGTATCCAATATGCAGCGTAAGGACTTACGTGGCGAAAATGGAGAAAACTTACTCCATTTTCACCTCGCCACAAAAAGAAGCCGTAAGAAGCCTTACGCTGACTATTGGAGCCCCGTAACTCCCTAAACTAACTAGAAAATAAACCTAACACCTAACGCATGCGCAATGTCTATCTCCCTGTCAACCGCGATCTGCTAAATAAAACCTAACACCTAACGCATGCGCAATGTCTATCTACCTGTCAACCGCGATCCCCCCCCCCGAAATCCCTAATAAAGTTATTAACCCCTAAACCACCGCTCCCGGACCCCGCCGCCATCTACATAAACTAACCCCCTACTGTGAGCCCCTAAAACCGCCGCCATCTACCTTATCTATCCCCTAATCTGACCCCTTACACCGCCGCCACCTATATAAAAATTATTAACCCCTAATCTAATCCCCCTATACCGCCGCCAGCTATATTAATATTATTAACCCCTAATGTAAGCCCCTTACACCGCCGCCATCTCTATTAAAATGATTAACCCCTAATTTAATCTACCTACCCCGCCGCCAGCTATATTATCTATATTAACCCTAAGTATATTATAGTTAATATAGGTATTACATTATATATATTAACTATATTAACCCTAATTATATTAGGGTTAATATAGTTACTATAGTATTTATATTAACTATATTAACTCTATCTAACCCTAACACCCCTAACTAAATTTATATTAAATTAATCTAATTCATTTATAAACTAAAATATTCCTATTTAAATCTAAATACTTACCTATAAAATAAACCCTAAGATAGCTACAATATAATTAATAATTACATTGTAGCTATGTTAGGGTTAATATTTATTTTACAGGTAAATTGTTAATTATTTTAACTAGGTATAATAGATATTAAATAGTTATTAACTATTTAATATCTACCTAGTTAAAATAATTACCCAATTACCTGTAAAATAAATCCTAACCTAAGTTATAAATACACCTACACTATCAATAAATTTAATAAACTACAAACATCTATCTAAAAATACAATTAAATTAACTAAACTAAATTACAAAAAATAAAAAAAAGATTACAAGATTTTTAAGCTAATTACACCTATTCTAAGCCCCCTAATAAAATAATAAACAGCCAATCAGATTGAGCTCGCATTCTATTGGCTGATCGGAACAGCCAATAGAATGCGAGCTCAATCTGATTGGCTGATTGGATCAGCCAATCGGATTGAACTTGAATCTGATTGGCTGATTCAATCAGCCAATCAGATTTTTCTAACTTAATTCCGATTGGCTGATAGAATCCTATCAGCCAATCGGAATTCGGCGGACGCCATCTTGGATGACGTCATTTAAAGGTACCTCATTCGTAGTACAGCAGTCGGCCGGGATGGATGCTCCGCGGCGGCGGAGCGAAGAAAGAAGATTGAAGATGCCGCCGGAAGAATGAAGACTTTGCTGCCGCTTGGAGGAAGACGTCGCCGGAGGAAGAATTCTTTGCCGCTTGGAGGAAGACATCGCCGGAGGAAGAATTCTTCTTTGCCGCTTGGAGGAAGACATCGCCCGGATCGGATCAGGAGTTCGGCCCGGTGTGGTGAAGACAAGGTAGGGAGATCTTCAGGGGGGTAGTGTTAGGCTTTTTTAAGGGGGGTTTGGGTGGTTTTAGAATAGGGGTATGTGGGTGGTGGGTTGTAATGGGGGGGGGATTGTATTTGTTGTATGCAAAAGAGCTGAATTCTTTGGGGCATGCCCCACAAAAGGCCCTTTTAAGGGCTGGTAAGGTAAAGAGCTTTGAAATTTGTTTAATTTAGAATAGGGCAGGGAATTTTTTTTATTTTGGGGGTTTATTATTTTATTAGGGGGCTTAGAATAGGTGTAATTAGCTTAAAAATCTTGTAATCTTTTTTTTATTTTTTGTAATTTAGTGTTTGTTTTTTTTTGTAATTTAGTTTAGTTAATTTAATTGTATTTTTAGATAGATGTTTGTAGTTTATTAAATTTATTGATAGTGTAGGTGTATTTATAACTTAGGTTAGGATTTATTTTACAGGTAATTGGGTAATTATTTTAACTAGGTAGATATTAAATAGTTAATAACTATTTAATATCTATTATACCTAGTTAAAATAATTAATAATTTACCTGTAAAATAAATATTAACCCTAACATAGCTACAATGTAATTATTAATTATATTGTAGCTATCTTAGGGTTTATTTTATAGGTAAGTATTTAGATTTAAATAGGAATATTTTAGTTTATAAATGAATTAGATTAATTTAATATAAATTTAGTTAGGGGTGTTAGGGTTAGATAGAGTTAATATAGTTAATATAAATACTATAGTAACTATATTAACCCTAATATAATTAGGGTTAATATAGTTAATATATATAATGTAATAACTATATTAACTATAATATACTTAGGGTTAATATAGATAATATAGCTGGCGGCGGGGTAGGTAGATTAAATTAGGGGTTAATCATTTTAATAGAGATGGCGGCGGTGTAAGGGGCTTACATTAGGGGTTAATCATTTTAATAGAGATGGCGGCGGTGTTAGGGGCTCACTTTAGGGGGTTATAGATATAATATAGCTGGCGGCGGGGTACGGGAGCGGCGGTTTAGGGGTTAATAACTTTATTAGGTTGCGGCGGGGTACGGGAGCGGCGGTTTAGGGGTTAATAGCTTTTTTATTGTTAGGCTAGTGAGGGGGGATAGCGGATAGAGGGTTAGACAGTGCGGGCTATGTTAGGGAGGCGTGTTAGACAGTGCGGGCTATGTTAGGGAGGCGTGTTAGACAGTGCGGGCTATGTTAGGGAGGCGTGTTAGACAGTGCGGGTGTTTTAGACTTTAGTCAGGTTTTATAGGCGCCGGCAGTTTCTAACGTGCCGCAAGTCACTGGCGACGCCAGAAATTTGTACTTGCGCAGATTTCTGGACATCGCTGGTTTGTCAGACTTACGGCACGTTAGCATCTGACGGCGACCTATATGGGATAGCTCGAGTTGCGAGCTGAAACTGCGGGCGACGCCGGTTCCCTCGCTTGCGCCGCAAACTGCGATCTATATCGGATCGCGCCCCAAGTTGTTATCCTTATGCTCCCTCACAGGTAATCTTCCCTATGATTACCAAATCGCTGAACAGATAACTTTGAATTTATATAGTTTGGGAGCGCTTGAAAAGCTTAAAGGAAGATATGGAGATTGATATTTTATATATATGTTATTTATTTGCAAGATAGATTAAAAAACATGTATGTTAAATAACCTTTAGGAACAGTATAAAAACAGATTTGTATTATTGCAACATACAATAAGATTTATGGCACGTAATTAGTGTAAGATAATGACTATAAAAGCCATCTGTTCAAATATGGGACGTCTCCCTCTATGTCAAGAATTATTTTGTTAAGGATGATTATATCTAGCCTATCATATATCTTATACTTTATAACACAATATATCTTATACTTTATAACATTTAATTAATTTGTGTTAATCAATTATTTCTTATATACCACCTTCATCCACCTTATATAAGCAACCTTTTACAATTTGGTGTCTTTAAAATGATACTTTCATGATTATTTGTTGAATAAAATGTTCATAATAAAAGCTTTGATTTTAAAAGTTCATTTTTTCTCAATATTGCTACAAAGTTGCAGAGTTCCAGCTAAAAGTTCATATATGCTATGTAATCCGATACACTTTTGTTCTTTTGTTCTCGGAAGAGTATGCAGGAATGTTATTTATAAACTTGTAACACTTAAAGGTACATGAAACCCACATTTTTGAACAGATGGCTTTTATAGTCATTATCTTACACTAATTACGTGCCATAAATCTTATTGTATGTTGCAATAATACAAATCTGTTTTTATACTGTTCCTAAAGGTTATTTAACATACATGTTTTTTAATCTATCTTGCAAATAAATAACATATATATAAAATATCAATCTCCATATCTTCCTTTAAGCTTTTCAAGCGCTCCCAAACTATATAAATTCAAACCCTAACATAAACCCCACATCTAAACACCCCTAATCTGCCGCCAACATCGCCGCCACCTACATAAAACTATTAACCCCTAATCTGCTGCCCCTAACATCGCCGTCATTTACATTACAGTTATTAACCCCTAAACCTCCGCCCTCCCGCATCGCAAAAACTATTTAAAGATTATTAACCCCTAATCTGCCGTCCGCCCACACCACCGCTATAATAAACCTATTAACCCCTAAACCTAACCCTAATGTAACCCTAACCCTAACACCCCCTAACAAATATAATTAAAATAAATCTAAATATAACTTGCAATTATTACCTAAATAATTCCTATTTAAAACTAAATACTTACCTGTGAAATAAAACCTAAGCTAGCTACAATATATACAATATAGCTACTTTTTTGTATTTTATTATACAAACTTTTACGTATATGATTAGGTGAATACCTCTGCTTCTCAGTGATGCTACTATGGGTTTCATAAGCTCGGTAAAACACCAAGGGCGGAGCTGAGGCAGAACGGAAGGCAGGTACGCTTGATCCACCGGAACCATGAGGTATGCATCGGTCAGGTCTAGGCGGACCCACCAATCTCCAATTCATAGGAGATCTCTAAACATGTGAATGCTCTCCATCTTGAAGTAGCGGTATATCACAAAATAATTGAGATTCCGGAGATTGATGATGGGTCGAAAGCCTCCTGTCTTTTTCTTTACTAAAAAGAGGTAGCTGATAAAGCCTTGGTCTGGGGAGAGGACAGGTTCTTTAGCACCTTTGAGACTAAGGGAGAGAACCTCCGCTTGGACCAGGGCAGAAGTTTATCGGTTTTGGAGGGGAGACTTGGAAGGGAGGGAAAATTAATTCCAGGTTGAAACCCCCAAACAGATTGGGAAATCCAGAGATCTTGGGAGATTAGGTCCCACATGAGGGAAAAATGGGAGAGTCTGCCTGCAAAAGCAAAGGGGGAAGAGGAAGGGAGGGTGGGGTACTGGTCCTGCCGGCAAGGCGGCTCTGGGAGGTCTTGATCTGGCTGCTCTGGAGTGGGGTGGGAAGAGGATCCTAGGTTGGGAGGGATACTGGTGAAATACAAGCACTTAACAGTGTTTTTGTTGTGTCAGAAATTGCTGTCGGCCGGGGAGACGACCCCCAAATCTTCCCTGCCAAAAACCCGAGTAGGGTTGAAAACCTTTCTGAATGAGGCTTGAATCTTCTCAATCGAAGTGAAAGTGGAGACATAGGGGCTGAATTATTAAGCACCGTATGGTGCCTAATAGAAACAGCAGTTAAAGGGACAGTCTAGTCAAAATTAAACTTTCATGATTCAGATAGGGCATGCAATTTTAAACCACTTTCCAATTTACTTCTATTATCTAATTTGCTCAATTCTTTAGATATCCTTTGTTGAGGAAATAGCAATGCACATGTGTGAGCCAATCACACAAGGCCTCTATGTGCAGCAACCAATCAGCAGCTACTGAGCATATCTAGATATGCTTTTCAGCAAGTGATATCAAGAAAATGAAGCAAATTAGATAATAGAAGTAAATTAGAAAGTGGTTTAAAATGACATGCTCTTTCTAAATCACTAGAGAAAAAAATTGGGTTCAGTGTCCCTTTAAGAAGCAGCGGTCTTAAGAGTGTTGCTCCTTAACTAGTTCACGGCCTCTGATCGGTGGACAGCAATCAACCCGATCAGATACGATCGGGTTGATTGACACCCCTGAATCTGCAGGGGGCGGCATTACACAAGCATTCAGTGATGTCGGTCGGACATGATCCGTGGGACAGACATATGATAAATCAGCCCCATAATGTCTCATAATTTGAAGAAAGGAGTCTCAAAAAAGAAGCCGTTGGCTGAAGAGCCCGCTTCTTCTACCGCCAGCACTCACTGGACACGGTGACATTGCCATTGCCCTCCCCCAAAAAAAGGTTTGAAAGGCCAATTCTCCAATAGAGAAGGGATTCAAGGAGAAGCCGTAAAGAAAAGGGCCTCATCAGTGAGGTGCAGGATATCTGAGCCAGGAGGCCAGAAATATTAAGTAATTTATCCTGCACCCCTCCGAGTGCCTTATTCATACCCTTTCTGGGGTCCCTGCCCTTTCTGGTGAGAAAACTAGCTAATTTGACGTCAAATTCGGGAGTCTTCCGGAAAGGGAAGTTCTGCGACATTCAGCCCTGAGTTTGTTGCAGTTGTCATGGTCCAGAAATTTACAAAGTCGCCTTTGCAGAAAATGGGAGCAAAAGGAGCCAGTGACCAGTCAGATGATCTAGGGTGCTTTATATGCTTGGGGCTAAAGATCAGATTTCCCAAAGGATACACTAACTCATCTTCTGGCTCCTTATGGCTCGCCAAAGGGAAAGACGCGTTGGAATGGGGAATAGAGGGGTCTAAATCCTGATCAGATCCTCTGCCTCCCATGCCAAGTCAACCATATAAAAGTAATTTAAATCAAAATTGTCAGAGATCTGATGCCCCTCTTGCAAAACCTGGGGGTATAGGGTTCTTTTACCCTGTTTTACCTCTGGGGAGGAGGTTCTATCACCCCTATGTGAAACGCCCAGGGGAGGGGCGTAAGGCCTTTAGGCCGGAGCTTTGCCCTTATGAGGGGCGGGACGTGACTAAGCTTTCCAATGTCTCTTGCAGGATCTGTGCTCCTTATGGCTCGCCGAAGGGAAAGACGCATTGGAATGGGGAATAGAGGAGTTTAAATCCTGATCAGATCCTCTGCCTCCCATGCCAAGTCAACCATATAAAAGTAATTTAAATCAAAATTGTCAGAGATCTGATGCCCCTCTTGCAAAACCTGGGGGTAGAAGGTTCTTTTACCCTGTTTTACCTCTGGGGAGGAGGTTCTATCACCCCTATGTGAAACGCCAGGGGTAGGGGCGTAAGGCCTTTAGGCCGGAGCTTTGCCAATATGAGGGGCGGGACGTGATTAAGCTTTCCAATGTCTCTTGCAGGATCTGGGCAGTTCTGAGTCTGAGGAGGAGGAATCAGACGGAGGGATCGCTTTAGACCCAGTTGTAATGAGGTTATGATCCACCTCGAATGGGGGAGGGGTTGATTTTGCTTTAAAGCAGTTGCAATAGCAGAATTAATGTAGGCAAATAATTCTTCTTTGGAAGAAGAGAAGGGGAATTTACATTGTCTGGGAGACACTAGGAGTAGTTTGGGGTTACTCTTGAGTCTGCATGGTGATTCTGTTTATCAAAAGAAAAAACTATTCAAAATTTCAAAAATGGAAATATACATAAATAATAAGGAACAAACTGAAACTTTATAAAACTGGGAATTGAACCTGAGATGCCTGATTAATAAGCAGTAGTTCTAACCACTAGGCTACCATTAAAACCTGTGTTACCAAATACTTAAGCTGTTGCTCTAACCATTAAGCAAACTCAGAGCACTTGCAATACAGAATATAATAAATTAATCCCTTACTGGGAATATACTGTGGAAAAACCTTATTCAAACTGATTCCCAGCCTAACGTTGTTAATAACTCCAAGAGATAACTGAAGGGTTAATAATCACTCTTAAAATATATGCTGGGGGCATGCCTAAGCAGTGGCCATGATAGGTAGCATTTTCTAAGCCTCTGGAAGAGATCTAAACGGTCCACTATATATCATCTAATCTATGCAGAATTCTTCACTAAAGAGCTCATCAATAGATGTATAGAACCATACTGAACAGATCCATATGAGAATTACTGTTCTCCGGCATACCTCGCACATCAGAAGCCCCGCCCCGAGCACGGGGTTAAACAAGCTTAATATGGCTACTCTCAACACAGAGGAAATTTAAAACAATGCTGCATACTCTCCTCACTGACTTCGAACAACAAATGCAGCATAGCTTCAATAACCTAACTTCGATAATAAAGGGGAGAGCAACTGAGGACACACCATCAGGATCTGTTGTGCTGGCCCCCCGCTGCTCCTATCAATAACCAGATGTGAGTCAATGAAGCAGTCCTACACTCTCCGCTGACATTTACCACACATTGAAAAGAGGAGGTGTATCCCAGCGCCAACTGAACCTTGTATTATTTTTTACTATAATTTATTTTTATTTTCATTTTTATTTATTGTCTTTTATTCTGTTCTTTTGGTAACACATTGGGACACACTGTAACACATTGGGACACACCGTAACAGTCTGATCCTCACCACAGAGATAGAATGTTTTTAGACTTTTAGATCATTGTTTTTATAATTTTAGCGTGGATCCATGCAGTTGTAATATTATAGTGATATATGTAATAAACCCTTATTTTAACCTTAGCCTCCGTATTGTTGGCGCCTGAGTACACCCTTTGCATTTCTATTTACCACACATTCTAATCCTGATATCATAATAATGGGGAGAGAGAATCCAGCAACTACTTTCCTAGAGATACCTCTACCCGCATCAGCACACTGTCAGCTCATCCGCCCACACAGCCATAGTAGGCAGAATACCAGCAAGCTAGCTGAGAACAAAGGTCAACCAGCCGAACCTGCTCCAGTACTCTATGTCCGGCTAGTAGATGAGGATCTGCTCTCTGCGATTCCCCCGGGAGGATGCGGCCCACCCCCGAGTGGATTGCCTGGGCGGCCCTCGTAACTTACTCTCTCACACCCTCCAAGACTGCTGGAGTATACAGAGATCCAGAGCGATGCATCCTGTGACAGAGGTCGCGGCTAGATATACTGATATGATCGTGGTCCCCAGCACTCACGGACATGAATAACAGCTGGAAATACTACTGATGAAGCCCACAGTAACTAACCAAGAGGTGGGAACCTCAGCCGGTCTGCCTAGATCTCTTGGGCCCACAACCGAACACTTTGAAGGGACAGTGCGCTCTTCTTACCCAACACCATATACAGTGCATGTCTATAGCGGAGTGACGGCGCCTGTTCGGCAGACTGGACTTGGCAGATGCGGTGTGGGCTAGTAGGAAACTCCCTCAAGATCCCAAGGAGGACTGCTTACTATTTCTTTCTCAAGGGTATTGTCTTCAAGACTCTGATTATTATACTTTTTTATGTTAGAAGGTTGTTCTTTTTGTTCACTTAGAGATGAACTATCTTTAGTTCACAACTGGAGTCTTTCTCCTCATATGTGTTAATAGGTTTATGTACTACACAATGTTTTATATCTTAAGCTTGCTTATTAGAATAGTTTAGCCCATAGAGTGGAGAGTAAATTTAGCAGAAACGCACTACTCAAGTCAAATGAGCTCTCAAACTAGAAACCTAATATTTCACATATTAATATGGGTATATTCATAGATCAATGTTACAATTCAAATGCTTGAATCCACTCAAAGATACATAATCTTCCAAACTTACAAGAAGGTCCCATATCAGTAAACCCATCCACCAGTTGGCTTTAGAGACAAAGTCCCATATAGACTATACCTGCCACTTATGCCATCTAATTATAAATGGAATCTATTTATACTAACAATAAGCTTTAGCCCCTATATCCACCTACCCACTACTCCCCCTTTCCCTCTGATTGTTATCAATACGGATTGCCTAGCAAATTACATAAGCGTTATCAATCCTGCTGGTAATAGGGTGAAACACAACCTCGCTGAAAAATATTAAGTACTCAGAGATTACTCAGCTCACACACTTAAAAATATATGGGTCATGGCTATAAGGTAAACATAACAATTACTGAAAGCATTGATGTGGTACAGCCCCTTATGTGTTTTCTTTTTGTTTTTGCCTAGTTATCTTTCATTTTCTCAGCTTTATGTCTCTCCTCTGTGTCCAACATGCCTGCTGTGTCTACTGTAGTCGCAGTGGTTGTTATCTGATATATTTGGCTGACTTATCTAACTGACCCTCTTTCCCTTAAAGTGAAGGTAAACTTTGATGAATGAAAGCCCGTTTTTTTAAAAATACTATTAAAAACAGGGGCACTTTCATTCATCAAAGTTTACAAAGCAGCCGTTTTGATTAAAAACTTACCTTTTTTTCTTTTCACAGCCAGAGCCGCTTCCCCCTCCTGGAAATCCTCTCTTCACACGTCAGCAATGACTAATCCGGCTACCTCCAATCACAGCATGGCCTCAGGCAATGACTACCATGGGGGGCAAGCCGTGATTGGAGGAAACCGGATAAGTCATTGCTGACATTTGAAGAGAGGATTTCCAGGAGGGGGAAGCTGCTCTGGCTGTGAAAAGAAAAAAAGGTAAGTTTTTAATCAAAACGGCTGCTTTGTAAACTTTGATGAATGAAAGTTCCCCTGTTTTTAAAAGTATTTTTAAAAAACGGACTTTCATTCACCAAAGTTTACCTTCAATTTAAGACAGAAACACAGTTCATTAGGCCAAGTCTTGCGCTCTATGTTGATAGATAATTCTCATTAGATATATCTTACACAGAAAGATCTGCTTACACAATTTAAAGAGGGGAATTCACCCCACTCTAGCCCCTAGCACTGTAGCTGGAAGATGATATCCTACTAAAATTCAGGTACGAGCAACCTATGAACTTGGGACACACCAATATAGCAAGCCCAAATTTTATATTGTAGTGATGTTCTCTCACTCCCTCAACCCCCATACATAGCACTATAAGTTGGCTATATTTAGATATACAGATAGTTATATATTCCAATGCCAGCAGGCCTAGTCTACAAGTATAACCCACAGAGGCAACTAACAAGATCCCTAAATGAGAACTATTCCTTCCTGTTGAGATAAGATTTCTTATTCATATGCTAAAAAGCCCTTTCCCAACTTAAAGCAGCTCTTGTCTGCTGATTGATCCCATCCCTGATTTTACTTTAGCACTCAAACTCAATATATTTAAAAATGAGGTTCCAGAGCCATCTATCACACGTTATTATTGCTATATAAGACAGGTATAGCATCTTAGTTCCCTTTTGACTGTGTGCTCCAATAGTAGACCACTGTTACTCTACATTACCTAAAGTTAAAACTTTACATTGATTTTTACAAGGAACTCAGTCTCATACCTGACTTCTATTTTACGCACTGTCCTTGACATTACTCTACTATGTTTATTCGGAGCATAGGACATTCTTACTATATCAATGTTAGAAGCAGTTTATTATTGCACAGATGTTGTTATTTAGCCTACCACACATTTAGTTAATATATAGTCTTATATTCAAATGCATTCTCAAATGTATATTTTGCAATGTCATTCAGAGCTTATTCTGTATCTTGATTCTCACTGTAATTGTTTTTTCATATTACATGTTGTACATTCTACAAAACCTCAATAAAAACAAAGTTTAAAAATAAATAAATAAATATATATGATTTTGCCAGTGTTTTTTTAAAACATTTTTTCTCCTTTTACACCATGTACATGATAAAGGCCCGTGTACAATTATTTATTTATAAGAGAGGATCAAGAAATACCGCCAAGCTGCCATCCAGGGCCGTGTTGAGAAGCGGCTTGAGTGACTGACCGAACAAGCTGGTCAGGGGAGCGTCTGCTTTGAGATCTCAACACGGCGCCGGAGTACGAAGAGAAAAGCTGCGCAGCGTTCAGAGATGGGAGGTGCGGTCCTTCCCGCGTCTTCAATCCAACGGATGGGGAAATGTGAACAGAGTGGTAAGGTAGAACCACTCGGTCACTGTAGGAAAGACGCCACTGCCACCAATGAAAAATATACAACCATATTAAAGTAGAAATTAGTATTAAAATATGATGATACTGGGAATCAAAGATTATCTACCTTAAAGGGATACTGAACCCAAATTTTTTCTTTCATGATTCAGATAGAGCATGCCATTTTAAGCAACTTTCTAATTTACTTCTATTATCAATTTTTCTTCGTTCTCTTGCTATATTAATTTAAAAAGAAGGCATCTAAGCTAAGGAGCCAGCACATTTTTGGTCCAGAACCATGGACAGCATTTGTTTATTGGTGCTGTCCAATCAGCAAGGACAACCCAGGTTGTTCACCAAAAATGGGCCGGCATCTAAACTTACATTCTTGCTTTTCAAATAAACATACCAAGAGAATGAAGAAAATTTGATAATAGGAGAAAAATTACAAAGCTGCTTAAAATTGCATGCCCCATCTGAATCACAGAAGAAACAAAATTTATGCTTACCTGATAAATTTATTTCTCTTGTGGTGTATCCAGTCCATGGATTCATCCATTACTTGTGGGATATTCTCCTTCCCAACAGGAAGCTGCAAGAGGATCACCCACAGCAGAGCTGTCTATATAGCTCCTCCCCTAACTGCCACTCCCAGTCATTCGACCGAAGACAAGCAAGAGAAAGGAGAAACTATAGGGTGCAGTGGTGACTGTAGTTTAAAAATAAAAAACACCTGCCTTAAAATGACAGGGCGGGCCGTGGACTGGATACACCACAAGAGAAATAAATTTATCAGGTAAGCATAAATTTTGTTTTCTCTTGTAAGGTGTATCCAGTCCACGGATTCATCCATTACTTGTGGGATACCAATACCAAAGCTATAGGACACGGAGGAAGGGAGGGACAAGGCAGGCGCTTAAACGGAAGGCACCACTGCCTGTAAGACCTTTCTCCCAAAAATAGCCTCCGCAGAAGCAAAAGTATCAAATTTGTAGAATTTAGAAAAAGTATGAAGCAAAGACCAAGTCGCCGCCTTACAAATCTGTTCAACAGAAGCCTCATTTTTAAAAGCCCATGTGGAAGCCACCGCTCTAGTGGAATGAGCTGTAATTCTTTCAGGAGGCTGCTGGCCAGCAGTCTCATAAGCTAAGTGGATTATACTTCTTAACCAAAAAGAAAGAGAAGTTGCTGAAGCCTTTTGGCCTTTCCTCTGTCCAGAGTAGACAACAAACAATGCAGATGTTTGACGAAAATCTTTAGTAGCTTGTAAATAAAACTTTAAAGCACGAACCACGTCAAGATTGTGTAAAAGACGTTCTTTCTTTGAAGAAGGATTAGGACACAGTGACGGAAAAACAATCTCCTGATTGATATTCTTATTAGATACCACCTTAGGAAGAAACCCAGGTTTGGTAAGCAAAACTACCTTATCTGCATGGAAGATCAGATAAGGGGAATCACATTGCAAGTCAGATAACTCTGAAACTCTTCGAGCCGAAGAGATAGCTACCAGAAAATGAACTTTCCAAGATAAAAGCTTGATATCTATGGAATGCAGAGGTTCAAACGGAACCCCTTGAAGAACTTTAAGAACTAAATTTAAACTCCAAGGCGGAGCAACCGGTTTAAAAACAGGCTTGATTCTAACTAAAGCCTGACAAAACGCCTGAACGTCTGGAACATCCGCCAGACGCTTGTGCAAAAGAATAGACAGAGCAGAAATCTGTCCCTTTAAGGAACTAGCTGACAATCCCTTCTCCAATCCTTCTTGGAGAAAAGATAATATCCTGGGAATCCTGACTTTACTCCATGAGTAACCCTTGGATTCACACCAATGAAGATATTTACACCATATCTTATGATAGATTTTCCTGGTGACAGGCTTTCGAGCCTGAATTAAGGTATCAATGACCGACTTGGAGAAACCACGTCTTGATAAAATCAAGCGTTCAATCTCCAAGCAGTCAGACGCAGAGAAATTAGATTTGGATGGTTTAAAGGACCCTGAAGTAGAAGGTCGTGCCTCAGTGGTAGAGTCCATGGTGGAAGGGATGACATGTCCACCAGATCTGCATACCAAGTCCTGCGTGGCCACGCAGGTGCTATCAAAATCACCGAAGCTCTCTCCTGCTTGATCTTGGCAATCAGACGAGGGAGCAGAGGAAATGGTGGAAACACATAAGCCAGGTTGAAAGACCAAGGCGCTGCTAGAGCATCTATCAGCACTGCCTTGGGATCCCTGGACCTGGATCCGTAACAAGGAAGCTTGGCGTTCTGACGAGACGCCATGAGATCCAGTTCTGGTTTGCCCCAAAGTTGAATCAACTGTGCAAACACCTCCGGATGGAGTTACCACTCTCCCGGATGAAAAGTCTGTCGACTTAGAAAATCCGCCTCCCAGTTCTCTACTCCTGGGATATGGATAGCTGATAGATGGCAAGAGTGAACCTCTGCCCATAGAATTATTGTTGAAACCTCCAACATTGCTAGGGAACTCCTTGTTCCCCCTTGATGGTTGATGTAGGCTACAGTCGTGATATTGTCCGACTGAAATCTGATGAACCTGACCGCAGCAAGCTGAGGCCAAGCCTGAAGAGCATTGAATATCGCTCTTAGGTCCAGAATGTTTATGAGAACGAGTGTCTCCTCCTAAGTCCACAAGCTCTGAGCTTTCAGGGAGTTCCAGACTGCACCCCAGCCCAGAAGGCTGGCATCTGTCGTTACTATTGTCCAATCTGGCCTGCGGAAGGTCATACCCTTTGACAGATGGACCCGAGATAGCCACCAGAGAAGAGAATCCCTGGTCTCTTGATCCATATTTAGTAGAGGGGACAAATCTGTGTAATCCCCATTCCACTGACTGAGCATGCAGAGTTGCAGCGGTCTTAGATGTAGACGGGCAAACGGCACTATGTCCATTGCCGCTACCATTAAGCCGATAACTTCCATACACTGAGCCACTGAAGGGCGAGAAGTAGAATAAAGAACACGGCAGGAATTTAGAAGTTTTGACAACCTGGCCTCTGTCAGGTAAATCTTAATTTCTACAGAATCTATCAGAGTTCCTAGGAAGGAAACTCTTGTGAGAGGGGATAGAGAACTCTTTTCTTCGTTCACTTTCCACCCATGCGACCTTAGGAATGCCAGAACAATGTCTGTATGGGACCTGGCGATTTGAAAATTTGACGCCTGTATTAGAATATCGTCTAGGTAAGGGGCTACTGCTATACCCCGCGGCCTTAGGACCGCTAGGAGTGACCCCAGAACCTTTGTAAAGATTCTTGGTGCCATAGCAAACCCAAAGGGAAGAGCCACAAACTGGTAATGCCTGTCTAGGAAGGCGAACCTGAGAAACCGATGATGATCTCTGTGTATCGGAATGTGCAGATAAGCATCATTTAAGTCCACGGTAGTCATATATTGACCCTCCTGGATCATAGGTAGGATGGTTTGAATAGTCTCCATCTTGAAGGATGGGACCCTGAGAAATTTGTTTAGGATCTTGAGATCTAAGATTGGTCTGAAGGTTCCCTCTTTCTTGGGAACCATAAACAGATTTGAATAGAAGCCTTGCCCCTGTTCCTCCTTTGGAACTGGGTGGATCACTCCCATAAATAGGAGGTCTTGAACACAATGTAAGAATGCCTCTCTCTTTATCTGGTTTGTGAGAGATGAAATCTTCCTTTTGGGGAAGAAGCTTTGAAGTCCAGAAGATATCCCTGGGACACGATTTCCAATGCCCAGGGATCCTGGACATCTCTTGCCCAAGCCTGGGCGAAGAGAGAAAGTCTGCCCCCTACTAGATCCGTTACCGGATCGGGGGCTGATCTTTCATGCTGTCTTAGAGGCAGCAGCCGTTTTTTTGGCCTGCTTTCCTTTGTTCCAAGCCTGGTTAGGTCTCCAGACCGGCTTGGACTGGGCAAAATTTCCCTCTTGTTTTGTATTAGAGGAAGTTGAAGCTGCGCCACTCTTGAAGTTTCGAAAGGCACGAAAATTAGACTGTTTGGTCCTTAATTTGTTGGACCTATCCTGAGGAAGGGCGTGACCTTTTCCTCCAGTAATATCAGAAATGATCTCCTTCAGTCCAGGCCCGAATAGGGTCTGCCCCTTGAAGGGAATGTTGAGAAGCTTAGACTTTGAAGTAACGTCAGCTGACCAAGATTTAAGCCATAGCGCCCTACGCGCCTGAATAGCAAAACCTGAGTTCTTAGCCGTTAGTTTGGTTAAATGAACAACGGCATCATAAAAAAATGAATTGGCTAGCTTAAGAGCTTTAAGCTTGTCAAGGATATCACCCAATGGGGTTTCTACCTGTAGAGCCCCTTCTAGAGACTCAAACCAGAAGGCCGCAGCAGCAGTGACAGGGGCAATGCATGCAAGGGGCTGGAGAATAAAACCTTGTTGAATAAAAATTTTCTTAAGGTAACCCTCTAATTTTTTGTCCATTGGATCTAGAAAATCACAACTGTCCTCGACAGGGATAGTTGTACGCTTCGCTAGAGTAGAGACTGCTCCCTCCACGTTAGGGACCGTTTGCCACAAGTCCCGTGTAGCGGCATCTATGGGAAACATCTTTTTAAAAACAGGAGGGGGAGAGAACGGTACACCTGGTCTATCCCATTCCTTAGTAATAATTTCTGAAAACCTCTTAGGTATTGTAAAAACATCAGAGTAAACAGGCACTGCGTAGTATTTATCCAATTTACACAATTTCTCTGGGACTACAATGGCGTCACAGTCATCCAGAAATGCTAAAACCTCCCTGAGCAACATGCGGAGGTGTTCAAGCTTAAATTCAAATGTATACATATCAGAATCAGGTTGAAGTGTCTTCCCTGAGTCAGAAAAATCACCCACAGATAGAAGCTCTCCTTCTTCGGCTTCTGTACATTGTGAGGGTATATCAGACATAGCTACTAAAGCGTCAGAAAGCTCTGTATTTGTTCTAGCCCCAGAGCTGTCTCGCTTTCCTTGTAACCCTGGCAGTTTGGACAATACTTCTGCAAGAGTATGATTCATAACTGCTGCCATGTCTTGTAACGTATACGCAATGGGCGCGCTAGATGTACTTGGCACCCCTTGAGCGGGAGTTAAAGGCTCTGACACGTGGGGAAAGTTAGTCGGCATAACTTCCCCCTTGTCAATTTCCTCTGGTGATAAATCTTTTAAAGCCAGAATATGATCTTTATAACTTATAGTAAGATCAGTGCATTTGGTACACATTCTAAGAGGGGGTTCCACAATGGCTTCTAAACACAATGAACAAGGAGTTTCCTCTATGTCAGACATGTTTAACATACTAGTAATGAGACCAGCAAGCTTTGAAAACACTTTAATTAATGTGAAAAAGCAGAATATAAAAAACGGTACTGTGCCTTTAAGGGAAAAAAACAAACACAAAAACTGCAAAACAGTGAAAAAAGCAGTTAACTTTATGAAATTTTTACAGTGTATATAATAGACTAAAATAGCATTGCACCCACTTGCAAATGGATGATTAACCCCTCAGGTTCAAAAACGAAGCAAAAAAACAGTAAAAACCGTTATAACAGTCACAAGCAAACTGCCACAGCTCTACTGTGGCTCCTACCTTCCCATAAAACGACTTTTGTGGGCACAAAAACCCTTTACAAAGATCCAATATGTCAGGGGACTCCTTCAGGGAAGCTGGATGTCTCAGAATGTAAAAACAACTGCGCAATTAGATCGCGAAAATAGGCCCCTCCCACCATGCACTTAAAGTCAGAGGGCCTTAAAAAACTATTCCTAGGAGTAAAATAACAGCCATGTGGAAACTAGGCCCCAAATAAAGATTTATCACCTCAGTAAAAAACGTTCTTTATATATATGCAAACGTTTTACATACTAAGCCATAATTGAAAGTAATATGAAAATTACCCTTTACTGCAAGCATGATGCCAGTCGTTTATTAAATCACTGCAATCAGGCTTACCTTAACTATATCAGGCACTGTCAGCATTTTCTAGTTCTTATCATCCTCTAGAAATAATATACTGAACATACCTCAGGGCAGTTAATTCTGCAGGCCATTCTCCCAGCTGAAGTTTCCCCATACTCTTCAGTTATGTGTGAGAACAGCAGTGGACCTTAGTTACAACCTGCTAAGATCATCAAAAACCTCAGGCAAATTCTTCTTCTAATTTCTGCCTGAGGTAAAAAAACAGTACAACGCCGGCACCGTTTAAAAATAACAAACTTTTGATTGAAGATAAACTACACTAATTCACCACATCTCTCTAGCTACTTCCCTTGTCGAGAGCTGCAAGAGAATGACTGGGAGTGGCAGTTAGGGGAGGAGCTATATAGACAGCTCTGCTGTGGGTGATCCTCTTGCAGCTTCCTGTTGGGAAGGAAAATATCCCACAAGTAATGGATGAATCCGTGGACTGGATACACCTTACAAGAGAAATTTTTTTTGGGTTCAGTGTCCCTTTAATAGTAGATAATATACTATAAGAATAACATTTTTTAAGGAAAATAATTCTAATAAGCGTTAAACTAGATTAAAATTTATATGAAAAATGCTTAAAGGGACACTCAATCAAAATTAAACTTTCATGATTCAGATAGAGCATGCTATTTTAAACAACTTTCCAATTTAATTCCATTAACAAAATGTGCACAGTCTTTTTATATTTAAACTTTTGCTAAACTTTCCTACTGAGCATGTGCAAGAATAAGTGTGTATGCATTTGTAAATGGCTGATGGCTGTCACATGGTACAGGGGGAGTGGAAAAAGACATAACTTTTAAAATTGTCAGGAAAAAAAATCTACTACTCATATTGAAGTTCAGACTAAATGCTATTGCATTGTCTTGTTATCTTGCATTTGTTGATTATACAAATCTACTGTGTTGACTGGGAAATACATGGCCTGCTGTCTGGAAGCAGCAAAGAAAAGAGGACGTTCCTGTGATGTTTTGGACTCTTATACTATGTCTATAAGCTGATTGGTGCAGTATTGTTGCAACATTATGCAAATGTTTCTGTTCAGTTTTTTTCTTCGCTGCTGTGTGGAATTCAGTGAAGATTTGATGCAAAATATGAAGCCTCCTGTCTTTAATAAAATCCCTTTATAACCCATTCCCCAGTTTTCCATAACCAGAACTTGCTATATTAATACACTTTATACCTCTGTGATTACATTGTATCTAAGCCTCTGCAGACTGACCCCTTATATCGGTGCTTTTAACAAAATTGCATTTCAGCCAATTAGTGCTGACTCATGCAGAACCCCACAGGAGTGACGACAATGTAAGCTATATGGCACACATGAACTAGCACTTTCTAGTTGTGAAAAGCTAATAAAATGCACTGAGATAAGAGGCGACCTTCAAGGGCTCAGAAATCAGCATATGTACTTACCTAGGTTTAGCCTTCAACAAAGAATACCAAGAGAACAAAGCAAATTTGAAGATAAAAGTAAACTGGAAAGTTGTTTAAAATTGCATGCTATAGGTTAATCATGAAAGTTTATTTTGACTTTACTGTTCCTTTAAGTTTTACAAAGTAAATATTTTCTATTGAACCGCATTAAATTGTCTGAGCGTGACATTTATGACTCATTCTAATTATGAAACAGTTTTTTTAAGAACAATTTAAATATGCAAAACTTGTAGGTTATTTCTTTAGTAACAATCTAATGTCTAAAAATAGTTGAAGATATAACACACAAATCTGGCGCCACACTAAAAATATATAAAAAAAAATAAAACATCACTAAGAATATTTAGTTGGCCGAAAATAATGAAAATGAGCTCAATGACAATTATGCATTTTTCTCAAATCAGTGCTGCTACTCAAATATTTAAAGGATTAGGAAAATTAAAATACTAATGCTAAAAGGCATTGTAATCAACGTTTTCATTTGTTAAAAAAAAAAAAAGTAATTTAAAAATATATACAGTATAGTACAGTTTAAAAAAATCACTTTAGAGAAATATTAATATTTCAGTATACACCTTTATAAAATTAGAAAGATGATAGTAAAACAAGCTGCTTGTTCAGTCATAATTAAACATCTATTTTTTAATTCATGCTGTAATTCAGCAACTGAAAACAAATGTTCACTAAAGAGTTGCAAAGCAAAATAAATACGTATTTCCTAAATGCTTCCTACATCCTGTTGTAAGCAGATAGCCCTTAATTTAAAAATAAATTAACAAATTTAAAACCACTTTTGAACTTTGTTTACAACACCACTGTGGAGTTTACTCACATTCTTTGCTGCCCATCTATTCTCAAGCGTTTATTTATCACTTGACAAACGGTATAGACAGTAAGAAGCTATACCGCTTCCCCCTTTGAAAGAAAACCGCGTTTACTCCCGGTTCTTCTGTTACAGCATCTTTTCTATGTTTGACTGTATTATAACTCAAGCTATTTTATTGAAAAGGGAGAAGTGGTATAGCTTCTCACTGGCTGTGAGTTATACATTAAAAACAACAAAAACATAATGTATGCTTACCAGATAAATTCCTTTCCTTCCTGGCAGGGAGAGTCCATGACTTCATTCCTTACTGTTGGGAAAATACAACACCTGGCCACCAGGAGGAGGCAAAGACATCCCAGCCAAAGGCTTAAATATCCCTCCCATTTCCCCTATCCCCCAGTCATTCTGCCGAGGGAACAAGGAAAAGTAGGAGAAATATCAGGGTATAAAAGGTGCCAGAAGAAATAATATAAAAAGGGAGCCGCCCATCAAAAACATAAATTACGGGCAGGGTCGTGGACTCTCCCTGCCAGGAAGGAAAGGAATTTATCTGATAAGCATAAATTGTGTTTTCCTTCCATAAGGCAGGGAGAGTCCACAACTTCATTCCTGACTGTTGGGAAAATTATACCCAAGATCCAGAGGACACTGAATAACGGGAGGTTACAGAAAAAAGAGGCAGACCCTATTCTGAGGGCACCACAGCCTGCAAAACTTTTCTCCCAAAAGCTGCTTCAGCCGAAGCAAACACATCAAACTTGTAAAATTTAGAAAAAAGTGTGTAAGGAGGACCAGGTAGCTGCCTTACAAATCTGATCCATTGAGGCTTCGTTCTTAAAAGCCCAGGAGGAAGCTACTGCTCTAGTGGAATGAGCCGTAATCCTTTCAGGAGGCTGTCGTCTCGCAAAGCGGATGACACTCTTCAACCAGAAAGATAGAGAAGTCGTAGTAGCCTTCTGCCCCTAACGCTTCCCTGTATAGATGACAAACAAAAAAGAAGATTGTCTGAATTCCTTAGTAGCCTGAAGATAGAACTTCAAGGCACGAACCACATCTATATTGTGAAGCAAACGTTCCTTCTCTGAAGAAGGATTAGGACACAAGGAAGGAACAACAATCTCTTAATTAATGTTATGATCTGACACCACCTTAGGGAGGAACCCTAATTTAGTGCATAAAACCGCCTTATCAGATAAGGGGGGTCACATTGCAAAGCAGAAATCTCAGAAACACTGTTCGCAGAAGCAATAGCCAACAAAAAAAGAACCTTCCAAGATAACAATTTAATGTCAACGGTAAGCATAGGCTCAAACGGAGCCTGCTGCAAAACACTAAGAACAAGATTTAGGCTCCAAGGCGGAGCCCCAGATCTAAACACAGGTCTGATCCTAGTCAGAGCCTTAAGAAAGGACTGCACATCCGGAAGCTCAGCCAATCTTTTGTGCAGTAATACCGACAGGGCCGATATTTTTCCCTTCAGGGAACTAGCAGATAAACCCTTCTCCAGTCCTTCCTGGAGAAAAGATACAATTCTGGCAATCTTAACCTTATGCTAGGAAAAACCACGCTCTTCACACCAGTACAAGTAAGTCTTCCACACTTTATAGTAGATACGACGAGTAACTGGCTTACGTGCTTGAACCAGAGTGTCAATAACACTCTCAGAAAACCCACTCTTGGCTAAGACTAAGGGTTCAATCTCCACGCTGTCAGCCTCAGAGAATCTAGATTTTGATGAACAAAGGGATCCTGTATCAGCAGATCTCTGCAACAAGGTAACCTCCACTGAGGAGATGAGGACACCCCCACCAGATCAGCAAACCATGTCCTTTGCGGCCACGACAGGGCAAGCAGAATCAATGATGCTCGCTCCTGTTTGATGCGAGCCACAACACGAGGGAGAAGCGGTAATGGAGGAAAAAGATATACGAGTCTGAACCTCCATGGTACTGATAGGGCATCTATCAGTTCCGCCTGAGGATCTCTCGACCTCGACCAGTACCTGGGTAGCTTGGTATTGAGGCGGGATGCCATGAGATCTATCTCCGGCGTCCCCCCCTCACTGCATATCTATGCAAACACCTTGGGGTGGAGAGACCATTCCCCTGGGTGAAAGAATTGCCTGCTGAGGAAGTCCGCTTCCCAGTTGTCCTCACCCGAATGTGGATCGCTGACAACGATCATCCGTGAGTCTCCGCCCACTCTAGTATCTGAGATACTTCTCTCATTGCCAAAGAACTTCTCGTTCACCCTGATGGTTGATGTAGGCAACCAAGGTTATATTGGCTGATTGGAATCTGATTAACTGGGACAAACCCAGAAGGGGCCAAGCCTTCAAGGCATTGAAGATTGCCCGTGGTTCCAAAATATTGATCGGAAGGGACCCCAAATGGCTACCCAGCTGGAAAGGCTCCCAGGACGGTCTCAAGAAGCATGTGCCTTAGGACAGATGATCTGGACAGAGCCACCAAGAGAGCGAGTCTCTCGACAGGTTGTCTAGCACAATCTTTTGAGACAGATCTGAATGGTCACCGTTCCATTGTCTCAGCATGCATAGTTGTAAGGGTCTTAGATGGTATCTGGCAAAAGGAATGATGTCCATATAAGACACCATAAGTCTGATCCCCTCCATACACTGAGCCACTGAGGGTCTCAAGGAGGCCTGGAGGGCAAGACATGCAGAAGTTAGCTTGCAACGTCTCTGATCTGTGAGGAATATTCTCATGGATATGGAGTCTATTATTGTCCCCAGGAAATTCACCCTCGTACTTGGAGTAAGAGAACTCTTTTCCAAGTTTATCTTCCATCCATGTGATCGAAGAAGATTGAGAAGGGATGCCGAATGTTCTTCCGCTGCTGTAGGTACCAGGACAATTTCTCCTAGAGAGGAGAGATCCCGTACGCAACCTAAGAAGGCAGCCCTCTTTTCTGGTCTTGCAGACAGAATGGAGAGTAGGAATCTGCCCCTGGGCAGATGAGACTTGAATCCTATCCTGTATCCTTGAGATACAACCTCCAGGACCCAAGGGTCCTGTACACCCTGGAACCAAATCGGGGGCCGCCAATTCATGCCGATTTGTTCTTGGCGGGCTTCTTAGCTAGTTTGGACTTATTCCAGGAGTGAGCCGGCTTCCAAGTATTCTTGGGCTGCTCGGACTTGGATGAGGATTGCTGTCGTTGTGACTTGTCAGCACAAAAGGAACGAAAATTAGACAGTTGCCATCCCTTAGGCCTATTCTTCTTATCCTGCGGTAGCAAGGCACCTTTCCCTCCGGTAACCGTAGAGATAATGGATTCCCCTTGAAGGGAAGAGAAAGAAGTCTGGATTTAGAAGTCATATCCGCAGACCAAGGGGCCTATCTATCAAGCTCGCCAGAAACAGCAGTTATGAAGCAGCGGTCACAAAGACTGCTGCTCCCTAACCCTGTCCACCTGCTCTAATGAGGCGGACAGGAATCACCGGAATTCAACCCGATCGAGTACGATCGGTTTGATTGACACCCCCTGCTGGCGGATGATTGGCCGCGAGCCTGCAGGGGGCGGGCATTGCACCAGCAGCTCTTGTGAGCTGCTGGTGCAATGCTGAATACGGAGAGCGTATTGCTCTCCGCATTCAGCGATGTCTGTGGGACCTGATCCGCACTGTCGGATCAGGTCCGACAGACATTTGTTAAATATGCCTGCAAGACTTTAACCAGAGAGCCCGGCGGGCTAGAACTGCAAAGCCAGAAGCCTTTGCATTTATGCGAATAATCTGCATATTTGCATCACAGATGAAAGAGTTGGCAATTCTCAGTGCTTTAATTCTCTCCTGAATATCCTCGAGGGAAGTCTCCACCTCAATGAGCTCCGACAGAGTGTCACACCAGTAGGTAGCTGCTCCAGCAACCGCGACTACAGCTGCAGCCGGTTGAAATAAAAACCCTGTATGTTGAAACATCTTCCTCAGAAAAGTTTCCATTTTCTTATCTATAGGCTCTCTAAAAGAAGAACTATCCTCCAGAGGAATAGTAGTATGCTTAGCCAGTACCTTCTCTTTCCCATTCGTTACTAATAATATTCACCATCTTAACTGCCACAGGAAAAGTCAGAGGGACCTTCGTATCTTCATAAACTCTGACTAATTTAGAGATCTTAGGTTCCTCAGGGAGTGTAGCCTCTGGAACCTCTAGCGTAGACAGAACCTCCTTTAATAAAAAAACGCAGATGCTAAATTTTAAATCTAAAGGAGGGTTCCTCCGTTGAAGGAGGTTTAGAAACTGAAGTCTCCGACTCAGAACGTTCACCCTCTGAAGCTACAGAGGTTAACTCATCCTTGGATAGCTGTGACATAGTAGCTAAATTCGACAAATATTTAGATGACTCTAGGTCAGGAGAACTATGTTTAACATTTCTCTTGTGTTTGTTAAAGCGAGGTAAGGCACTCAGGGCCGCAGACACCGCTGATTGTAACTGCGCGGTAAAGTCCACTGGAAAAAGGCCCCCTCCAGATGGAGGATTAGTTGAGCCGCTGGGAACTGCATGTGGAGCGGGTAATGTAGAAAGGGTAGTAATTTCTCGGGACCCAGATTCCTGAGAAGTAGACGTCTCAGAAAGGGTTAATAGCGCTATGAGTATTAGCAGGCTTGTCTCCCTTCTTAGACTTTAGAACAGTGTTTAGGCAAATGGAACAAAATTGAGCAGGAGGGCAAACCACGGCCTCCTCACAATATAAACAGGAATTATTAATCAGTACAGAAGGAGCGAAACCTTCTAATGTGGTATCAGAGTCCTCCATAGCTTTGTATATACCCACAGAAGGACAAATAAAAAGAAACGCTTTTATTAAAAAAACGGCACCTTAAGTTTAATACTCCCAATGGCTGGGGCACACAACACCTCCTAGACCCAGACAGCTAACAGTGAAAACGCTCTGCTCAGGAATGACTGTCTGCAGCAGGATCTTAGGAAATGAAAGAGACCGCACCCGGTCACGCGGTGCGTAAGACAGGATGTGCTATGAAAAAGGGCGCTAAGCTATTATGAGCTGCGCAACAATTCAAAAACGAAAGTGAAACCTGTTTGTTCCAAGCCAAAAAACACACAGTCTATGAGCCCAAAAAAACTCTCACATTAAGCATATATAAATCCCCAAGCTGTTCAAATAATCTCCCTGAAGGAGATACTAACCCTTTATCCTATTGAGGTATAAAGGAGCCACACTGTGACCCTGTATATCGTTTTAAAGTATATATATAAAAAACGGTCTTACCCTCCAGGATCCATGCTGTGGAACAGGCACAGCCTCTCAAGTGTGACAGTCTTGCAGCAGCGCTTCTGACATGGACTTGAGTGTGTAATAGCAAGCAGTGAAACTCGTCAACACTGATTTCTCAGGAGCTGTTAGCGACAGTCTGGACTGTAACTTTCATCAATACTCTCACTGAGAGGTTGACATGATTACTTAAAACTCCAGTCCTTTCTTGAAGGGAACATACCCATTACAGGACTATCCAAATCTTCTGACACTTCTCTGCCACCTCCTATAGTGATGAAAGGCAAAGAATGACTGGGGGATAGTGGAAGTGGGAAGGATATTTAAGCCTTTGGCTGGGCTGTCTTTGCCTCCTCCTGGTGGCCAGGTGTTGTATGTTCCCAACAGTATGCCTTATGGAAGGAAAACAAAACCAAATGCATGGGCAACCAGTGGAGTAAGTAAAGAAGCACACAGCTTCACAGGGGTAGGTATTCTATATTTTGTACAATTCAGAGATTAAGATGAAGTGAATTTGTTACATTTTTGTCCACTGTATGACTAGCACAGCTATTGGATAAGAGGTGGAAACGTCACCTCATGAAAAAAAAAAAGTTTTGCGGTGGGTGACTGGAGGCGGCATTTTAATAGAACAATAAACAAAATAATGTTATGTTTTAGCCCATATTCACTATAGCCCACAAATCATGATTTAAAGTCCATTTAATTTATTAAATAGATTCAGGCTAGTGCTTCAAAAACGCTAAAATGTACAGTACAATCATTTGAACTCTCTTACTCCATTGCTATTCTAAATCCAGCTGCAATGTACCTTACCAGTGACAATTACAAAGCATCAAAATAATTCCAGTACATCACAAGTTTTTAACATTTTTAGTATGCCTTAAAGGGACATAAAACTGCTTAGTACAACTACAGTAGCAGGGATACCAATCACCATGCTTGTTTTTCCTCCTGTGCCTAAAGCAGTCTTCTAATTTGTTTTCTTATTTTACCCCTTACAATTATCAGTTTGTGAATCTCTACATTTTCATTCTGGGTGCCGCCATCTTGGAACTTGTATTTGTTATGTATCATTTAAACTGCTAAAAAAATACAAAAATATAACACTTCTGCTCTTTTGTCACAGGATGCAAGAATATGTGTGCTACAAGATGGTGGCGCTAGTATAAAATATCAGCTGGATTATGTAACGAGTAAAAGGGACATGAAACCCTTTTACATGAAAAGCAGATATGCAAGCTCAGGAGCGTGCACATGCCTGAAGCACTATAATGCAGCAGTTTTGCAAAAATGTTATCCATATGCAAGAGCACTAGATGGTAGCACTATTTCCTGCCATGTAGTGCTCCAGACACCTATCTAGGTATCTCTTCAACATAAAATAACATGGAAACTAAGCTAATTTGATAATAGAAGTAAATTAGAAACTTTTTTTAAATTGTTTGCTCTGTCTGAATCACAAAAATATTTTTTGGGGGGTTTCATATCGCTTTAAAATAAGAGAACAGCTTTAAAGGGACATTATACACTCATTTTTTCTTTGCATAAATGTTTTGTAGATAATCTATTTATATAGCCCATAAAGTTTTTTTTTTAAATTAATGTATAGTTTTGCTTATTTTTAAATAACATTGCTCTGATTTTCAGACTCCTAACCAAGCCCCAAAGTTTTATGTGAATACGCTCGACTACCTACTCCAGCTTGCTCCTGTTTGTGTAAAGGGTCTTTTCATATGCAAAAGAAGGGGGAGGGGGGGAGTGTCTTATTTGCCACTTGCAGTGGGCTTTCCAGCTACCTTTTCAACAGAGGTAAACTGACAGCTTCTAAGTAAGTTTTTAAACAGTTTTATACTGAATTTTTATATCAGTATCTGTGCATATTATTCTTTATAGTAGTGTCTATTACATGCAGTTATATGAAAATGAGTGTATACTGTCCCTTTAAAGGAACATTCCAGACAAAATTGGAATCCACATTATTGCGCTTAAGTATTGAATAGAAGCATTTTTTGCAATATACATGTATTAGCAAAAATGCTTCTAATAAAAGGTTATAGCTGTTTCAAAAGTGTATTTAAGTATGCACCATGCATGGAGAGTAATAATCATGCTACTGTAGTTATACTGAGCTGTTTAACGTCCCTTTAACCACGTCTATTGATTGTAACAACCATAGTACCATAAAGGAAAATATTTTTTTCACCCCAAATCCCTGCATAAGGATGTCCTTAGTGGAATGTAGGGCAGTATCAAAAAAACACAAAACATTGTATGCAGCTTAATGAGGCAGTATTTGTAGAAGATCAAGTCAGTAATTGTTCTTTTGAGAAGTTAAGTTACATAGCTATAGCGACCATAAGTTCATTATTATCAGTAATTTATTACTCCATGGCAGCAATGGTTAAAAAAAATGTTATAAACTTGTTTCTTCGCACATCCTAACAGGAACATTATAATGTCGATCATCCTCTGTAATTAGAGTAACTATAGGCCAGTCCCCATTATCATTGGGATACAGCGTAATGAATTCATCTGTTCCATATTTGTATAACCTGAACACTTTTATGGTGAGTTGCAGGGCATATCCAAGCAGAAACATTTCCACCTGCAAGAACAAAACAAAAAAGATATTTAATTATGATGCTTTCTTTAACTTTAAACATCAGCTAAAGACTATGCACATATGTTTAAAGGGATATGAAACACATTTTTTCCCTTTATGATTCAGATAGAAAGTAAAATTTAAATGACTTCCATTTTACTTCTGTTATCTAATTTGCTTCAATCTCTTGATATCCTTTGTTGAAAAGCTGCTGATTGGTGGCTGCACATACTCTTGAGAAAGTCTGGGCGATCCCAGACGAAACGCGTAGAGATTCACATCCTATGACTGTCTGCACACCTGGCATTCCTCCCCTAACACTGTGAAGGTGTTCTCCAGCAACCACTACCACACTTGGTTAACAGTTACGGCTGAGATGGACTCTGAACGTTGGATTACACCCTCGAACTGTGGAACAGCTGTAGCGGTCTTTACTTTGGAACATTATTTCCAATATTGCACTTTATGTTTTTAATTTTGTAAGTAGCCATTTGTCATAGCGCACTTACCTTTCAATAAATTGTACCTCACTTGAGTCAGGCTGCGCCTGTCTTGTTTTTTTCTTACAAGGCTGCACATATATGCCTCTTGTGATTCGCTTACCTGATGTGTACTAGGGGTTAGCTCCCAGTAGTACACTGCTTCTCCTTCAACAAAGGATACCACAAGCTCAAAGCAAATTTGACATTAGAAGTAGATTAGAAAGTTTTTGGGTTTCATGTCCCTTTAAATATATAATTTTCTTCAAAACATTACTGCATACACCACACAAAACATATGCAGTCTCAACATTAAAGCAGGAATGATAGCAAGCTCTGTTTCAAAGTCAAGTGAAACAGATATAAAGATGAACATTTTAATCAGAATAATAAAGATTACAGTCTACAACACAATTTGCCTAACTATTATTAAATGTTCTTTTTGTAAGGAATCAAAAAAACACAAAATACTAGGTATAAAATAGAAAATTCCCATAACTGAATCTGAAGTCAGAAAAAGGCTTATATCTCCTGTCCTTGCTAACACTGACTTAGCTGAATTAGAATTCCCTAAATCAGAGATGACTGAAATTTCCAAATTGTATGGCGCTGCCTAGAGTTTATGATTTATTTTGCACATGCGCTGAAAATAAAGTGGCTCTACTCAGAAACCATAATATGAAAGAACAGCTTTAAAAACGTTATTTTTTGCTTAAAAATAAAAAATAAAATCTTTAAGGGACATTAACCCCTTAATGACCGGACCATTTTTCAGTTTTCTTACCCTTAATGACAATGGCTATTTTTAAATTTCTGCAGTGTTTGTGTTTATCTGTAATTTTCCTCTTACTCATTTACTGTACCCACACATATTATATACCGTTTTTCTCGCCATTAAATGGACTTTCTAAAGATACCATTTTTTTCATCATATCTTATAATTTAATATAAAAAATATATAAAATATGAGGAAAAAATGGAAAAAAAACACACTTTTTCTAACTTTGACCTCCAAAATCTGTTACACATCTACAACCACCAAAAAACACCCATGCTAAATAGTTTCTAAATTTTGTCCTGAGTTTAGAAATACCCAATGGTTACATGTTCTTTGCTTTTTTTGTAAGTTATAGGGCAATAAGTACAAGTAGAACTTTGCTATTTCCAAACCACTTTTTTTCAAAATTAGCGCTAGTTACATTGGAACCCTGATATCTGTCCGGAATCCCTGAATGTCCCTTGACATGTATATATATATTTTTTTAGAAGACAACCCAAAGTATTGATTTATGCCCATTTTGGTATATTTCATGCCACCATTTCACTGCCAAATAAAAAAAATTGTTCACTTTTTCACAAATTTTGTCACAAACTTTAGGTTTCTCACTGAAATTATTTACAAACAGTTTGTGCAATTATGGCAGAAATGGTTGTAAATGCTTCTCTGGGATCCCCTTTGTTCAGAAATAGCAGACTTATATGGCTTTGTGGTTGCTTTTTGGTAATTAGAAGGCCGCTAAATGCAGCTGCGCACCACACTTGTATTAAGCCCAGCAGTGAAGGGGTTAATTAGGTAGCTTGTAGAGAGCTTGAAGGGTTAATTTTAGCTTTAGTGTAGTAGACAACCCAAAGTATTGATCTAGGCCCATTTTGGTATATTTCATGCCACCATTTCACCGCCAAATGCGAACAAATAAAAAAAAAAGTGAAATTTTTCACAATTTTAGGTTTCTCACTTAAATTATTTACAAACAGCTTGTGCAATTATGGCACAAATGGTTGTAAATGCTTCTCTGGGATCTCCTTTGTTCAGAAATAGCAGACATATATGGCTTTGGCGTTGCTTTTTGGCAATTAGGAGGCCGCTAAATGCTGCTGCGCACCACACTTGTATTAAGCCCAGCAGTGAAGGGGTTAATTAGGTAGCTTGTAGAGAGCTTGCAGGGTTAATTTTAGCTTTAGTGTAGAGATTAGCCTCCCACCTGACACATCCCACCCCCTGATCCCTCCCAGACAGCTCTCTTCCCTCCCCCACCCCACAATTGTCCCCGCCATCTTAAGTACTGGCAGAAAGTCTGCCAGTACTAAAATAAAAGGTGTTTTTTTTTTGTTTTTGTTTTTTTTAATTATTCAGCTGTGATGGACCCCTGCCTTAACCCCCAACCTCCCTGATCCCCCCCAAACACCTCTCTAACCCTCCCCACCTACCTATTTGCCACCATCTTGGGTACTGGCAGCTGTCTGCCAGTACCCAGTTTTCCCCAAAAAATAAAGTGTGTTTTTTTTTCTATTTTTTTTTTTTTTTTTTCATTTTTTCTGTAGTGTAGCTGCCCCCCCAGTACCCCCACCCCCCTAACCCTACCAGATCCTATTATTATTAATTTTTTTTTACAGTTTGCTGCCCCCCCCTCCCTCTTAACAAAATTCATTGGTGGCAGTGTTTGCTGCGCGCGCACACACACACACACACATGCGCGCGCGCGCACGCAGGCCCCCCCTCCACACGCTCCCGACATCCGGCGTGCACAATGCACTTGTAGGAACCGGATGCCGGGTAGCGGTGGGCCGCCCACCCTCCTCCCTTGTAAGCTCCCACCCACCAACGAACGGCCCCATCGCTACCGGTGCAGAGAGGGCCACAGAGTGGCTCTCTCTGCATCGGATGCTTTTTAAAGGGTATTGCAGGATGCCTCAATATCGAGGCATCACTGCAATACCCTGAGAGCTGCTGGAAGCGATTGCGATCGCTTCCAGCACTCTCTTAGACAACTGACGTACCAGGTACGTCCATTGTCACTAACTGCTAGTTTTTGCAGGACGTACCTGGTACGTCAGTTGTCATTAAGGGGTTAATCTTCTGGGAACAACTACAATAACATGGTTACTATTCACTGTAGTATTGCAGCTCTCTATAAAGCCTGCTGCTATTAGAACACCTTTCCTGTTGCCAGGTGCTGAAGCGCCACCTCTTCATATTGATGGCTGCCAACATGGAGAACGCATATTCTTATTACCTGTGATAAAAGCAGTGCACATGTACAGATTGTGAGGTTGGTGACATTTTGATAAATGTATAATGTCCTTTTTGACATCTATATAATGTTCTTCAGCTTAGCCTGCATGATACAGAGAAGTAAAACTCACACTCTGTATCATGCATACTAGTTCCAAAGATATGATGCAGCTGTGAAAAAGTAGTGATCTGTGAATGTGCACCACGTCCGTCACAGGTTGTGAGCATCCGTGTGATCCAAGATGGCAGTGCCTATTATAAACAGGTGAAGCTTCAGTTTCTGGTATATTTATTATTAAAAAGAGCTGCAGTCACAGGAGGAACTACAATAACATAGTAACCATTCTATTGCAGTTGTGCTTGAAGATCAGCTGGCGTTCCAAGATGTTTATAGATAAACTCGCCTTCTGAGGAGACCAAACTCCCTGTGCCTTCAGAGGCCTCCAGCCCTGTATGCTGGAGTCTGTAAACCCTAGAAAGGAGACTATAGTTTGAGGCACATGAAAGTTCTTTAGCAAATGTATGCACCAATAATATCTGTTTATCTAGCAAGGACTATGTGTGATAATCTGACTGCTGAAAAGAGAAGGCACTTGTATGAAAATGTCCAGATAAGGTGCTGCCAAGGTGCCCTGAGCCTCTGCTACCAAAAGTAAGGCCCCTTGGTGAACACTCTATGGGCAGTGGCTAGACCAAATGGTAAAGCTAAAAACTAGTAATGCTACTAACTAATAAACTGGGATACATAAATATGCATATTTTCAGTTTATTGTAGTCGGACCCTCCTGCAATAAAGTAAGAATAGTGCGAATGGTTTCTATTTTGATGGTGGGAACCTTTAGGATTTATTTTAGGGATTTGAGATCCAGAATAGTTAGAAAAATACCCTCCTTTTTGAAACCCAGAAAAGTTTGGAGTAGTACCCCTGGCTCTGTTCTGATAAATACATTTGGGAGATTACTCCTTTTCCCTCAGGTCCACCACACAAGTTAGCAAGGCCCTTGCCTTGATTGACTTATGGGTCAAATGAGAGAGAATTTTTTTTTTTAGGGGGTCTGGATTAAAAACAATCTCTAACACCAAAGGGCCTAAAATGGATTTTTCCCACACTTCCTAAAAAATTGTTCAGAGTGAGGGGCACACCTTGATGGGAGTATACTTTGTGGCCTGTTTGGTCTTAGACCAGGATGATCTAAGCTTCCAGGAAGTCTTGGGTGAACCAGCTGACTGGGTTGTCTTTGGGGGCCTAAAGTGCCAAAAGAAACAAAAACAGCCCTTAGGCCTTGGTCATGGACTTCTTGTCCTGAAGCAGAAAACTCCCTTACTACAAATGTCCATAGCAATAACAACATCTAGTCATGGGACAAACAGGGTATTAGCCTGAAAAAGAAGTGTCAATAGTCTGCTCTTGGAAACCATATCAGTATACCATGAACATCTGGCTAGAACTGCCATGACACCACTCTTATCATTAGCAGTCCTAATTAGTTTAATACAATCCTGAATATCTTCCAAGGATTGATGTAGCTGAAGCCATACATGCTACATTTAGCCAGAGAAAAGTGAACACTCATCAGCTGAAAAGAGCCTCTGTGGAATACCTCAAGCTTCCTGTCCATTAGGTCCTTGAAAGAGGTACTGTTGTTTATAGGAATAGTAGTCCGTCTAGCCAAGGTGGAAATGGCCCCACTCACTTTAGAGACTCCCATATCTCCAGGTGGGCAAGGTAAACACAGCCTTAAAGGGATACTAAATCCAAAATTGTTCTTTAATGATTCAGATAGCAAATGCAATTTCAAGCAACTTTCTAATTTACTCCTATTATCAATTTGTCTTTGTTCTCTTGCTATCTTAATTTAAAAAAACAGGAATGTAAGTTGTTGAAGCCGGCCCATATTTGGTTAAGAGAATGGGTTACGCTTGCTTATTGGTTGGCTGAATGTAGTCACCAATAAGCAAGTGCTAGCCAGGGTGCTGAACCTAAAATGGGCCGGTCCCTAAGCTTTACATTCTTGCTTTTTAAATAAAGATAGCAAGAAAACGAAGAATAATTGATAATAGGAGTAAATTAATAAGTTGCTGAAAATTGCATGCTCTATCTGAATCGTGAAAGAAACAATTTGGTTTTAGTATCCCTTTAAATTAGTAGATGAAACAAAAGGTACCCATGGTTTGCTCCATTCCTTAGATACCAGTACAGAGACTAACTCAGGAATAAGGAAGGTAGGGAGGAGGAAGAGGGCAGCTTAAGATCAGACTTAAAGAATGTATTATTTTAGTAACAGACTTAGCAGGAGTGGCCAAATCATCTACTACCAAAACATTTAACACTTCAAACAGAGCATGTGTGAAATTAAAGAAAACATCTTCCCTCACACCATCCACAGTGGGGGATATTGAGACTCAAAAAGCAAGTGCTCAGTACAGGAACAGTCTGAATCTAATGCACCCTTACTAGTTAAAGGGGACCAACACAAGTAACTCAGCAGAGGATACCTTGCCCTGTTTGTGAGAAGAAGCTGCATCATAGCAGAGTGGATGTGTTCCTCTAACTTGGGGGGGGGGGGCTTCATACAGTTCATCGGAAGAACATCCCAAGTGAGCAACAGACCCCCAAATACCAGGCAGCACAACAAAACCCTATCTAGGATTATATATAAGCTCAGCACAAAGGAGGGACACATAGGCACACAAAGGGCTTACATAACCTGTAGATCTGCCCTCATACCCTCCAGCTGATGATCCAGGGAACTGAACTGCACTAATATACTCAAAAATTAGAGAGAAAGTAAGGCAAAATAAGCATAGTATGACACACAATATTACTGTGTAGTGTCCCTAAAGGAGAAAACTAAGCATACAGTAAAACATCACAAATAGATGGCAGACAAGCTAAATAATTACACAAGAGCAAGGTCAATTTAAAAAGCATTTTTTTTTAAAAAAATAAACTGCTTTTTTGAGGCAAAATCTATCTAAATATAGTTTTCTATTCAATATACATTATAATCCAAAGGTTATTCATCCTGAAATAAGGACTTGTCTATTTAATGATGTAGCATATGGCTATATATTCACAGCTGTAAGGTTTAATCATTTTTGGTAAATTAATTCTATTAATCCATTCACAATGTCATGCTCTCCTTGAGGGTTCTGTAAGATTATTTTGGGCATTTTGTTCTATCTAGAACATATCACATATTATTGGTTTTGCAGCTCTCAAAACTGAGAATTTGTGTTTGCAGAAATAAAATGCCTCTTCTTCATAGCAAAAATTTGATAAAAACATAATTTATGCTTACCTGATAAATTCCTTTCTTCTGTAGTGTGATCAGTCCACGGGTCATCATTACTTCTGGGATATTACTCCTCCCCAACAGGAAGTGCAAGAGGATTCACCCAGCAGAGCTGCATATAGCTCCTCCCCTCTACGTCACTCCCAGTCATTCGACCAAGGACCAACGAGAAAGGAAAGGCCAAGGGTGAAGTGGTGACTGGAGTATAAATTAAAAAATATTTACCTGCCTTAAAAACAGGGCGGGCCGTGGACTGATCACACTACAGAAGAAAGGAATTTATCAGGTAAGCATAAATTATGTTTTCTTCTGTTAAGTGTGATCAGTCCACGGGTCATCATTACTTCTGGGATACCAATACCAAAGCAAAAGTACACGGATGACGGGAGGGATAGGCAGGCTCTTTATACAGAAGGAACCACTGCCTGAAGAACCTTTCTCCCAAAAATAGCCTCCGATGAAGCAAAAGTGTCAAATTTGTAAAATTTGGAAAAAGTATGAAGCGAAGACCAAGTTGCAGCCTTGCAAATCTGTTCAACAGAGGCCTCATTCTTGAAGGCCCAAGTGGAAGCCACAGCTCTAGTAGAATGAGCTGTAATTCTTTCAGGAGGCTGCTGTCCAGCAGTCTCATAAGCTAAACGAATTATGCTACGAAGCCAAAAAGAAAGAGAGGTAGCGGAAGCTTTTTGACCTCTCCTCTGCCCAGAGTAAATGACAAACAGAGAAGACGTTTGTCGAAATTCCTTAGTTGCCTGTAAGTAAAATTTTAGAGCACGGACTACATCCAGGTTGTGCAGTAGACGTTCCTTCTTTGAAGAAGGATTTGGGCATAAAGAAGGAACAACAATCTCTTGATTGATATTCCTGTTAGTAACTACCTTAGGTAAGAACCCAGGTTTAGTACGCAGGACTACCTTATCCGAATGAAAAATCAAATAAGGAGAATCACAATGTAAGGCTGATAATTCAGAGACTCTTCGAGCCGAGGAAATAGCCATTAAAAATAGAACTTTCCAAGATAACAACTTTATATCAATGGAATGAAGGGGTTCAAACGGAACGCCCTGTAAAACATTAAGAACAAGGTTTAAACTCCATGGTGGAGCAACAGTTTTAAACACAGGCTTAATCCTGGCCAAAGCCTGACAAAAAGCCTGGACGTCAGGAACTTCTGACAGACGTTTGTGTAACAGAATGGACAGAGCTGAGATCTGTCCCTTTAATGAACTAGCAGATAAACCCTTTTCTAAACCTTCTTGTAGAAAAGACAATATCCTAGGAATCCTAACCTTACTCCAAGAGTAACCTTTGGATTCACACCAATATAGGTATTTACGCCATATCTTATGGTAAATCTTTCTGGTAACAGGTTTCCTAGCCTGTATTAAGGTATCAATAACTGACTCAGAAAACCCACGTCTTGATAAAATCAAGCGTTCAATTTCCAAGCAGTCAGCTTCAGAGAAGTTAGATTTTGATGTTTGAAGGGACCCTGTATCAGAAGGTCCTGTTTCAGAGGTAGAGACCAAGGTGGACAGGATGACATGTCCACCAGGTCTGCATACCAAGTCCTGCGTGGCCACGCAGGTGCTATTAGAATCACTGATGCTCTCTCTTGTTTGATTCTGGCAATCAATCGAGGAAGCAACGGGAAGGGTGGAAACACGTAAGCCATCCTGAAGTCCCAAGGTGCTGTCAGAGCATCTATCAGGACTGCTCCTGGATCCCTGGATCTGGACCCGTAACGAGGAAGCTTGGCGTTCTGTCGAGACGCCATGAGATCTATCTCTGGTTTGCCCCAACGTCGAAGTATTTGGGCAAAGACCTCCGGATGAAGGTCCCACTCCCCCGGATGAAAAGTCTGACGACTTAAGAAATCCGCCTCCCAGTTCTCCACGCCCGGGATGTGGATTGCTGACAGGTGGCAAGAGTGAGACTCTGCCCAGCGAATTATCTTTGATACTTCCATCATAGCTAGGGAGCTTCTTGTCCCTCCCTGATGGTTGATATAAGCTACAGTCGTGATGTTGTCCGACTGAAACCTGATGAACCCCCGAGTTGTCAACTGGGGCCAAGCCAGGAGGGCATTGAGAACTGCTCTCAATTCCAGAATGTTTATTGGCAGGAGACTCTCCTCCTGACTCCATTGTCCCTGAGCCTTCAGAGAATTCCAGACGGCACCCCAACCTAGAAGGCTGGCGTCTGTTGTTACAATTGTCCAGTCTGGTCTGCTGAATGGCATCCCCCTGGACAGATGTGGCCGAGAAAGCCACCATAGAAGAGAATTTCTGGTCTCTTGATCCAGATTCAGAGAAGGGGATAAGTCTGAGTAATCCCCATTCCACTGACTTAGCATGCACAGTTGCAGTGGTCTGAGGTGTAAGCGTGCAAAGGGTACTATGTCCATTGCCGCTACCATTAAGCCGATTACCTCCATGCATTGAGCCACTGACGGGTGTTGAATGGAATGAAGGGTGCGGCAAGCACTTTGAAGTCTTGTTAGCCTGTCCTCTGTCAGGTAAATCTTCATTTCTACAGAATCTATAAGAGTCCCCAGGAAGGGAACTCTTGTGAGTGGAACGAGTGAACTTTTCTTTTCGTTCACCTTCCATCCATGTGACCTTAGAAATGCCAGCACTAACTCTGTATGAGACTTGGCAGTTTGAAAGCTTGAAGATTGTATCAGAATGTCGTCTAGGTATGGAGCTACCGAGATTCCCCGCGGTCTTAGTACCGCCAGAAGAGCACCCAGAACCTTTGTGAAGATTCTTGGAGCTGTAGCCAATCCGAATGGAAGAGCCACAAACTGGTAATGCCTGTCTAGGAAGGCAAACCTTAGGTACCGATAATGATCTTTGTGAATCGGTATGTGAAGGTAAGCATCTTTTAAATCTACAGTGGTCATGTACTGACCCTCTTGGATCATAGGTAAAATTGTCCGAATAGTCTCCATCTTGAACGATGGAACTCTTAGGAATTTGTTTAGGATCTTTAAGTCCAGGATTGGTCTGAAAGTTCCCTCTTTTTTGGGAACCACAAACAGATTTGAGTAAAACCCCTGTCCCTGTTCCGATCATGGAACTGGATGGATTACTCCCATTAACAAGAGCTCTTGTACGCAGCGTAGAAACGCCTCTTTCTTTGTCTGGATTGTTGACAATCTTGACAGATGAAATCTCTCTCTTGGAGGAGAGTATTTGAAGTCCAGAAGGTATCCCTGAGATATTATCTCTAGCGCCCAGGGATCCTGAACATCTCTTGCCCAAGCCTGGGCGAAGAGAGAAAGTCTGCCCCCCACTAGATCCGATCCCGGATCGGGGGCCCTCAATTCATGCTGTTTTAGGGGCAGCAGCAGGTTTCCTAGTCTGCTTGCCCTTGTTCCAGGACTGGTTAGGTTTCCAGCCTTGTCTGTAGCGAGCAACAGCTCCTTCCTGTTTTGGTGCAGAGGAAGTTGATGCTGCTCCTGCTTTGAAATTACGAAAGGAACGAAAATTAGACTGTCTAGTCTTGGCTTTGGCTTTGTCCTGAGGCAGGGCATGGCCTTTACCTCCTGTAATGTCAGCGATAATCTCTTTCAACCCGGGCCCGAATAAGGTCTGCCCTTTGAAAGGTATATTAAGCAATTTAGACTTAGAAGTAACATCAGCTGACCAGGATTTTAGCCACAGCGCCCTGCGTGCCTGAATGGCGAATCCTGAATTCTTCGCCGTAAGTTTAGTAAGATGTACTACGGCCTCCGAAATGAATGAATTAGCTAGTTTAAGGACTCTAAGCCTGTCCGTAATGTCGTCCAGAGTAGCTGAACCAATGTTCTCTTCCAGAGACTCAATCCAGAATGCCGCTGCAGCCGTGATCGGCGCAATGCATGCAAGGGGTTTGCAATATAAAACCTTGTTGAACAAACATTTTCTTAAGGTAACTCTCTAACTTTTTATCCATTGGATCTGAAAAAGCACAGCTATCCTCCACCGGGATAGTGGTACGCTTAGCTAAGGTAGAAACTGCTCCCTCCACCTTAGGGACCGTTTGCCATAAGTCCCTTGTGGTGGCGTCTATTGGAAACATTTTTCTAAATATCGGAGGGGGTGAGAACGGCACACCGGGTCTATCCCACTCCTTAGTAACAATTTCAGTAAGTCTCTTAGGTATAGGAAAAACCTCAGTACTCGTCGGTACCAGCAAAATATTTATCCAACCTACACATTTTCTCTGGTATTGCAACTGTGTTACAATCATTCAGAGCCGCTAACACCTCCCCTAGTAATACACGGAGGTTTTCCAGTTTAAATTTAAAATTTGAAATATCTGAATCCAGTCTGTTTGGATCAGAACCGTCACCCACAGAATGAAGTTCTCCGTCCTCATGTTCTGCCACCTGTGACGCAGTGTCTGACATGGCCCTAATATTATCAGCGCACTCTGTTCTCACCCCAGAGTGATCACGCTTACCTCTTAGTTCTGGTAATTTAGCCAAAACCTCAGTCATAACAGTAGCCATATCCTGTAATGTGATTTGTAATGGCCACCCAGATGTACTCGGCGCTACAATATCACGCACCTCCCTCTGAGCGGGAGATGTAGGTACTGACACGTGAGGCGAGTTAGTCGGCATAACTCTCCCCTCGTTGTTTGGTGAAATTTGTTCAATTTGTACAGATTGACTTTTATTTAAAGTAGCATCAATACAGTTAGTACATAAATTTCTATTGGGCTCCACTTTGGCATTGCAACAAATGACACAGGTATCATCCTCTGAATCAGACATGTTTAACACACTAGCAAATAAACTTGCAACTTGGAAATACAATTCAATTAGAATAATATTAAAACGTACTGTGCCTTTAAGAAGCACAGAAGATCTATGACAGTTGAAAATTAATAAATTGAAACAGTTATAGCCTCAATCCTTGTAAACAACACAACTTTAGCAAAGGTTTAATCCCATTAGCAAAGATAACAAATTCTGAAAGCAGGAAACAAATTACAGAATAAACGTTTTTTATCTCAGTCAAACTATAATTCTCACAGCTCTGCTGAGAGAAATTACCTCCCTCAAAATAAGTTTTGAAGACCCCTGAGCTCTGTAGAGATGAACCGGATCATGCAGGGAATACAATGAGTTGCTGACTGAAATATTTGATGCGTAGTAAAAGCGCCAAAAAACGGCCCCTCCCCCTCACACACAGCAGTGAGGGAGAACAGAAACTGTCAGAAAACAGATTAAGCAACTGCCAAGTGGAAAAATAGTGCCCAAACATTTATTCACTCAGTACCTCAGCAAATGAAAACGATTTTACATTCCAGCAAAAACGTTAAACATAATCTCTAGTTATTAAACAGCTTTATGTATTTCTTACAGTGTAATTCTAGTGAAGTACCATTCCCCAGAATACTGAAGTGTAAAGTATACATACATGACATTATATCGGTATGGCAGGATTTTCTCATCAATTCCATTGTCAGAAAATAAAAACTGCTACATACCTCTATGCAGATTCATCTGCCCGCTGTCCCCTGATCTGAAGTTTACCTCTCCTCAGATGGCCGAGAAACAGCAATATGATCTTAACTACTCCGGCTAAAATCATAACAAAAACTCTGGTAGATTCTTCTTCAACTCTGCCAGAGAGATAATAACACACTCCGGTGCTATTTTAAAATAACAAACTTTTGATTGAAGATATAAAACTAAGTATAATCACCATAGTCCTCTCACACATCCTATCTAGTCGTTGGGTGCAAGAGAATGACTGGGAGTGACGTAGAGGGGAGGAGCTATATGCAGCTCTGCTGGGTGAATCCTCTTGCACTTCCTGTTGGGGAGGAGTAATATCCCAGAAGTAATGATGACCCGTGGACTGATCACACTTAACAGAAGAAATAATCATACAAAGTTGAGAAATAGACCTTAAGGGATTTTACCACAAATAGTTATTTTATTTTTCAAATAGAGCACAAAGTTTTTTTTTAAACAACTTTAATTATTAAATTGACAAGACATGAGCCCAATTTGTACAGCCACCAATCAGCAGCTAGCTCCCAGGAAACATCAGAGGATGTTGGTTAATGTTTTATTAATATCTAGAAAATGTATATTCTGCAAATGACCACATAGGGACGCACCTTCTATCGTTTTCTTCAAACAATTATTACTGAAATATGTAATCTATGAGCAATTTGATACCTTGTTTGATGTATCTGTACGAACCCCGCGCTTCATTGATAAGTGGAGCTTATACTTACAGGCCCATTTATCAAGCTCCGTACGGAGCTTGAAGGGCCGTGTTTCTGGCGAGTCTTCAGACTCGCCAGAAACACAACTTATGAAGCAGCGGTCTAAAGACCGCTGCTTCATAACCCTGTCCGCCTGCTCTGAGCAGGCGGACAGGAATCGCCGGAAATCAACCCGATCGAATACGATCGGGTTGATTGACAGCTCCGATTGGCCGCGAGTCAGCAGGGGGCGGCGTTGCACCAGCAGCTCTTGTGAGCTGCTGGTGCAATGTTAAATGCGGAGAGCGTATTGCTCTCCGCATTTAGCGAGGTCTTGCGGACCTGATCCGCAGTGTCGGATCAGGTCCGCAAGACCTTTGATAAATGGGCCCCTTAGAGTTCTTAGATCTGACAACCAAAAGACAACTTTTGTATCTATTTAAAAACACAGTATATATGATGGATGCAAACTTAATAGGAGAGTGTAATATATGGGAATAATAAGAAAACTGTGGTTTGACCTGGAGTAGTCAGATCCATATGATGCAGCCAAGTATCTCACTACTGTATTAGTTGTTGAGGATTCTATAATTTTAATAGAATACTCAGTTCAGCAATAGTAACGGTTTATGTATGTTTATAATAAGATAACCCTACTAGTGTAACTTTGCTTATTGTGACTCCTTCACCCTGTTCCTAAACTGAGGTGTGGGAAATGTTAATGTCAATTTATTTAAAACCCAAAAATAAAAAAGAAGTTATCAAGACCGGATTATCTTCTTGCCTTAACTGGGGAAACCCGGTGGACTATTTGTTTGGACTTTGAAAATCGACAACCAATGGACTTCCTATCCTTGTTGTATATGATTGTTTATTCACTTCGACTGTGTTTACTAGGAATGTCGAAAGGTTTACTGGTATTCGGTCGTCTGATATTTAATAAATAATAATAAAAAAAAAATGAAAGTGAAAACCTATAATGTTATTGCTTTAGTTAAATACAACTATTTAAATTGTGATTTTGAAGTTAATGATTCTCCTAATAAAGTACTGCTGATAAGTTGATCAAATATTGATAACATATTAAGCTGGAGATAGTTCATATCCGAATAATTTCATAATTATTTAAGTATTTCTAATGGTATATAATGACATTTTTAATTATTACTAGAAAAATAATCTGAAAAGTTATTATTCCAAGAAACTTATGTAGAAAACGATGATTTAAATCGAGTCTACTGAATAGTGATTTAAATTTATTTGATCCACCCTGCACAAAAGCCCAAAACTGTTCATCTCTTTTATATTAAACAAAGTTCTAAAACTCACCACCTCCACAGCTACCTAACAGGGAAGAAGGATGGACACTTCACCGGGAGGCCAACATTGCAGCTGTTAACCCCTTAAGGCCTACCGTAGAAGCCGCTCCTTATGATTCCTTGTCAAACTGCTAAGTTGAGAGACAGGCAGCATTAATGCTCTGCTTTAAAGCGTTAGTGCCAGTTGCAATGTCCCATATTGTGTGTAATACCCCAAGGCTATGTGAATATTAAGCAGATGTTGGACTAAGTAGTTGGCCGTGTAAGGTAAATCTTCCTCTGCCATGCACCACAGCTGCGGCAATATGCAATCAGTAGAAGGACCCATCTAAGAAAGTGCAAACACAGTTCCGAGGATCTAATGGAGCAGAACACTGTAGACCTGTGGATTGGCAGATAAATCTGCATTTCACCTGGGGAGGACTGAGACATCTCCCTCAACACTCTCAGCGATATGAAGAATCAGATCCCTTCGGAATTCCACTTCTCCACACAGAGGCAAAAAAATTATAAGTGCAGTAGAGGATTACTGAGAGCATTAGGTGACGCAAAGCTCTAAAATGTAGGGGTGTTTGTTATGAAAGAGAAATGTTTTAAAACATTATAAAATTGTTATTTTGCAAGAAAAATATTCAATGGTTTTCAGACATGCTACACTTGAAAGGCCTCTTCAAATTATTTTTAATCTTTGGTCTGTCTCATTAGGCAAGGATATAAATAAGCTCCTGCACATATCGACCAAATATTGTGCAGCAAGTAGTAGGGTCAGGATTCTGAATTCTATGGAGTACACTGCACTCTCTGAAGGGAGTAAAAAGCTAGTACTATGGCAATTTACCACCTAGGAGCAGCCTCTTTTAGCCCAATTGTGCTTTTTACAGCAGAGAACTTTCCTGAAGTATATAAGTGTGATCCCACCTAGTAGGGTCAGCCCAGCCCAGAAATAACAGGCAATTCTCTCTTAATAAGAACATGGCAACCCCTGACGATCAGTAAAATAAATATATAGTAGCATTTGAATTTCAGAACATAAAAACAAAACAAAAAAAAACAAAAACACACAGGCAGAGACCTTTGTGACTTACAGGCTGGAAAATGTTTACATTTTTGATTATTTTATTTTTAAACAAATATTAATTCATAAGTTTGGATTTTAGAATTCCGGATTTGGGGGATTTGTACCTGTATATTGGTTCATAACTATGTGCAAAAGCTGTTATCCCTGTTCTAACTTATTTACAGCAACATAGACAAATGGGGAGAACAAATCCTTGCCTGAGTCTGAGCAGTCTGTAGGACTTTATTTCCAAATGCTACATGTGTAGAAAAGTATATTACAAACACATTGGCATAATCTATGGGGTAGATTTAACAAATGCCGGGCGGACATGATTTTTGTGAAATTGCTTGTACAATGCCGCTCCCCTGCACATTTGAGGCCAATGGGCCGCTTATAGGGGGTGTCAATCATCCCGATCGTATTGGGATGATTGCAGTTGTTGGCGGAGAAGTTAAGGAGGCAGTGGTCCTTACGACCACTGCTTCTTAACTTACATTTTCAGGCGGACCTGAAGCTTTGGGGGTAGAAAGCAGCATCCACTGCTTATTAAATCTACCCCTAGGTCTTTACAGATGCTTGACCTTTAAGAGGGGTTCACCTGTAGGTACTCATTTCCACTAGGCAACAAAAATAATATTTTGTATGTAGATGTTGGAGATGGATATGAGAGGTTTTCCTGACCACTGACCCTGTCTTTAATCCATTTGGGATCTAACCCTGGTTTTTGCACCTCTTCTTTCAATAGTATCATGATGGGCTTATCAAGTGTGACACACTATGTGCACATTAGTACTCCACACCTTGCAGTTTTCAAATTGAGTCACATTAATAATTAGTAGTTGAAATGTTGTTGTGCTTCAGTCAAGGTACATACATTTCTAAGATGCCATAATTGCCCTTAAAGGAACATGAAACAAAATTTCTTTTCTTTCACGATTTAGACAGAGCATACAATTTTAAACAACTTTACAATTTACTTCTATTATCAATTTTGCTTCATTTTCCTTGGTACCCTTTGTTGAAGAAGCAGCAATGCATCTGCTGGGAGCTAGCTGATCACATATTTTAACAACAGGCATATATGAGCAGCTAACAACCAGCAGCTAGCTCCCAGTCCCCGGGCCTTTTCAACAAAGGATGTCAAGAGAACAAAGCAAATAAGATAATAAAGGGATGCTTTTCCTGTCTACAGATCTTTCATTATGTTGGTGTCTGTCCCTCACTTGTAAGGCCGATTTGTAAAGTGGCAACTAAATAAACCCATTTACTTAGGCAAAACTCCCTTTACAACTGTATGTAATATATAGAATATAATGCAAGAAACTAGGAGGGAAGAGAAATGCCACTGTAACCCAGCAGCAAAATCATAATCATCAAAATAATCTCGTGGAATTAAAGGAATAGTCTAGTCAAAATTAAACTTTCATGATTCAGATAAAGCTTGCAATGTTAAGCAACTTTCTAATTTACTCAGATTATTCATTTTTTCTTCGTTTGTATCTTTATTTGAAAAAGCAGTAATGTAAGCATAGGAGCTGGCCCATTTTTGGTTCAGCACCTGGGTAGATCTTTCTGATTGGTGACTAAATGTAGCCACCAATCAGCAAGCGCTACCCAGATGCTTATCCAAAAAATGGGCTGGCTCCTAAGCTTACATTCAAAATAAAGATACCAATTGAACAAAGAAATTGATAATAGGAGTAAATTGGAAAGCTACAATAGTATACCCAGCTAGATTAAGAATTACAATTAATGGCCAAATGAGTTTCTTTGACAACCTTAAGGAGACTGAGAAATTTATGCCAGAAAAGGGAATAGCACAAATTGCGTAGATTTAAGAATGATTCGTCTTCTCTTTTCTTCTTTTACTTCGTTTTGATGTACTATATGTACTTTCAGGATTGGTGGCTACTTAATAAAAAGGGGGGGGGGTGGGTTCCCCCCGGATGTATATAAATGAAAAGCGTAAAAGAAGCTTAAGACTGGATTTTATGATGAGAGGGGGAGGGGGGGATTGAAGGGAAGGGTCCCCCCCCTTCTGCTTGTTTTACTTGTTTGTTTGTTTGTTTAAACATGGCTGAGCACAATAATCTAAACATAGTATCTTGGAATATAGGGGGTGTTACTTCCCCAAACAAACGGAAAACAGTTCTTACACATCTCAAGAAATTAAAAAGCGATATAGCTCTTATACAAGAAACACATTTAGATTTATTTGAAACACTCAAATTTAAGTCTTCCTGGGTTGGAGAGGTAGTGGCCACTTCAGGTAAGAATACAAAGAGAGGAGTGGCAATCCTAATAGGAAAGAAGATCAATCACCAGATACTCCAAATATATGCAGATCCTGAGGGCGGGTATCGTCTGCTAAAGTTAAAAATTAATGAATTGCATCTATACGATCTGTAATGTATACCGCACCTAATAAATTAGCTCAGACTTTTGGGATATGGTTCAACAAAGATTTTGCAATGTACGGAGGGGCTACCTTATTATCGGAGGGGATTTCAATATGGCCCCCCAAAATCCATTGGATAGGCTTAGGAAAATATCACATTTAGTTAAGACAAAAAAGAGATGCCTTAGAATCCAAGTTGTTCAAAAAGATTTTCTAAAATTTGGCAGTTATGAGATATATGGAGGACTCAAAATGCTGATGTTAGAGAATTTGCCTATCCAAAGCTCATAAATCATTATCCAGGATTGACCTGTTTTTGGTGGATGATAAAACAGACAAACTCCAGGTTAAAACAGATATATACCCTATCTCTATATCAGATCACGCACCAATATCTTTGCGGATTGCCATCTCTAGCCACGCTCCAGTTAGTTTTTTTCCCCCCAGGTATCTTAATATGGATATTAAATTTAGGATTTCCTTAAAAAGAAATTCAATGAATTTGTACAATTCAATGGTGATTATATAAACAAACCGGTTGATTTTCTGGGAAACAGCGAAGGCGGTTTGAGAGGAGAAATTATAGCAAATTATATCAATAGAGCGGCAAAGAAATTTGAAGAAAGAACAGGAAGTTCTAAAGTTCTTAACCAAATCGTATAATTGCTATCTGGCAGACAGAGCTATGGAAAATTGGGAGACTTACAATAGAGCCAAAAAAGAAAGAGATACTTTCTTATTACATAAAACAACGCAATCTGAAAATTAGGTCCCAAGCCAAGTTTCATAAGTACGGGAACAAACCCGGGAAGTTATTTTCATCATTAGTTAAAATATCAATAAATCCCCAGTAATTGATAGGATACAAAACGGGGAAAAAACTGGTAACATCACCGACAAGAGTGATACAAGTTTTCTCCACATATTATGATAATTTATATGCCTGGCAAGAATCAAATATATCACATAGAGATATATTTTGGGAGAAGATTCAAAATCCTACTTTGACCTCTGACGAAGTGCAAATTTGAACTCCTCTATCTCGGAATTTGAAATTAAAAAAAGCTATTAAGAACTTACACCTAGATAAGGCACCAGGGCCCTGGCCCCGGATGCAATCCCCAATGAATTTTATAAAATTTTAATTTAAGATATTACCCCATACCTAGAAAATATTTTTAACTTTTAATTATTCTGGGGATAATACATCTCATCGAATTTCTCAGCTTCAGTAATTACGCTGATCTTGAAGCCAGGAAAGGATCCTTTAAAAAAAGAATCTTATAGACCCATAGCACTCCTTAATTCTGATTACAAAATACTTACCTCCATTCTTGCCAGTCGTCTGCAAACTCTTTTACCAAATATTATCCATCCAAGCCAGGCAGTGGTTCATGCATAAGATAAACTCTGCAGCCAAGATAAGAGAAATTATGTTAACTATTGATTATTATAATGCATCAGAAGGAATCGCTAAAAAGGGGAAAATAAATTTACAAGATTTAGCGATTATTTCAGTAGATGCAGAAAAAGCGTTTGACTCCATTCACTATGACCATTTAATTTTTTCTAGCCTGTTGCTAGACGTTCCCACTGCAAGTAGGCTAAAAGTTATATGCATATAGTATTATCCCAGTGAAGTACCATTCCCCAGAATACTGAAGTGTAAACATATATACATAACAGCCTGATACCAGTTGCTACTACTGCATTTAAGGCTGAACTTACATTATAATCGGTATTGGCAGTATTTTCTCAGTCCAATTCCATTCCTCAGAAAATAATATACTGGCAACATACCTCTTTGCAGGTGAACCTGCCCGCTGTCCCCTGATCTGAAGTTTACCTCACTCCCTCAGAATGGCCGAGAACAGCAAAATTGAATCTTAGCTACGCCGGCTAAAATCATCCAAAAACTCAGGTAGATTCTTCTTCAAATTCTACCGGGAAGGAACAACACACTCCGGTGCTGTTTTAAAAAATAACAAACTTTTGATTGAAGATATAAAAACTAAGTATACTCACCACAGTCCTCTCACACATCCTATCTATTAGTTGGGTGCAAGAGAATGACTGGGTGTGACGTAGAGGGGAGGAGCTATATAGCAGCTCTGCTTGGGTGATCCTCTTGCACTTCCTGTTGGGGAGGAGTTAATATCCCAGAAGTAATGATGACCCGTGGACTAACTACACTTAACAGGAGAAAATTAGTTTAACTATTGATTATTATAATGCATCAGAAGGAATCGCTAAAAAGGGGGAAAATAAATTTACAAGATTTAGCGATTATTTCAGTAGATGCAGAAAAAGCGTTTGACTCCATTCACTATGACCATTTTAATTTTTTCTTTATATAAATTTGGATTCAAAGAAATTTTTTTTCAGATTTATTCAAAATTTGTATAACAATGTAACTACAAAATTAGTTGTGAATAGCAATTTATCACCAGATATACGGCTTAGCAGAGGTACACGACAAGGATGTCCTTTGTCTCCTTTTCTCTTTAATATTATAATTGAACCCTTGGCTATTATGATTAGTCAATTATCAGGAGGGCATTGAAGTAGGGCATAAAGAACTTAAAATAGCTCTATATGCAGATAATATTCTTTTATATGTGTCAAATACTAAAATAAATATTCCAAGAATATTAAACACCATCGAGCAGTTTGGGGTCCTTTTCTGCTTACAAGATTAACACCTCAAAATCTGACATTTTCTGGATCAAGAGGAATAGAGAATCTATTAAGAAAATCCCTTTTGAAGTGGCAACTGTTTAAATATTTGGGTATTTACATATCTCTTCACCAGAAAATTGGTACAATCTTAATATTCTCCCATGTTCTTGATAAAGTTAAAGAGTCCATAAGAAATTGGAAAAGTTTTCCGTCTTTCTATATCGGGGAGGATAGCTTTATTTAAAATGGTTCTTCTTGCAAAAATATTGTATGTGATGCAATAATACCCCAGTTTTTTCTGAGAGGAAGGGATTTGAAAGATTTAAATACTGCAATTCGTGGAGTTATTTGGAAAAAAAAAAGCCACAAATCTCTTTAAAAAAGCTCTGCCTACCGAGAAAAATTGGGAGGTTTGGCGCTACCTGATGTACAAAATATATAACTTGATTTTTTTAGCACGGATCGTGATTGATTGGATTTTGAAATTAGATTATTTCACAAATAATGACTTAGAAATTAATATGATGAACCCAACCTCCCCCGTAGCTTTGATACACCGAGAATCCGCTAAAGTACCTAAAAATATATATAAAACAAAAAATCTGTGTATACGCCTATTTTTAGCGTGGCAAAAGATTCTTGTGATGTTATCAATCCAACCCAATATTTCTTAATATCAAGTTATCCTAGAAAATCCAGAATTTCAACATGGGACCCCAGTCGGAGGTGTTTCCAGAAATGGAAAAGTTCAGGGTTAAACAAGATCTCCCAACTAATAGAAACAGAAAACCAAACAGTGAAAACATTTAATACTTTGAGTCAAGTATTTGATCTTTCAAATAAAGATTTTTTTGCATATTTACAAGTCAGACATTACATATCAAAGATAGTGATGGAGCGCGGCTGGAGATGGGACTGGGACAGGAAAGAGGATTGGCTTACTTTGGCTGGAAATGGTATTTTGTCTGTCTCCACTGGGTACTAGATGCTTATTTCACGAGAAGGTGATTTTAAGTGTGAGAGAAATCTCCTAACAGTGGGGTAATCTAATTCCTTCTAAAACTGTAACTGCAAGTATGGTCCAAAGGTCTCTTGGGCTGGTAAGGCAAACTACACGATCATCAACCTGGGACAGAAGCACATATGAAATTAATATATAGAACCTATTATACCCCAGAGAAGGGCTGGATATTGGGGAAATTCAACCTTTAGTTCCTGTCCTAAATGTTCTCACCCAAGGCCAATTTGATTCATATGATCTGGGAATGCCCAAAAAATGTATCAACTATGGCAAAAAATAATATATTGAGCATTTAAGAGACTCAAGCTGCCCATGAGTAACATTCACATTATACATATAGTTTTTCCTTTGGGAGGGGGACTCCTGAGGGGCCAATATAAGAAACAAATTAATTTGATAATTTTGGCGGTTTAGATACCTGATTCTCAGGAAATGGGAAAGAGCCAGTTATCTATAATATTCTGGAAGATAGGAATTATTTGAAAAAACAGTATATACTAGAACAATAATCACATAGATCTTAATAATGATCGAGATGCATGTACTTTTTTTAAAAAATGGTCTCCTTTTATTAAAACTTTCCCCCCGAATGAAATCGATCAGTTTCATTTATCCCATTAGAAATTTCCGGAAATAGTTTTATTATGGGTATGGTGAAAAACGTGGTGGGGTGCTCTTATATATATATTTTTTTCTCCCTCAATGAATTTAGCGAACTAGCAGAAAGAAAGATCAAAAATGATATTATAACTCCTAAATAGTCTTACACTATTAAGATAATCTGGGGATTTGTTAATGTAATTCCTCTTGAAAGTAATGTATGTAATTTAATACATTATTTGGTAAAGGTCTAATGATAAGACAAAAACATAATTTATGTAAGAACTTACCTGATAAATTCATTTCTTTCATATTGGCAAGAGTCCATGAGCTAGTGACATATGGGATATACAATCCTACCAGGAGGGGCAAAGTTTCCCAAACCTCAAAATGCCTATAAATACACCCCTCACCACACCTACAATTCAGTTTAACGAATAGCCAAGCAGTGGGGTAATAAAGAAAGGAGTAGAAAGCATCAACAAAGGAAATTTGGAAATAATTGTGCTTTATACAAAAAATCATAACCACCATAAAAAGGGTGGGCCTCATGGACTCTTGCCAATATGAAAGAAATGAATTTATCAGGTAAGTTCTTACATAAATTATGTTTTCTTTCATGTAATTGGCAAGAGTCCATGAGCTAGTGACATATGGGATATCAATACCCAAGATGTGGAGTCTTCCACTCAAGAGTCACTAAAGAGGGAGGGAATAAAATAAAAACAGCCATATACCGCTGAAAAAATGAATCCACAACCCAAAAAATAGTTTATTTCCATTTTTGAAAGAAAAAAACTTAAATCAGAAGCAGAAGAATCAAACTGAAACAGCTGCCTGAAGAACTTTTCTACCAAAAACTGCTTCCGAAGAAACAAATACATAAAAACGGTAGAATTTAGTAAAAGTATGCAAAGAGGACCAAGTCGCTGCTTTGCAAATCTGATCAACTGAAGCTTCATTCTTAAAAGCCCACGAAGTGGAGACTGATCTAGTAGAATGAGTTATAATTCTCTGAGGCGGGGCTTGACCCGACTCCAAATAAGCTTAATGAATCAAAAAGCTTTAACATAATATTTCAAAGCTCTCACCACATCCAAAGAATGTAAGGATCTTTCCAAAGGATTCCTAGGATTAGGACACAAGGAAGAGACAACAATTTCTCTACTAATGTTGTTAGAATTCACAACCTGAGGTAAAAATTCAAATGAAGTCTGCAAAACCGCCTTATCCTGATGAAAAATCAGAAAGATTCACAAGAAAGAGCAGATAGGTCAGAAACTCTTCTAGCAGAAGAGATAGCCAAAAAGAACAACACTTTCCAAGAAAGTAGTTAAATGACCAAAGAATGCATAGGCTTAACTGGAGAAGCCTGTAAAGCCTTCAGAACCAAATTAAGACTCCAAGGAGGAGAAATTGATTTAATGACAGGCTTAATACGAACTAAAGCCTGTACAAAACAGTGTATATCAGGAAGTATAGCAATCTTTCTGTGAAATAAAACAGAAAGAGCGGAGATTTGTCCTTTCAAGGAACTTGCAGACAAAACCTTATCCAAACCATCCTGAAGAATGCCAAGAGAATTTATGAGAAGAACACCATAAAATGTAAGTCTTCAAAACTCTATAATAAATCTTCCTAGAGACTGATTTACGAGCTTGAAACATAGCATCAATCACTGAGTCAGAGAAACCTCTATGACTTAGTACTAAGCGTTCAATTTCCATACCTTCAAATTTAATGATTTGAGATCCGATGGAAAAAAGGACCTTGAGATAGTAGGTCTGGCCGTAACGGAAGTGGCCAAGGTTGGCAACTGGACATCCGAACAAGATCCACATACCAAAACCTGTGAGGCCATGCTGGAGCCACCTGCAGCACAAACGATTGCTCCATGATGATTTTGGAGATCACTCTTGGAAGAAGAACTAGAGGCGGGGAAATATAAGCAGGTTGATAACACCAAGGAAGTGTCAATGAATCCACTGCTTCCACCTGAGGATCCCTGGGCAGGTACCTGGGAAGTTTTTTGTTTAGATGAGATGCCATCCGATCTATTTCTGGAAGCCCCCACATCTGAACAATTTGAGAAAACACATCTGGGTGGAGAGACCATTCTCCCGAATGTAAAGTCTGACAACTGAGGTAATCCACTTCCCAATTGTCTATACCTGGCATATGAACCGCAGAAATTAGACAGGAGCTGGATTCCGCCCAAACAAGTATTCGAGATACTTCTTTCATAGCTTGGGGACTGTGAGTCCCACCCTGATGATTGACATATGCCACAGTTGTGATATTGTCTGTCTGAAAACAAATGAACGGTTCTCTCTTCAACAGAGGCCAAGACTGAAGGGCTGTGAAAATCGCACGGAGTTCCAAAACATTGATTGGTAATGTCGCCTATTGAGATTTCCAAACCCCTTGTGCCGTCAGAGATCCCCAACCTGAAAGACTCGCATCTGTTGTGATCACAGTCCAGGTTGGACGAACGAAAGAGGCCCCTAAAATTATACAATGGTGATCTAACCACCAAGTCAGAGAAAGTCGAACATAGGGATTTAAGGATATTTGAGGTCTCATATGAAAACGAGCAAAGGGGATCGCGTCCAATGCTGCAGTCATGAGACCTAAAACTTCCATGCACATAGCCACTGAAGGGAATGATTGAGACTGAAGGTGCCGGCAGGCTGCAACCAATTTTAAACATCTCTTGTCTGTTAGAGACAGAGTCATGGACACTGAATCTATCTGGAAGCCTAAAAAGGTGACCCTTGTCTGAGGAATCAAGAAACTTTTTGGTAAATTGATCCTCCACCATGTTTTCCGAAGAAACACTAGTTGATTCGTGTGAGATTCTGCAGTACGTAAAGACTGATGCTAGTACCAAGATATCGTCCAAATAAGGAAACACCGCAATACCCTGTTCTCTGATTACAGAGAGTAGGGCACCCAGAACCCTTTGAAAAGATTCTTGGAAGCTGTTGCTAGGCCAAATGGAAGAAGCAACAAATTGGTAATGCTTGTTTAGAAAAGAGAATCTCAGAAACTGATAATGTTCTGGATGAATCGGAATATGAAGGAATGCATCCTGCAAGTCTATTGTGGACATATACTGTCCTCGCTGAACAAAAGGCAGAATAGTCCTTTATAGTGACCATCTTGAAAGTTGGTACTCTTACATAACGATTCAAAATTTTCAGATCCAGAACTGGTCTGAATAAATTTTCCTTTTTTGGGACAATGAAATAGATTTGAATAAAACCCCAAACCTTGTTCCTGAAAGAGGAACTGGCATGATTACCCCTGAAGACTCCAGGTCTGAAACACACTTCAGGAAAAGCCTGGCTTTACTGGATTTGCTGGGATACGTGAGAGAAAAAAAAACTCTCACAGGAGGTCTAACTCTGAATCCTATTCGATAGCCCTTGAGAGACAAATGCTCTGAAACAATTGATTTTGACAGATTTTATACAAATATCCTTGAAAAACCTTAATCTGCCCCCTACCAGCTGAGCTGGAATGAGGGCCGCACCTTCATGCGGATTTAGGGGCTGACTTTGGTTTCCTAAATGGCTTGGATTTATTCCAATTTGAGGAAGGCTTCCAATTGGGAAGGCAGATTCCTTGGGGGGGAGGATTGAGTTTTTGTTCCTTATTCTGACGAAAGGAACGAAAATGGTTAGAAGCCTTTGATTTACCCTTAGGTTTTTTATCCTGAGGCAGAAAAACTCCCTTTCCCCCCAGTGACAGTTGAAATAATAGAATCCAACTGAGAACCAAATAAATTATTACCTTGGAAAGAAAGAGATAATAATCTAGATTTAGATGTCATATCAGCATTCCATGATTTAAGCCACAAAGCTCTTCTAGCTAATATAGCTAAAGACTTGGATCTAACATCAATTTTGAAAATATAAAAAATGGCATTACAAATAAAATGATTAGCATATTGCAGTAAGCGAATAATGCTAGATAAGTCAGAATCCAATTCCTGTTGTTCTAAATTGATGCAGCCGCAACATCAGCCAAAGAAATTGCAGGTCTGAGAAGATAACCTGAATATAAATAGGCCTTCCTTAGATAAGATTCAAGCTTCCTATCTAAAGGATCCTTAAAGGAAGTACTATCTTCCATAGGAATAGTGGTACGTTTAGCAAGAGTAGAAATAGCCCCATCAACTTTGGGGATTTTTTCCTAAAACTCTATAGATTTTGCTGTTAAAGGATACAATTTTTTAAACCTTGAAGAAGGAATAAAAGAAGTACTTGGCTTATTCCATTCCTTAGAAATCATATCAGAAATAGCCTCAGGAATAGGAAAAACCCTTGGAGAAACCACAGGAGGTTTAAAAACAGCATTTAAACGTTTATTAGACTGAACGTCAAGAGGACTGGTTACCTCAATATCCAAAGTAATTAACACTTCTTTAATAAAGAACGCATATACTCTATTTTAAATAAATAAGTAGATTTGTCAGTGTCAATGTCTGAGGAAGGATCTTCTGTATCAGATAGATCCTCATTAGAAGAGGATAAATTATTATGTTGTTGGTCATTTGAAATTTCATCAACTAAATGAGAAGTTTTAAAAGACCTTTTACGTTTATTAGAAGGTGGAAATGCAGACAAAGCCTTCAGGATAGAATCAGAAACAAATTCTTTAAAATTTACAGGTATATCATGCACATTAGAAGTTGAAGGAACTGCAACTGGTAATGTACTATTACTGATGGACACACTATCTGCATGTAAAAGTTTATCAAAACAACTATTACAAATGACATACAGCGATATAATTTCTACAATTTTATAACTAATGACTTAGCTTTGGTAGAACCGATGTCAGGCAGTAATGTTCCAGCAGAAGCTTCTGAGGCAGGATCACAGTAAGACATCTTGCAAAATGTAAGAGAAAAAACAACATATAAAGCAAAATTATCTATTTCCTTATATGACAGTTTCAGGAATGGGAAAAAATGCAAATAGCATAGCCCTCTGATATTGAAAAAATCAAGAGGCAAACATCAATGGGGTATTGAAATAATGAAAAATAACCGGAAATGACACACTCGCGTCACTAATGACGCAACCGTGTGAAAGGTCTCGGCGTCAAGTATGACGCCGGAATTGACGAACTTGCGTCATAGACGTACTCTTTCGCGACAAAAAAATCTTTGCGCAAAAAATGACGCAATAAAGTTTAGCATTTGTCGCACCCGCGGGCCTAATACCGGCCGCAATTTGTAAGAAGTAGTCAATTGAAAAAAAGACTAAACCCGAGTAAGAAATACATTTCTTAAAAAAATGTTTATATTCCCCAAATATGAAACTGACAGTCTGCAGAAGGAAATACATGAACCTGACTCATGGCAAAACATAATTTATGCTTACCTGATAAATTCCTTTCTTCTGTTGTGTGATCAGTCCACGGGTCATCATTACTTCTGGGATATAACTCCTCCCCAACAGGAAATGCAAGAGATTCACCCAGCAGAGCTGCACATAGCTCCTCCCCTCTATACGTCACTCCCAGTCATTCGACCAAGAATCAACGAGAAAGGAGAAACCAAGGGTGAAGTGGTGACTGGAGTATAATTTAAAAAATATTTACCTGCCTTAAAAAACAGGGCGGGCCGTGGACTGATCACACAACAGAAGAAAGGAATTTATCAGGTAAGCATAAATTATGTTTTATTCTGTTATGTGTGATCAGTCCACGGGTCATCATTACTTCTGGGATACCAATACCAAAGCAAAAGTACACACGGATGACGGGAGGGATAGGCAGGCTCATTATACAGAAGGAACCACTGCCTGAAGAACCTTTCTCCAAAAATAGCCTCCGAAGAAGCAAAAGTGTCAATTTGTAAAATTTGGAAAAAGTATGAAGCGAAGACCAAGTTGCAGCCTTGCAAATCTGTTCAACAGAGGCCTCATTCTTAAAGGCCCAAGTGGAAGCCACAGCTCTAGTAGAATGAGCTGTAATTCTTTCAGGAGGCTGCTGTCCAGCAGTCTCATAGGCTAAAGCGAATTATGCTACGAAGCCAGAAGAGAGAGAGGTAGCCGAAGCCTTATGACCTCTCCTCTGACCAGAGTACACGACAAACAGGGAAGACGTTTGTCGAAAATCCTTAGTTGCCTGCAAGTAGAACTTGAGGGCACGAACTACATCCAGATTGTGTAGAAGACGTTCCTTCTTTGAAGAAGGATTCGGGCACAGGGAAGGAACCAACGATCTCTTGATTGATGTTCCTGTTAGTGACTACCTTAGGTAAGAACCCAGGTTTTGTACGCAGAACTACCTTATCTGAATGAAAAATCAAATAAGGAGAATCACAATGTAAAGCTGATAACTCAGAGACTCTCCGAGCCGAAGAAATAGCCATTAAAAATAACACTTTCCAAGATAACAACTTTATATCAATGGAATGAAGGGGTTCAAACGGAACTCCTTGTAGAACGTTAAGAACAAGGTTTAAACTCCATGGCGGAGCAACAGTTTTTAAACACAGGCTTGATTCTAGCTAAAGCCTGACAAAAGGCCTGGACGTCTGGATTTTCTGACAGACGCCTGTGCAACAAGATGGACAGAGCTGAGATCTGTCCCTTTAATGAACTAGCCGATAAACCCTTTTCTAAACCTTCTTGTAGAAAGGACAATATCCTAGGAATCCTAACCTTACTCCAGGAGTAACCTTTGGATTCGCACCAGTATAGGTATTTACGCCATATCTTATGGTAAATCCTTCTGGTAACAGGCTTCCTAGCCTGTATCAGGGTATCAATAACCGACTCAGAAAAACCACGTTTTGATAAAATCAAGCGTTCAATTCCAAGCAGTCAGCTTCAGAGAAGTTAGATTTGATGTTTGAATGGACCCTGTATCAGAAGGTCCTGTCTTAGAGGTAGAGACCAAGGCGGACAGGATGACATGTCCACTAGATCTGCATACCAAGTCCTGCGTGGCCATGCAGGCGCTATTAGAATCACTGATGCTCTCTCCTGTTTGATTTTGGCAATCAATCGAGAAAGCAGCGGGAAGGGTGGAAACACATAAGCCATCCCGAAGTTCCAAGGTGCTGTCAAAGCATCTATCAGAACCGCTCCCGGATCCCTGGATCTGGACCCGTAGCGAGGAAGTTTGGCGTTCTGGCGAGACGCCATGAGATCTATCTCTGGTTTGCCCCAACGTCGAAGTATTTGGGCAAAGACCTCCGGATGAAGTTCCCACTCCCCCGGATGAAAAGTCTGGCGACTCAAGAAATCCGCCTCCCAGTTCTCCACTCCCGGGATGTGGATTGCTGACAGGTGGCAAGAGTGAGACTCTGCCCAGCGAATTATCTTTGATACTTCCATCATTGCTAGGGAGCTTCTTGTCCCTCCTTGATGGTTGATGTAAGCTACAGTCGTGATGTTGTCCGACTGAAACCTGATGAACCCCCGAGTTTTTAACTGGGGCCAAGCCAGAAGGGCATTGAGAACTGCTCTCAATTCCAGAATGTTTATTGGTAGGAGACTTTCCTCCTGATTCCATTGTCCCTGAGCCTTCAGAGAATTCCAGACAGCGCCCCAACCTAGTAGGCTGGCGTCTGTTGTTACAATTGTCCAGTCCGGCCTGCTGAATGGCATCCCCCTGGACAGATGTGCCGAGAAGCCACCATAGAAGAGAGTTTCTGGTCTCTTGATCCAGATTCAGAGTAGGGGACAAGTCTGAGTAATCCCCATTCCACTGACTCAGCATGCACAATTGCAGCGGTCTGAGATGTAGACGTGCAAAGGGTACTATGTCCATTGCTGCTACCATTAAGCCTGATCACCTCCATGCATTGAGCTACTGACGGGAGTTGAATGGAATGAAGGACACGGCATGCATTTAGAAGCTTTGTTAATCTGTCTTCTGTCAGATAAATCTTCATTCTTCTACAGAATCTATAAGAGTCCCCAAGAATGGAACTCTTGTGAGAGGAAAGAGAGAACTCTTCTTTTCGTTCACTTTCCATCCATGCGACCTTAGAAATGCCAGAACTAACTCTGTATGAGACTTGGCAGTTTGAAAGCTTGAAGCTTGTATCAGAATGTCGTCTAGGTACGGAGCTACCGAAATTCCTCGCGGTCTTAGTACCGCCAGAAGGGCACCCAGAACCTTTGTGAAGATTCTTGGAGCCGTAGCCAATCCGAATGGAAGAGCTACAAACTGGTAATGCCTGTCTAAGAAGGCAAACCTTAGATACCGGTAATGATCTTTGTGAATCGGTATGTGAAGGTAAGCATCCTTTAAATCCACTGTGGTCATGTACTGACCCTTTTGGATCATGGGTAAGATTGTCCGAATAGTTTCCATTTTGAACGATGGAACTCTTAGAATTTGTTTAGGATCTTTAAATCCAAGATTGGCCTGAAAGTTCCCTCTTTTTTGGGAACCACAAACAGGTTTGAGTAAAACCCTTGTCCTTGTTCCGACCGCGGAACCGGATGGATCACTCCCATTAATAACAGATCTTGTACACAGCGTAGAAACGCTTCTTTCTTTATCTGGTTTGTTGACAACCTTGACAGATGAAATCTCCCTCTTGGGGGAGAGAATTTGAAGTCTAGAAGGTATCCCTGAGATATGATCTCTAGCGCCCAGGGATCCTGAACATCTCTTGCCCAAGCCTGGGCGAAGAGAGAGAGTCTGCCCCCCACTAGATCCGGTCCCGGATCGGGGGGCCCTCGATTCATGCTGTCTTTAGGGGCAGCAGCAGTTTTCCTGGCCTGCTTGCCCTTGTTCCAGGACTGGTTAGGTTTCCAGCCTTGTCTGTAACGAGCAACGGCTCCTTCCTGTTTTGGTGCAGTGGAAGTTGGTGCTGCTCCTGCTTTGAAATTCCGAAAGGGACGAAAATTAGACTGTCTAGCCTTAGCTTGGGCTTTGTCTTGAGGCAGGGCGTGGCCCTTACCTCCTGTAATGTCAGCGATAATTTCTTTCAAACCGGGCCCAAATAAAGTTTGCCCCTTGAAAGGTATATTAAGTAATTTGGACTTAGAAGTTACATCAGCTGACCATTATTTAGCCACAGCGCCCTACGTGCCTGAATGGCGAATCCTGAGTTCTTAGCCGTAAGTTTGGTTAAATGTACTAGACGGCCTCCGAAATGAATGAATTAGCTAGTTTAAGGACTCTAAGCCTGTCCGTAATGTCGTCCAGCGTAGCTGAACTAAGGTTCTCTTCCAGAGACTCCATCCAAAATCTGCCGCAGCCGTAATCGGCGCGATGCATGCAAGGGGGATGCAATATAAAACCTTTGTTGAACAAACATTTTCTTAAGGTAACCCTCTAATTTTTTATCCATTGGATCTGAAAAAGCACAGCTATCCTCCCACCGGGATAGTGTACGCTTAGCTAAAGTAGAAACTGCTCCTCTCCACCTTAGGGACCGTTTGCCATAAGTCCCTGTGTGTGGCGTCTATTGGAAACATCTTTCTAAATATTGGAGGGGGTGAGAACGGCACACCGGGTCTATCCCACTCCTTAGTAACAATTTCAGTTAGTCTCTTAGGTATAGGAAAAACGTCAGTACTCGCCGTACCCGCAAAGTATTTATCCAACCTACACAATTTCTCTGGTATTGCAACAGTGTTACAATCATTAAGAGCCGCTAAAACCTCTCCCCTAGATAATACACGGAGGTTCTCCAATTTAAATTTAAAATTTGAAATATCTGAATCCAATCTGTTTGGATCAGAACCGTCACCCACAGAATGAAGCTCTCCGTCCTCATGCTCTGCAAGCTGTGACGCAGTATCAGACATGGCTCTAGTATTATCAGCGCACTCTGTTCTCACCCCAGAGTGATCACGCTTGCCCCTTAGTTCTGGTAATTTAGCCAAAACTTCAGTCATAACAGTAGCCATATCTTGTAATGTTATCTGTAATGGCCGCCCAGATGTACTAGGCGTCACAATATCACGCACCTCCCGGGCGGGAGATGCAGGTACTGACACTGAGGCGAGTTAGTCGGCATAACTCTCCCCTCGCTGTTTGGTGAAATTTGTTCAATTTGTACAGATTGGCTTTTATTTAAAGTAGCATCAATACAGTTAGTACATAAATTTCTATTGGGCTCCACCTTGGCATTGGAACAAATGACACAGGTATCTTCCTCTGAATCAGACATGTTTAACACACTAGCAAATAAACTTGCAACTTGGTTACAATCTTATTTAACAAAAACGTACTGTGCCTCAAAGAAGCACTAAACGATTAAATGACAGTTGAAATAATGAACTGAAAAACTGTTATAGCATCAATCCTTGAAAACAACACAACTTTTAGCAAAGGTTTGTTTCCCATTAGAAAGTAACAATAATTAAATTTGAAACGTAAAAATAACAGAGCAACGTTTTAATCACAGTCAATATATAAGTCTCACAGCTCTGCTGAGAGAATCTACCTCCCTTCAAAGAAGTTTTGAAGACCCCTGAGTTCTGTTAGAGATGAAGCCGGATCATGCAGGAAATACAAGAGTAACTGACTGGAAATTTTTGATGCGTAGCAAAGAGCTCCAAAAACGGCCCCTCCCCCTCACACACAGCAGTGAGAGAGAAACGAAACTGTCACAATTAAAACAAGCAACTGCCAAGTGGAAAAATAATGCCCAAACATTTATTCACTCAGTACCTCAGAAAATGCAAACGATTCTACATTCCAGCAAAAACGTTTAACATAATAAATACCTATTAAAAGGTTTAATGTACTTTTTACAGAGTAATTCCAGTGAAGTACCATCCCCAGAATACTGAAGTGAAGAGTATACATACATGTCATTATAACGGTATGGCAGGATTTTCTCATCATTTCCATTCAGAAAAATAAAAACTGCTACATACCTCAGATGCAGATTCATGCTGCCCGCTGTCCCCTGCTTCTGAAGCTTGTTACCTCCCTCAGATAGGCCGAGAAACAGCATATGTATCTTACTACTCGGTTATATCATAGTAAAAACTCTGGTGAGATTCTTTCTTATCAAACTCTGCCCAGAGATGGCAATAACACGTCTCCGGTGCTATTGTAAAATAACAAACTTTTGATTGAAGTTATAAAAAACTAAGTATAATCACCATAGTCCACTTCACCACATCCTATATAGTCGTTGGGTGCAAGAGAATGACTGAGGAGTGACGTAGAGGGGAGGTGAGCTATATGCAGTTCTGGCTGGGTGAATCCTCTTGCATTTCCTGTTGGGGAGGAGTTATATCCCAGAAGTAATGATGACCCGTGGACTGATCACACATAACAGAAGAAAACATACTTACCAAAAGACACCCATCCACATATAGCAGATAGCCAAACCAGTACTGAAACAGTTATCAGTAGAGGTAATGGTAAATTGAGAGTATATCGTCGATCTGAAAAGGGAGGTAGGAGATGAATCTCTACGACTGATAACAGAGAACCCATGAAATAGACCCCCGTTAGGGAAATCATAGTATTCAATAAGTGATACTCCCTTCACGTCCCTCTGACATTCGCTGTACTCTGAGATGAATCGGGCTTCAACAATGCTGAGAAGCGCATATCAACGTAGAATCTAGCACAAACTTACTTCACCACCTCCATAGGAGGCAAAGTTTGTAAAACTGAATTGTGGGTGTGGTGAGGGGTGTATTTATAGGCATTTTGAGGTTTGGGAAACCTTGCCCCTCCTGGTAGGATTGTATATCCCATATGTCACTAGCTCATGGACTCTTGCCAATTACATGAAAGGAAAGAAAATGCTTTCGAAAATTATATGACAAGAATATGACTTGTATTAAAGAAAAAAAAGAGTTTGTTAATATGATTACCAAGTCCTAAGTTAAGGAAGACATACAAGAGCAATTGTTTTCTGTCCTCTTTTTTTTTTTTTCTCTGTCTTTTTTTACTTGGGATGAGAAAGTATTTTGTTTCAGTAATGTGTGGTATGGTTCCAAATCAAAATGAATGTATAATTGTGATCAAATACTGTATTTTTGTTTCCACTTTATAAAATAATAAAAAGAAATTAAAAAAATTGCAACTCTATCTGAATCATGAAAGTTTAATTTTGACTAGACTATCCCTTTAAAGGTGAAAGGAGAAGCTAGGGTGACACATATGATGGGCTTGTGAGGTCATTAAAGGGACAGTTAACACCCAGAATGTTTATTGTTTAAAAAGATAGATAATCCCTTTATTACCCATTCCCCAGTTTTGTAAAACCAACACAGCTTATTATTATTAATATACTTTTATATTTTATATACTTTTTATATTTTCATATACTTTATATTATTATTAATATTACTTTTATATTTTATATACTTTTATATTATTATTAATATACTTTTATATTTTATATACTTTTACCTCTGTAATTACCTTGTATCTAAGCCTCTACAGACTGCCCCTGATTTCAGTTCTTGTGACAGACTTGTATTTTAACCAATCAGTGATGACTGAAAAAGATAACTCCATGAGAAGTGAGAACATTATCATCTATATAGCATATATGAAATAGAGCTGTCTAGCTGTAAAACTTGCACTGAGATAAGGAGGGGGCCTAGAAGGGCTTAGAAATTAGGCATATGAGGCTACCTATGTTTAGCTTTTAACAAAGAATACCAAGAGTATAAAGGAAATTTGATGATAAAAGTAAATAGGAAAGTTGTTTAAAATTGTTTAAAACACCGACAACATTTCTGCATAAAGGTTTAACCCTAGGAGCTTATTTATATCACATCTTACAACGTGGTCCTGATTCTCATAATCCTTTTCTTTATACCATCTTAAAAAGAAGGTTCTGCAATTTATTATTCAAGCCATTAGTGCAAACACAAGTCTTGATAATGAAATGATCCCTGGGAAACAAGCCAGAGGATTTGCAGAAGTCATCACTATAACTACCCCTGAGATCTAGATTCTTCTCAGTCAGATTGGAATCCATTTCCTTTATTTTAGAAAGTGTAACTGCAAATGAACAGAGGTGCCGTAAATCGACTTCTATTCTAATCATGCCCTAACAAGACTTTGAAACAACTGGAAGATACTGTTTTATGGCCTAGTGAGATGATTTCAACCAAAGACAACAGAAAAGAAAATAGCATTGACTGTAATCACAGTCTAATTTGAGTGGCTACAACTTTTTCTTTGGGAGCAATGGACTCTTGAAACTACATGAAACAAAAAAAAGTTTCCAGAATACTTATATGATAAAATTTTGTTCCCATGATAATCTCTGTAGAAGAGCATACCTATGTAGGTTGTGTGCACAAGCATGGAGCACTACATAGCAGGAAACACTGCTGGCATCTAGTGTTCTTTCACATATATAACATTCTTGCAAAATTGCTGCCATATATTGCTGCAGACACATGCATGCTCCTGAACCTACCAACCTGCTTTTCAACAAAGAACACTAACGGCTAGATTACGAGTTTTGCGTTATGAAAGGTGCGGTACTAACTTGCAAGTTATTGTCAACGCTCACTTACCTACAGCGCTGGTATTACAGGTTTAAAAAAAACGGCGTTATCAGGCAAGATGTGAGCATAGAGCAAAATTGAGCTCCATACCGCACTCCAATACCAGCGCTGCTGAAAGCTGCGGTGAGCTGGTTTTACGTGCTCGTGCACGATTTCCACATAGACATCAATGGGGAGAGCCGGCTGAAAAAAGTCTAACACCTGCAATAAAGCAGCGTAAAGCTCCGTAACGCAGCTCCATTGATTCCTATGGGGAAACTAAATTTATGTTTACACCTAACACCCTAACATAAAGCCTAAGTCTAAACACCCCTAATCTTACACTTATTAACCCCTAATCTGCCGCCCCCGACATCGCCGACACCTACATTATATTTATTAACCTCTAATCTGCCGCCCTCAACATCGCCGACACCTACACTACACTTATTAACCCCTAATCTGCCGCCCCCGACATCGCCGACACCTACATTATATTTATTAACCTCTAATCTGCTGCCCCCAACATCGCCGACACCTACACTACACTTATTAACCCCTAATCTGCTGCCCCCAACATCGCCGACACCTACATTATATTTATTAACCCCTAATCTCCCGCCCCAATGTCGCCGCAACCTACCTACACTTATTAACCCCTAATCTGCCGCCCCCAATGTCGCCGCAACTATAACATATTAACCCCTAAACCGCCGTACTCCCACATTGCAAACACTAGTTAAATATTATTACCCCCTAATCTGCCGCCCCTAACATCGCCGCCACCTACCTACATTTATAAACCCCTAATCTGCTGCCCCCAACATCGCCGACACCTACATTATATTTATTAACCCCTAATCTCCCGCCCCAATGTCGCCGCAACCTACCTACACTTATTAACCCCTAATCCTAATTCCTATTTAAAACTAAATACTTACCTGTAAAATAAACCCTAAGCTAGCTACAATATAACTAATAGTTACATTGTAGCTAACTTAGGGTTTATTTTTATTTTACAGGCAAATCTGTATTTATTTTAACTAGAAATAATAGTTACTAAATAGTTATTAACTATTTACTAACTACCTAGCTAAAATAAATACAAATTTACCTGTAAAATAAAGCCTAACCTGTCTTACACTAACACCTAACCTTACACTACAATTAAATCAATTACATAAATTAAATACAATTACCTAAATTACAAAAAAACCCCCACTAAATTACACAAAATAAAAAAGAAATTATCAGATATTTAAACTAATTACACCTAATCTAATAGCCCTATTAAAATAAAATAAGCCCACCAAATAAAAAAAAACCCTAGCCTAAACTAAACTACCAAAAGCCCTTAAAAGGGCCTTTTGCGGGGCATTGCCGCAAAGAAATCAGCTCTTTTACCTGTAAAAAAAAATACAAACAACCCCCCAACAGTAAAACCCACCACACCACCCACACAACCAACCCCCCAAATAAAATCCTAACTAAAAAAACCTAAGCTCCCCATTGCCCTTAAAAGTCAGAAGTCCTCATCGATGCCGGCAGAATTCTTCATCCAAGCGGCCGAAGTCTTCATCCAAGCCCGCAGAGTCTTCATCCAGATGGCATCTTCTATCTTCATCCATCCGGCGAGGAGCGGCTCCATCTTCAAGACATCCGGCGCAGAGCATCCTCTTCAATCAAAGTCTTCTTGCAGAATGAAGGTTCCTTTAAATGACGTCATCCAAGATGGCGTCCCTTGAATTCCGATTGGCCAATCGGAATTAAAGGTGAAAAAATCATATTGGCTGATGCGCCAGATGGATGAAGATAGAAGATGCTGTCTGGATGAAGACTTCTGCGGGCTTGGATGAAGAATTCGGCCACTTGGATGAAGACTTCTGCCGGCTTCGATGAGGACTTCTGCCGCTTCGTTGAGGATGGATGTCGGGTCTTCAAAAACTGTAAGTGGATCTTCGGGGGTTAATGTTAGGCTTTTTTAAGGGTTTATTGGGTGTGTTTTATTTTTAGATTAGGGGTTTGGGCACTTGAAAAAGAGCTAAATGCCCTTTTAAGGGCAATGCTCATCCAAATGCCCTTTTCAGGGCAATGGGGAGCGTAGGTTTTTTTAGTTAGGATTTTATTTGGGGGGTTGGTTGTGTGGGTGGTGGGGTTTACTGTTGGTGGGTTGTTTGTATTTTTTTTTTACAGGTAAAAGAGCTGATTTCTTTGGGGCCATTCCCTGCAAAAACAGAATTTATGCTTACCTGATAAATTACTTTCTCCAACGGTGTGTCCGGTCCACGGCGTCATCCTTACTTGTGGGATATTCTCTTCCCCAACAGGAAATGGCAAAGAGTCCCAGCAAAGCTGGTCACATGATCCCTCCTAGGCTCCGCCCACCCCAGTCATTCGACCGACGGACAGGAGGAAATATATATAGGAGAAACCATATGATACCGTGGTGACTGTAGTTAGAGAAAATAATTCATCAGACCTGATTAAAAAACCAGGGCGGGCCGTGGACCGGACACACCGTTGGAGAAAGTAATTTATCAGGTAAGCATAAATTATGTTTTCTCCAACATTGGTGTGTCCGGTCCATGGCGTCATCCTTACTTGTGGGAACCAATACCAAAGCTTTAGGACACGGATGAAGGGAGGGAGCAAATCAGGTCACCTAAATGGAAGGCACCACGGCTTGCAAAACCTTTCTCCCAAAAATAGCCTCCGAAGAAGCAAAAGTATCAAATTTGTAAAATTTGGCAAAAGTGTGCAGTGAAGACCAAGTCGCTGTCTTACATATCTGGTCAACAGAAGCCTCGTTCTTGAAGGCCCATGTGGAAGCCACAGCCCTAGTGGAGTGAGCTGTGATTCTTTCAGGAGGCTGCCGTCCGGCAGTCTCATAAGCCAATCGGATAATGCTTTTAAGCCAAAAGGAAAGAGAGGTAGAAGTCGCTTTTTGACCTCTCCTTTTACCAGAATAAACAACAAACAAGGAAGATGTTTGTCTGAAATCTTTAGTAGCCTCTAAATAGAATTTTAGAGCATGGACTACGTCCAAATTGTGCAACAAACGTTCCTTCTTTGAAACTGGATTCGGACACAAAGAAGGTACAACTATCTCCTGGTTAATATTTTTGTTGGAAACAACTTTCGGAAGAAAACCAGGCTTAGTACGCAAAACCACCTTATCTGCATGGAACACCAGATAGGGCGGAGAACACTGCAGAGCAGATAACTCTGAAACTCTTCTAGCAGAAGAAATTGCAACCAAAAACAAAACTTTCCAAGATAATAACTTAATATCTACGGAATGTAAGGGTTCAAACGGAACCCCTTGAAGAACTGAAAGAACTAGATTTAGACTCCAGGGAGGAGTCAAAGGTCTGTAAACAGGCTTGATCCTAACCAGAGCCTGAACAAATGCTTGAACATCTGGCACAGCTGCCAGTCTTTTGTGAAGTAAAACAGATAAAGCAGAGATCTGTCCCTTCAGAGAACTTGCAGATAATCCTTTCTCCAAACCTTCTTGTAGAAAGGATAGAATCTTAGGAATTTTTATCTTGTTCCATGGGAATCCTTTAGATTCACACCAACAGATATATTTTTTCCATATTTTATGGTAAATTTTTCTAGTTACAGGCTTTCTAGCCTGAATCAGAGTATCTATTACAGAATCTGAAAACCCACGCTTTGATAAAATCAAGCGTTCAATCTCCAAGCCGTCAGTTGGAGGGAAACCAGATTTGGATGTTCGAATGGACCCTGAACAAGAAGGTCCCTGTCTCAAAGGTAGCTTCATGGTTGGAGCCGATGACATATTCACCAGGTCTGCATACCAAGGTCCTGCGTGGCCACGCAGGAGCTATCAAGCTCACCGAGGCCCTCTCCTGATTGATCCTGGCTACCAGCCTGGGATGAGAGGAAACGGGTGGGAATACATAAGCTAGGTTGAAGGTCCAAGTGCTACTAGTGCATCTACTAGGGTCGCCCTTGGGATCCCTGGATCTGGACCCGTAGCAAGGAACCTTGAAGTTCTGACGAGACGCCATCAGATCCATGTCTGGAATGCCCAAAATTGAGTTATTTGGGCAAAGATTTCCGGATGGAGTTTTCCACTCCCCCGGAATGGAATGTCTGACGAGCTCAGAAAATCCCGCTTCCCAATTTTCCACTCCTGGGATGTGGATCGCCAGACAAGTGGCAGGAGTGATCCTCCGCCCATTGATTATCTTGGTCACTTCTTTCATCGCCAGGGAAGTCCTTGTTCCCCCCTGATGATTGATATATGCAAACGGTCGTCATGTTTTCTGACTGAAACCTTATGAATTTGGCCTTTGCTAGTTTGAGGCCAAGCTCTGAGAGCATTGAATATCGCTCTCAGTTCCTGAATGTTATCGGGATGAAGAGACTCTTCCCGAGAACCATAGACCGCTGAGCTTTCAGGGATTCCCAGACCGCGCCCCACCCCACTAGGCTGGCGTCGGTCGTGACAATGACCCACTCTGGTCTGCGGAAGCTCATTCCCTGTGACAGATGTCCAGGGTCAGCCACCAAACGAGTGAATCTCTGTCTTTTGATCTACTTGAATCGTCGGAGACAAGTCTGTATAATCCCCATTCCACTGTCTGAGCGATGCACAGTTGTAATGGTCTTAGATGAATTTGTGCAAAAGGAACTATGTCCATTGTTGCAAACCATCAATCCTATTACTTCCATGCACTGCGCTATGGAAGGACGTAGGAACAGAATGAAGTACTTGACAAGAGCTTAGAAGTTTTGATTTTCTGACCTCTGTCAGAAAAATCCTCATTTCTAAGGATCTATTATTGTTCCCAAGAAGGGAACTCTTGTTGACGGGGACAGAGAAACTTTTTTCTTTGTTCACCTTCCATCCGTGAGATCTGAGAAAGGCTAGGACGATGTCCGTATGAGCCTTTGCTTTTGACAGGGACGACGCTTGAATCAGGATGTCGTCCCAAGGTAAGGTACTACTAGCAATGCCCCTTGGTCTTAGAACCGCTAGAAGGGACCCCTAGTACCTTTGTGAAAAATCCTTGGAGCAGTGGCTAATCCAAATGAAGTGCCACAAACTGGTAATTGCTTGTCCAGAAAAGCGAACCTTAGGAACTGATGATGTTCCTTGTGGATAGGAATATGTAGGTACGCATCCTTTAAAATCGTCACGGTAGTCTCATAAATTGATTTTCCTGGATAGTAGGTAGGATCGTTCGAATAGTTACCATTTTGAACGATGGTACCCTGAGAAATTTGTTTAGGATCTTTAGATCCAAAATTGGTCTGTGAATGTTCCCTCTTTTTTGGGAACTATGAACAGATTGGGAATAAAATCCCATTCCTTGTTCTCTTATTGGAACTGGAGGTATCACTCCATCTTTACAGGTCTTCTACACAATGTAAGAATGCCTCTGTCTCTTTTATTTGGTTTGAAGATAATTGAGACCTGTGGAACATTCCCCTTGGGGGTAGTTCCTTGAATTCCAGGAGATAACCTTGAGAAACTATTTCTAGCGCCCAAGGACCTGAACATCTCTTGCCCAAGCCTGAGCAAAGAGAGAAAGTCTTGCCCCCCACTAGATCCGGTCCCGGATCGGGGGCTAACCCTCCATGCTGTTTTGGTAGCAGTGGTAGGCTTCTTGGCCTGCTTACCCTTGTTCCAGCTTGCATTGGTTTTCCAGGCTGGTTTGGGTTGTGAAGTATTACCCTCTTGCTTAGAGATACAGAATTAGAGACTGGTCCGTTTCTGCGAAAGGGACGAAAATTAGGCTTATTATTAGCCTTAAAAGACCTATCCTCTGGGAGGGCGTGGCCCTTTCCCCCAGTGATGTCTGAAATAATCTCTTTCAAATCAGGTCCAAATAATGTTTTACCTTTGAAAGGAATGTTAAGCAATTTTGTCTTGGAAGACACATCCGCTGACCAAGACTTTAGCCAAAGCACTCTGCGCGCCACGACAGCAAACCCTGAATTTTCGCCGCTAATCTAGCTAATTGCAAGAGCGGCATCTAAAACAAAAGAGTTAGCCAATTTAAGGGCCTAGATTTAGAGTTCGGCGTACCCGTCAAAACCAGCGTTAGAGGCTCCTAACGCTGGTTTTGGGCCGCCCGCTGGTATTTGGAGTCAGTGATTAAAGGGTCTAACGCTCACTTTGCAGCCGCGACTTTTCCATACCGCAGATCCCCCTACGCCATTTGCGTAGCCTATCTTTTCAATGGGATCTTTCTAACGCCGGTATTTAGAGTCGTTTCTGCAGTGAGCGTTAGAGCTCTAACGACAAGATTCCAGCCGCCTGAAAATAGCAGGAGTTAAGAGCTTTCTGGCTAACGCCGGTTTATAAAGCTCTTAAAATACTGTACCCTAAAGTACACTAACACCCATAAACTACCTATGTACCCCTAAACCGAGGTCCCCCCACATCGCCGCCACTCGATTAAAAATTTTAACCCCTAATCTGCCGACCGCCACCTACGTTATACTTATGTACCCCTAATCTGCTGCCCCTAACCCCGCCGACCCCTATATTACATTTATTAACCCCTAATCTGCCCCCCACAACATCGCCGCCAGCTACTTAAAATAATTAACCCCTAATCTTCCGACTGCAAAGCGCCGCCACCTACGTTATCCCTATGTACCCCCTAATCTGCTACCCCTAACACCGGCCGACCCCTATATTATATTTATTATCCCCTAATCTGCCCCCCTCAACGTCGCCGACACCTGCCTACACTTATTAACCCCTAATCTGCCGAGCGGACCTGAGCGCTACTATAATAAAGTTATTAACCCTAATCCGTCTCACTAACCCTATCATAAATAGTATTAACCCCCTAATCTGCCCTCCCTAACATCGCCGACACCTACCTTCAATTATTAACCCTAATCTTCCGATCGGAGCTCACCGCTATTCTAATAAATGTATTAACCCCTAAAGCTAAGTCTAACCCTAACACTAACACCCCCCCTAACTTAAATATAATTTACATCTAACGAAATAAATTAACTTCTTATTAAATAAATTAATCCTATTTAAAGCTAAATACTTACCTGTAAAAGAAACCCTAATATAGCTACAATATAAATTATAATTATATTTTAGCTATTTTAGGATTAATATTTATTTTACAGGCAACTTGGTATTTATTTTAACTAGGTACAATAGCTATTAAATAGTTAAGAACTATTTAATAGTTACCTAGTTAAAATAATTACAAAATTACCTGTAAAATAAATCCTAACCTAAGATATAATTAAACCTAACACTACCCTATCAATAAAATAATTAAATAAACTACCTACAATTACCTACAATTAACCTAACACTACCTATCAATAAATAAATTAAATACAATTGCTACAAATAAATACAATTAAATAAACTAGCTAAAGTACAAAAAATAAAAAAGAACTAAGTTACAGAAAATAAAAAAATATTTACAAACATAAGAAAAATATTACAACAATTTTAAACTAATTACACCTACTCTAAGCCCCCTAATAAAATAACAAAGCCCCCCAAAATAAAAAATTCCCTACCCTATTCTAAATTTAAAAAGTTACAAGCTCTTTTACCTTACCAGCCCTGAACAGGGCCCTTTGCGGGGCATGCCCCAAGAAGTTCAGCTCTTTTGCCTGTAAAAGAAAACATACAATAACCCCCCCCCCCCCAACATTACAACCCACCACCCACATACCCCTAATCTAACCCAAACCACCCTTAAATAAACCTAACACTAATCCCCTGATGATCTTCCTACCTTGTCTTCACCATACCAGGTTCACCGATCGTCCTGGCTCCGATATCTTCATCCAACCCAAGCGGGGCTAGACATCCACTGAAGAAGTCCAGAAGAGGCTCCAAAGTCTTCATCCTATCCGGCAAGAAGAGGACATCCGGACGCGCAAACATCTTCTCCAAGCCGCATCTTCTATCTTCTTCCATCCGGTGCGGAGCGGGTCCATCTTAAAGCAGGCGACGCGGATCCATCCTCTTCTTTCCGATGTCTCCCCGACGAATGACGGTTCCTTTAAGGGACGTCATCCAAGATGGCGTCCCTCGAATTCCGATTGGCTGATAGGATTCCTATCAGCCAATCGGAATTAAGGTAGGAATTTTCTGATTGGCTGATGGAATCAGCCAATCAGAATCTAGTTCAATCCGATTGGCCGATCCAATCAGCCAATCAGATTGAGCTCGCATTCTATTGGCTGATCGGAACAGCCAATAGAATGCGAGCTCAATCTGATTGGCTGATTGGATCAGCCCAATCGGATTGAACTTGATTCTGATTGGCTGATTCCATCAGCCAATCAGAAAATTCCTACCTTAATTCCGATTGGCTGATAGAATCCTATCAGCCAATCGGAATTCGAGGGACGCCATCTTGGATGACGTCCCTTAAAGGAACCGTCATTCGTCGGGAGACATCGGAAGAAGAGGATGGATCCGCGTCGCCTGCTTTAAGATGGACCCGCTCCGCACCGGATGGAAGAAGATAGAAGATCGGCTTGGAGAAGATGTTTGCCGGTCCGGATGTCCTCTTCTTGCCGGATAGGATGAAGACTTTGGAGCCTCTTCTGGACTTCTTCAGTGGATGTCTAGCCCCCGCTTGGGTTGGATGAAGATATCGGAGCCAGGACGGATCGGTGAACCTGGTATGGTGAAGACAAGGTAGGAAGATCATCAGGGGATTAGTGTTAGGTTTATTTAAGGGTGGTTTGGGTTAGATTAGGGGTATGTGGGGTGGTGGGGGTTTGTAATGTTGGGGGGGGGGTATTGTATGTTTTCTTTTACAGGCAAAAGAGCTGAACTTCTTGGGGCATGCCCCGCAAAGGGCCCTGTTCAGGGCTGGTAAGGTAAAAGAGCTTGTAACTTTTTAAATTTAGAATAGGGTAGGGAATTTTTTATTTTGGGGGGCTTTGTTATTTTATTAGGGGGCTTAGAGTAGGTGTAATTAGTTTAAAATTGTTGTAATATTTTTCTTATGTTTGTAAATATTTTTTTTATTTTCTGTAACTTAGTTCTTTTTTATTTTTTGTACTTTAGCTAGTTTATTTAATTGTATTTATTTGTAGCAATTGTATTTAATTTATTATTGATAGTGTAGTGTTAGGTTAATTGTAGGTAATTGTAGGTAGGTTTATTTAATTATTTTATTGATAGGGTAGTGTTAGGTTTAATTATATCTTAGGTTAGGATTTATTTTACAGGTAATTTTGTAATTATTTTAACTAGGTAACTATTAAATAGTTCTTAACTATTTAATAGCTATTGTACCTAGTTAAAATAAATACCAAGTTGCCTGTAAAATAAATATTAATCCTAAAATAGCTAAAATATAATTATAATTTATATTGTAGCTATATTAGGGTTTCTTTTACAGGTAAGTATTTAGCTTTAAATAGGATTAATTTATTTAATAAGAGTTAATTTATTTCGTTAGATGTAAATTATATTTAAGTTAGGGGGGTGTTAGTGTTAGGGGTTAGACTTAGCTTTAGGGGTTAATACATTTATTAGAATAGCGGTGAGCTCCGATCGGAAGATTAGGGGTTAATAAGTGTAGGTAGGTGTCGGCGACGTTGTGGGGGGGCAGATTAGGGGTTAATAAATATAACATAGGGGTCGGCGATGTTAGGGCAGCAGATTAGGGGTACATAGGGATAACGTAGGTTGCGGCGGTTTACGGAGCGGAAGATTAGGGGTTAAAACTGTAATGCAGGGGTCAGCGATAGCGGGGGCGGCAGATTAGGGGTTAATAAGTGTAAGGTTAGGGTGTTTAGACTCGGGGTACATGTTAGAGTGTTAGGTGCAGACGTAGGAAGTGTTTCCCCATAGGAAACAATGGGGCTGCGTTAGGAGCTGAACGCTGCTTTTTTGCAGGTGTTAGGTTTTTTTTCAGCTCAAACAGTCCCATTGTTTCCTGGGGAGAATCGTGCACGAGCACGTTTTTGATGCCGGCCGCGTCCGTAAGCAACTCTGGTATCGAGAGTTGCATTTGCGGTAAAAATGCCCTACGCTCCTTTTTTGGAGCCTAACGCAGCATTTGTTTGAACTCTCGATACCAGAGTTAAATTTATGGTGCGGCCAGAAAAAAGCCTGCGGAGCGTTAACAGCCCTTTTACCGCCGAACTCTAAATCTAGGCCTAAGTGCTTGAACTCTGTCCATAACCTCCTCATACAAAGATTCTTTACTGAGCGATTTTTCTAGTTCCTCGAACCAGAAACACGCTGCCGTAGTGACAGGAACAATGCATGAAATTGGTTGTAGAAGGTAACCTTGCTGTACAAAAATCTTTTTAAGCAAACCCTCTAATTTCTTATCCATTTGATCTTTGAAAGCACAACTATCTTCGATAGGAATAGTAGTGCGTTTGTTTAGAGTAGAAACCGCCCCCTCGACCTTGGGGACTGTCTGCCATAAGTCCTTTCTGGGGTCGACTATAGGAAATAATTTCTTAAATATAGGGGGGGGGGGGACAAAAGGTATGCCGGGCCTTTCCCACTCTTTATTTACTATGTCCGCCACCCGCTTGGGTATAGGAAAAACGTCGGGGGGCACCGGAACCTCTAGGAACTTGTCCATCTTACATAATTTCTCTGGAATGACCAAATTGTCACAATCATCCAGAGTAGATAACACCTCCTTAAGCAGTGCGCGGAGATGTTCTAATTTAAATTTAAATGTCACAACATCAGGTTCAGCTTGATGAGAAATTTTTCCTGAATCTGAAATTTCTCCATCAGACAAAACCTCCCTCATGGCCCCTTGAGATTGGTGTGAGGGTATGTCAGAACAGTTATCATCAGCGTCCTCTTGCTCTTCAGTGTTTAAAACAGAGCAATCGCGCTTTCTCTGATAAGTAGGCATGTTGGATAAAAGATTTGCTATGGAGTTATCCATTACAGCCGTTAATTGTTGCATGGTAATAAGTATTGGCGCACTAGATGTACTAGGGGCCTCCTGTGTGGGCATAACTGGTGTAGACACAGTAGGGGATGATGTAGTATCATGTTTACTCCCCTCATTTGAGGAATCATCTTGGGCAATATCATTATCTGTTGCATTACTGTCCTTACTTTGTTTGGACACTATGGCACAATTATCACATAAATTTAAATGGGGAGACACATTGGCTTTCATACATATAGAACATAGCTTATCTGATGGTACAGACATGTTAAACAGGCTTAAACTTGTCAACAAAGCACAAAAAAAACGTTTTAAAATAAAACCGTTACTGTCACTTTAAATTTCAAACTGAAAACACTTTATTACTGAATATGTGAAAAAGTATGAAGGAATTGTTCAAAATTCACCAAAATTTCACCACAGTGTCTTAAAGCATTAAAAGTATTGCACACCAAATTTCAGAGCTTTAACCCTTAAATTAACGGAACCGGAGCCGTTTTTACATTTAACCCCTATACAGTCCCAGAATGAGGCTCTGTCTATAACTAGAAAGGCCCCCATCTGAAAAAGGTGTCCAACACAGTGCCTGCCGTTTTTCTAAACGTTCCCCAAGATTATAATACCAATAATTAGTTAGAATCTGCATAATATGCCTAGTAAAGCAATTGTTTTAGCCCAGAAAAATGTCTACCAGTTTTTTAAGCCCTTTTTGAAGCCCTTTATTCTTTTATGTTTAACTAAGAAAATGGCTTACCCGGTCCCCATGAGGGGAAATGACAGCCTTCCAGCATTACATGGTCTTGTTAGAAATATGGCTAGTCATACCTTAAGCAGAAAAGACTGCTAACTGTTTCCCCCAACTGAAGTTACTTCATCTCAACAGTCCTGTGTGGTAACAGCAATCGATTTTAGTTACTGTCTGCTAAAATCATCTTCCTCTTACAAACAGAAATCTTCATCCTTTTCTGTTTCAGAGTAAATAGTACATACCAGCACTATTTTAAAATAACAAACACTTGATAGAAGAATAAAACTACATTTAAACACCAAAAAACTCTTAACCATCTCCGTGGAGATGTTGCCTGTGCAACGGCAAAGAGAATGACTGGGGTGGGCGGAGCCTAGGAGGGATCATGTGACCAGCTTTGCTGGGACTCTTTGCCATTTCCTGTTGGGGAAGAGAATATCCCACAAGTAAGGATGACGCCGTGGACCGGACACACCAATGTTGGAGAAAGGCCCTTTAAGGGCTATTGGTAGTTTAGTTTAGGCTAGGGTTTTTTTTATTTTGGGGGGGGGGCTTTTATTATTTTGATAGGGCTATTAGATTAGGTGTAATTAGTTTAAATATCTGATCATTTCTTTTTTTATTTTGTGTAATTTAGTGTTTTTTTTGTAATTTAGGTAATTGTATTTAATTTATGTAATTTATTTAATTGTAGTGTAAGACAGGTTAGGTTTTATTTTACAGGAAAATTTGTATTTATTTTAGCTAGGTAGTTAGTAAATAATTAATAACTATTTAGTAACTATTCTACCTAGTTAAAATAAATACAAACTTGCCTGTAAAATAAAAATAAACCCTAAGATAGCTACAATGTAACTATTAGTTATATTATTATTATTATCGGTTATTTGTAGAGCGCCAACAGATTCCGCAGCGCTATTAACAAAGGCGGAGTACAAAAAACAGTTATAGGGATCAAATGGGTAGAGGGCCCTGCCAAGAGTTGCACTGTTGTAGTCAGCTCTTCAGAAGGTGATCAACAAACAGATGGACTCTTAAGCTTACATGCTAGGGGGGTTCAGGGGATAGCAATGGAGGAGTGGAACTGGTATAAAGAAAGGTTAGCGTATTGTAGCTAGCTTAGGGTTTATTTTACAGGTATTTAGTTTTAAATAGGAATTGTTTAGATAATGATAGTAGGTTTTATTTAGATTTATTTTAATTATATTTAAGTTAGGGGGTGTTAGGGTTTAATAAATTTAGTATAGTGGTGGCGACGTTGGGGGCGGCAGATTAAGGGTTAATAAATGTAGGTAGGTGGCGGCGATGTAAGGGGCGGCAGATTAGGGGTTAATAATATTTAACTAGTGTTTGTGATGCGGGAGTGCGGCAGTTTAGGGGTTAATATGTTTATTATAGTGGCGGCCATGTCCGGAGCGGCAGATTAGGGGTTAATAATTTTATTTTAGTGTTTGCGATGTGGGAGGGCCTCGGTTTAGGGGTTAATAGGTAGTTTATGGGTGTTAGTGTACTTTTTAGCACTTTAGGTATGAGTTTTATGTTACAGCTTTGTAGCGTAAAACCCATAACTACTGACTTTCAGTTTATGGTATGGATATTGACGGTATTGACTGTACTGCTCACTTTTTGGCCTCCCAGGCAGACTCGTAATACCGGCGCTATGGAAGTCCCATTGAAAAAGGACTTTTTGAAAGCTTCAATAATTACGTTGCGTTACGGCCAAAAAAGTGTGCGGTGCAGCTAAACCTGCAAGACTCGTAATACCAGCGGTAGTGAAAAAGAGCCTTAACGCTGCTTTTTCACCCATAACGCAAAACTCGTAATGTTGCCGTAAAAGAACAGAAGTAAATTAGAAAGTTGTTTAGGAATGGTATGTTCCATCAAATTATGAAAAAAAAAAATGAGATTAATGTTCTTTTAAAAACCACCAAACCATCACACTAATCCTGCTTGCCTACAGCTAATAAACACAGTCAGGAGTAAGAAAACATGATTTTCCATTAATAAATCCCTCAATACTTTAAGCATTAACAAAGCAGATGCCCTCCAAGCAATGTTCCAACAACATCTATTCGAGGATTACTTTCTTTCTATGATTTCCCAGGAAGCTGTGAATTTCAAACTTGAACAATTGGATAGTTTAACTAATAGCACAAACATCTATAGAATGATTAATATTTTCTTCCACAATTAGTACAAATATGAATAAAAAATAAATAAACATGCAGGAACAGGAACAAAAAAAAAAGATAGTTAAGAAACAAACGGCCAGATTAAGAGTTTTGCGTTATGAGCGGCTCGGTAATAACTTGAAAGTTATTTCCACCGCTCACCTTTAATAGCGCTGCTATTACAGGTTTTCCAAAAACCTGCGTTTGCGGGCAATATGACAGCGTTGAGCTCCATACCGCACACAAATACCAGCGCTGCTTTGACGTGCTCATGCACGATTTCACCATAGACATCAATGGGTAGAGCCGGCTAAAAAAAGCCTAACCCCTGCAATAAAGGAGCGTAAAGCTCCGTAACGCAGCCCCATTGATTCCTATGGGGAAAGAAAATTTATGTTTAAACCTAACACCCTAACATAAACCCAGAGTCTAAACACCCCTAATCTGCTGCCCCTGACATCGCCGACACCTACATTACACTTATTAACCCCTAATCTGCCGCCCCAGACATCGCCAACACCTACATTACACTTATTAACCCCTAATCTGCTGCCCCTGACATCGCTGACACCTACATTACACTTATTAACCCCTAATCTGCCGCCCCGACATCGCCAACATCTACCTACACTTAGTAACCCCTAATCTTCTGCCCCCAACGTCGCCGCCACTATACTAAAGTTATTAACCCCTAAACCTCTGGCCTCCCACATCACTAACACTAAATAAATAAATATATTAACCCCTATATTAACCCCTAAACTTAAATAAAAAACATAGTCACAACTTACCTGTTCAAGTCCCCCAGAATGCCCCACTTGATTCAAGTGATTCTTCATAAATTCACAAGGACTACTAGATGTGTTCCGAGCAAAAAGAAGCCATGAGAACACTGGCACTTCCTTGCCCTCCTCACTGGCATTAAACAGATCGATAGCAGTTTTTAACATCAAAAACTTCACTGCTTCATACAAGCAGTATTCCTCTTGTTCATTCGTAAAGATCTCATCACAAGCTGCTTGTCTCTCTTCTGACTTCGTCATCTCACTCAACTCTGACCACTGCATAAAGAGAGAAAAGGTTACTGTTGTAAGTTATATGTGATGCACTTTATGTGCCCCTCTCGAAAACATGAAAATGAGTATTAAATTAAATTAGGCAGTTACACTAAAGCAGCAGCTCAATAGCAATCTGTTGATTAACTGGAGAATAGAGCACTTTTTAAAGTTTTATAATATACTGCAGTAGTTGAAAATTGAATATCAAATTTGCTGCAGAGAAAGAAAAAGGTACATTGCTCACATGAAACGTCTTACATTCAGGAGTCACAGCATTCCATACTGGGAGGAACCATCATCAATCAATGTGCTGCCATTTTGCAGCACTGCACTGTATTTGGCTGTTCTCTTCCAACAGCGCTTCATTCTGGCAGCAGTGTTAAGGAAAACTGTGGAGCCAGAGCATAGTGCCGTTTATAAAGAACAATCTGCAAAGCAAAAGTGATTACAGTTCCTGCATGTGTCCTGTCCTTTCTGATCACATCTCAGATCACAGCATGTTCTGCCTTGGGGCTACTGAGCATGTGCAAAAGTTCCCGGTGTATACGTCTATTAGTTTGTGATTGGCTGACGACTGTCACATGATACAGGAGGCCAGCAAATTGAAATACATTTTGAAATTTGTCAGAAAAAAATTGGTTGCTTATGTAAAATACAATTTTTATGCACTTGCTGATTATGCGATTCTACTGTATTTAATAATCTTTCAGTATTAAATAAAGAAATTTAGTTTCAATAAAAGCTGTAAGTTCCATGAAAAAGTGCCACAAAGAGCAAGAGAGTGAGTATATAAAATGAGTAACCGACAGAATGTAAAAACCAACCAACATTATAAATGCTCTTTCCCTTGTGCAGTGATTTGAAGTATGAAACACAGTGGTAGAGCTATACTTTCCAAATTAAGATATTCCTATATGTGATAGAGTCGCTACTTACATTAGTAGGAAAAATCAGTGTTTACAAAATACTGTGGCACATAGTTAGTATAAGCCTGTGTAGTCTTGAAATCTTACATATAACTGCACAATGAATAAAATGCTGATCTACTGAAGGAAATCAAAACCCAATACCTCATTATAACCAGACACACGTTTAAAAAGTTAATTACAACCCAGCAAGAGCAGAAGAATAGCCAATATGTCTGTCACAATGAATAATTAATAGGGGTGAACAGGTAGAAATGGTGGAAATTCCTTAATTTAACCATATTAAAATATAAAAAACACATGATCTGAGAATCATTTATATGCAAAGTGTCAGGAACAAAGTCAGGACAAAAAAGAAATTTGATAAGGTTATTAATAACACCCCCTGCCACTTTATATGATGATAATGATGGTAACAGTTCAAGGAAAATGTCAGCAACAGGTATATTGTATGAGATACCTTTACACTTGTCTGTTATTATTATGAATAATAATTATTATTACTATGAATAATAATAATTATAATAATATAATTATATCCTCAGAATTAAAGGGACAGTGTACTGTAAAATTGTTTTTACCTTAATGTGTTTCCAATGACTTGTTATACCAGTTGCAGTGTAACATGTATAAGAAATTGCTCCTTTAGGTTTATTTTAGTATTCTACATGGCTGATTTTATTCTTTAAAACCATAACTCATCAAAATGGGGTGACCTTTAAGGGACATCAAATCTCCTTAGTTCTTTACACACACATGCATCTTTATAGTATCTATGTCTGTAAACAAAGCACAATATTTAGGGCCTGGCTATCTAAAGCTCTATGCTCAGGTGAGATGGTCTAAAATGATCCTCCAGTACTGCAAGATCCCTAGTGAAATTCGTAAAAGGCAGATTTTGGATATGCTGCTCCAATAGGCACTCCCTGCATTTCTGTATGTGAAGGAGAGACATGCCCAGTGGAATATAGCACTGCATGACATGACAGTTCTGCTGAATTTACACTTTGTATTTTATATTACTTTACACTTCAGATTAAATGTTATTACATTTAAACTTTGCACTTTCTATTTTGCATTTTATTTTGTACACAGCAGTGTATTTAGGATTGTGATTTTACAAATTCTGATTATGCTTTTCCATTTTCCGTGTAACTTTAACAAATTAGGATCATACTTTGTATATTTATGTGTATCTCTTACAAATTACATTGCACTTCATATTTGTTATATTTAAAATAAAACTGAAAAACTGAAAGCTTCAGTTTCCCAGAGTGCTCCATTTCTTGCTTATGAGCTCAATAAGCAAAGATTCTCTAATTTAGAGAAATAATATAGTGCAGACTTCAGAGGCTGAACTCACAGAATTCTATAAGAAAAAGGGTGAAACATGGAAGTCCCAGAGAGAGGGGAGATGCCTTCAATAGAAAGTAATGAAGCTCTCTGGGATCCAAAATTTCGATGGGGAGAGAGAAATTAACAGGAGAACACCTGGGGCTAATATAAAGGCTCAGTTTGCATCGATTACAAATTAAACTGAAATGTTTTTGCTACAATTTTACTTGCTTTTTCCTATAAATTAGTATATATTACTTCTCTGTCAGTTAAATAAGTGCATTGTGAATTTTGAGCAAACTTCATCTGCATACAGCTGGGGAAAGAAATCAGTGATGCCAGCTTGTTTAAAATGCCTACAGCATTTCACAAGACTTGTAAGAGAGCCTCAGATATACCCTGGGAACTCCCTTGTTAAGCCCAGGGAACTCCCCTGTTTCTCCCACTTTCTGAAGCAGTGTTCTATTGGCTATTCAAATCAGCCAATAGAATTTTAGTAGTTTTCATCCTATTGGCTGATTTGAACAGCCAATAGGATTTCAGTAGCTCTCATCCTATTGGCTGATTTGAATTTCCAAAATCAAATCAGCCAATAGGAATGCAAGGGACGCCATTTTGAATCGTGTACCTTGCATTGAAGATTCAGTGTACAGCGGTGACCGTATAAAGAGGATGCTTTGCGCCCGATGTCTTCAGGATGGACCCGCTCTGTGCCGCCAGAATGAAGATAGAAGATGCCATCTGGATAAAGATGGATCCGCCTGGATCAAGATGGAGCCGCTGGGATGAAGATCCTTCAAGCGGGACTTTAACAACTGTAAGTGGATCTTCAGGGGTTAGTGTTAGGATTTTTTAAACTTTTTTGGGTGTTTTTTTTTTTTTAGTTTAGGGTTTGGGCTTTTCATAAAAGAGCTAAATGCCCTTTTAAGGGCAATGACCAAACAAATGCCCTTTTCAGGGCAATGGGTAGATTAGGTTTTTGTTAGAGTTAGGTTTTTTTTATTTTGGGGGGTTGGTTGGGTGGTGGGTTTTACTGTTGGGGGGGTCTTTGTATTTTTTTACAGGTAAAAGAGCTGTTTAACTTAGGGCAATGCCCTACAAAAGGCCCTTTTAAGGGCTATTGGTAGTTAATTTTAGGCTAGGTTTTTTTATTTTGGGTGGGCTTTTTTATTTTAAAAGGGCTATTAGATTAGGTGTAATTCTTTTTTATTTTTGATAATTTCGTTTGTTATTTTTCATAATTTAGTGTTATTTTTTGTAATTAGATAGTAATTTTTTTACTTTTTTACTTATAATAGTGTTAGGATTTTGTTAATGTGTATTTTAGTTTTATTTAATTGGTAGTTAGTTTAATATTAGTTAAATAGTTATATTAGTTTAATTGTTAGTTTAAACTTAGTTTTTTTTATTTGACAGGTAAGTTTTAATTTAATTTAAGATAGGGAGATTGTAATTTTAATATAAAGTTAGGGGGGCGTTAGGTTTATGGGCTAGTAGTTTAAATTAGTTGATTGCGATGTGGGGGGCTTGCGGTTTAGGGGTTAATAGTTTAATTTAGTATATTTTGTTGTGGGGGGCTTGTGGTTTAGGGGTTAATAGGTTTATTATAGTGGCGGCAGTGTAGGGCTTAAAAACTTTAGTTTAGTGGGGGCGATGTGGGCAGACGGCAGATTAGGGGTTAGTAATATTTAAATAGTGTTTGCAATGCGGGAGGGCGGCTGTTTAGGGGTTAATAACTTTATTATAGTGGTGACGATGTCGGGGAGTGGAGGAATAGGGGTTAATACATTTTAGTAGTGGCAGCGATGTCAGAAGCGGCAGATTAGGGGTTAATAACTTAAAAATAGTGATTGCGATGCGGGAGGGCCTCGTTTTAGGGGTTAATAGGTAGTTTATGGGTGTAAGTGTACTTTGTAACACTTTAGTTATGAGTCTTATGTAACAGTTTTGTTGCGTAAAACTCATAACTACTGCTCTCTCAGATGGCGTTACGGATCTTGTCAGTATAGAGTGTAACGCAAGCTTTTTAGCCAGAACGCAAAACTTGTAATGGCTGTGCTATGGAAGTCCCATGAAAAAACTTTTTACGAGTGTAGAACTGACGTTGCGTTACAGGCTAAAAGGCTTGCGGTACAGCTATACCGACAAGACTTGTAATGGCTGTGGTGCTGTTTTAACGCGTTAAAAGACGAACGCACAAATTGTAATCTACCTGAATGTTTTCACAGCTTTTCCTTAGTCTATACTTAAGTATAGAAATTTTCAGTAAAGGTAGGGATACCACAGGCGAAAAATGAACTAGTTCAAATGTCAAAATAAAGTAAAAGGAGCTATTTGTAAACAATTTAATACACTTGAGCAGATAAAATTGGAATAATTGGAAACAAATTAAGGGGAGAGAAAAAAAATAGGGTATACTGTCCTTTTAATTATATCATGTGATCTATTTAGACAGTTCTTAAAATTATAAAAATTTCAATAGTATGTTTTAGTTTTATTCTTTAATGTGGCAGGTGGAAGAGATTAATGTGGCTCTGTCTCTCACCACCCCATTTGTCAGATCTAGGTTTACATTAATTATGGGCCACTTGGAGCTGATTTTGGCTGCTGTGTCCATATCCTAGTATATACTCACTTTTTTTTTTCTTCTTTTACCTTTGTTTCCTCCAACTCTCTGATTCTTTAATTGACCTTAATAATGTATCAGGTGAGTTTTCTAATTATGCAGTCACAATCTATAAGCTAAGGCCTTTTGGGCTTTTTTTTGGCCAAAAAGATTATTTTAGACTTAATGGAGGCCTCCGTACCTGTGATTCCTAAAGCTGGAAAGGACCCTTATCTTTGTGAAAGTCATCGCCCAATCTCTCTGATTAATATTGATATAAAACTATATGCTAAGGTCTTGGCTACATGTTTTAGTCCAATGCTGCCAGACACAAAAAATAACAAGGGGTATTGTATTAAAGGGACACTGAACCCAAAAAGTATCTTTCATGATTCAGACAGAGCATGCCATTTTAAGCAACTTTCTAATTTACTACTATTATCACATCTTCATTCTCTTCCTATCTTTATTTGAAAAGCAAGAATGTAAGTTTAGAAGCCGACCCATTTTTGGTTCACAACCTCGGTTGTTCTTGCTGATTGGTGGATAAATGCTGCCCAGGGACTGAACCAAAATTGGCAAAATTGGCTAGCTCCTAAGCTTAGATGCCTTCTTTTTCAAATAAAGATAGCAAGAGAACGAATAAAAATTGATAATAAGAGTAAATTAGAAAGTTGCTTAAAATTGCATTCTCTATCTGAATCATGAAAAAAATGGATTTAGTATCCCTTTAAGCAATGATGCCTTTTTATTGGACTAACTATACATTTACAAGTAGACAAGCTTTCGAAAGATTCCTCTCTTCCTCATGTCTGAAGCAATACTGATCAATGTAATGGAATTTACAGATTAAATTTTAAAACACAGGATGGTTTAGAGGACAGAAAGTCTTACAGATGTCTGAGTGAAGGGAGAGGAAGGGATGTTGTAAAATCATGAGAGGTCTGAGGGTGCCTTCAATAAATGTCTCACTCCTCACCCTGTCCCTTGATGCTGAAAATGAGATGGATAGGGTGAGGTATATTTATATGATGGAGGTTGCAGGCCTTTGGTCTTAGGTTTAGACAGTGGCTGGAGCTTTGTATTCTCACCCTTTTGCTAGAGTTAGAAAATTAAGAATGGCCCTTTAGTTGTTGAACCTTTGTCTAAGACTATTAGGCACTGTGCCCAAATCTGGCACCTACAAAAAATAGCATTATTTGCAGACAATCTGACTGTTTCTTACACAGCCTGATCCTCTTTCCCAGACTGAATTTATCTCTTTGTGCTAATTTGTAAACAAATTAAAAAAGACAATATTACTAAAACAGCTTATTCCCTGATCAACTGCTGCAGTCAAGAAATGACACTTTTTAGTTCTGGTGGTCTACACAGAGAATTATCGTAATTATAGTAATATACTTGCCACTGTTTTCGTAATAGAACTTTTCTGAAGTCTTGTAGCTGGGTAAAGTTGCTGAAGTTAAAATGAGTGCGTTTCCGAAAGTGACTTACTTATTTGTTTACCAGCTAAAGTCCTCATTCCCCTATTGGAGACTCTTATTAATCAGTATATCAGAAACAATATTAGATTGCATGTAAACCTATGCTCTCTCTGAAACACTTTGGGTGGGGTGTCTGTTCCAAATATAAAGCTTTATTATGAGATGGCTATACTATCTTGTCATAGCTTGTGGTCCTGATTTGGAGCCTACTAGATGTTGAGCAGGCCTCCTATTGTCACATTTTGGTCTAGATGAGTTTTTGTGAATCCTTCCCCAACAATGCCCCTCATTTTTTATCGCCAGTGATACTGTTAAAACTTTGATGGCTCCTCCATCTTTGATACATTTTATTCAAGGCCTCTTATGGAACAGTTGATCTGCATTCACAGCTATGGCGAGATTCCTATCTTCAATATGTGGGCAATCTTTATTCAGGAAATTCTGTGGTGTCGTATTTTGACCTTATGTCGGTATGACATCCCAAAAATACTACAATTCTCTGTTTGATGACCTCTTGGAAATTCCCTAAATCCATTTTGAGAACTCTGTGCACAAGTCTAAGAAGAGGGGATATTCAAATATACAAACTGATTTTGGTCCATTACAAGTGCCTGCTTAATTGTCCAAAATGAGTAGTATTTGTTCCTGGGAAAATAACATGGGCAATGTGTTTGATTACTGGGGGGGTAATTAACTATACAATATCAGCTATTTATTGAGAATAAACCTTTGATTGACAGTTGTAATCAAAATTCTCCAACCCCTATTGCAAATCAAGTTTATTGTCGAAATTTACAGACTTTAAGCTATTTGCAATGAACAAATCAAACAAAAGCAATCAAAATAGCTCAACACAACCAATGCTTTAAGTGGTTTCCCCAAATTCAACTGAAAATGCAACTATTAATGAATTCTGCAGTCTCAAAATGATTCAACCCCTTCATGGCAAGCATCTTTAGTACTTAGTAGAGCACCCTTTTGCCGTTATGACTTTCTGCAAATGAGATGCATATCCAGACAACAGCTCTGGCAGCGTTCCTGAGGAATCTTAGCCCATTCTTCATAAGCAATGGCCTCCAGTTAAGTAATATTCTTGGGTTTGCATGCTGCAACCACCTTCTTCAAATCCCACACGAGATTTTCTATGGGGTTCAAGTCAGGTGACTGTGATGGCCACTGTAGAATCTTCCAGGACTTCTTTTGTAACCAAGCCTTGGTGGAATTTGAAGTATGCTTGGGATCATTGTCCTGTTGAAAGGTCCAATGACACCCAAGCTTCAGCTTCCTCACAAACAGCGTGATGTTTTCTCCTAGGATTTCCTGATACTGTAATTAATCCATCTTGCCCGTTTATGGGCGCCTGATAAATTAGCCTCCACTTGTAATCTAGCCCTATATGTCCATCATGTACTTCAAATGTCATGTAAGCTTTGTTTGTCTGAGTTTTGTTACAAACAAAAAACAAAATTTGTACCATCACCTTGTGTTGAAACATATCTTTATTTCCATTTCTGTAGCATATTGTTGTACTTTTTCAATTGGTAATGCATTAAAGGGACAGTCTAGCCAAAAATAAACTGATTCAGATAGGGCATGTCATTTTAAACAACTTTCCAATTTACTTTTATTAACAATTTTGCTTTGTTCTCATGGTATTCTTAGCTGAAAGCTAAACCTAGGTAGGCTCATATGCTAATTTATTGAAGGCCGCCTCTTATCTGAATGCATTTTTACATTTTTCACAATTAAGAGGGTGTTAGTTCATGTGTGCTATATATAAAACATTGTGCTCACGATTGTGGAGTTACCTAGAAGTCAGCACTGATTGGCTAAAATGCAAGTCTGTCAAAAGAACTGAGATAAGGGGGCAGTCTGCAGAGGCTTAGATACAAGGTAATCACAGAGGTAAAAGTGTATTAATATAACTGTGTTGGTTATGCAAAATTGGGGAATGGGTAATAAAGGGATTATCTATCTTTTTAAACAATAAAAATGTTGGCGTAGACTGTTCCTTTCTATTTTTTGGTATATAAATGTATTTTGTTTGTTAACGTAATACAGATTTAAAATAAAAATGACTAGATGAACCTGCCTAATGTTTAATTAATATGTTTAAATTATTCTTTTTAATTCTTTAGAAAAACAATTGACATAAAAAAAAAACAAATTTACATACCCTTTTCTTTAGTAGCTCTAAATATTCTTGGATTCTGACCCATGTATTTTTGTTTCCACAGTTATACCAAAACTGCCACAAATTAATCCAGTCATACTTTTTCACAAGCTTTTTTGGTAACTGTGTTTAAAAAAAGACAAAATAAAGTTTTAATGAGAGATGTTTTTAATAATATGTTACCACTTTAATATTGTTATTTATCATTCTTTACGGTTTCCAAAAAAATGACAAAATAAAATACATTTTCAAGATGTTAAAGGGATATGAAAGTCAAAAAATTAAACATTATGATTCATATATTGTATAATTTAAAAAGAAAAGCTGCTGAAATGCAAAAGTACAAAAATGAATGAAAAGTATTGGTTGATACTATGAACTAAAAACCATGAGGTGACAGAGTTTACAGAAGGATTTGAATTTCTGCATACCATGTGATGCACTTTATACAGTGGGGCAAAAAAGTATTTAGTCAGCCACCAATTGTGCAAGTTCTCCCACTTAAGAAGATGAGAGAGGCCTGTAATTTTCATCATAGGTATACCTCAACTATGAGAGACAAAATGTGGAAACAAATCCAGACAATCACATTGTCTGATTTGGAAAGAATTTATTTGCATATTATGGTGGAAAATAAGTATTTGGTCACCTACAAACAAGCAAGATTTCTGGCTCTCATAGACCTGTATCTTCTTCTTTAAGAGGCTCCTCTGTCCTCCACTCATTACCTGTATTAATGGCACCTGTTTAAACTTGTTATCAGTATAAAAGACACCTGTCCACAACCTCAAACAGTCACACTCCAAACTCCACTATGGTGAAGACCAAAGAGCTGTCGAAGGACACCAGAAACAAAATTGTAGACCTGCACCAGCCTGGGAAGACTGAATCTGCAATAGGCAAGCAGCTTGGTGTGAAGAAATCAACTGTGGGAGCAATAATTAGAAAATGGAAGACATACAAGACCACTGATAATCTCCCTAGATCTAGGGCTCCACGCAAGATCTCACCCTGTGGGGTCAAAATGATCACAAGAATGGTGAGCAAACATCCCAGAACCATACGGGGGGACCAAGTGAATGACCTGCAGAGAGCTGGGACCAACGTAACAAAGGCTACCATCAGTAACACACTACGCAGCCAGGGACTCAGATGATGATTTGGATGATTCAGAAGCGGATTGGGAGAATGTCATATGGTCAGATGAAACCAAAGTAGAACTGTTTGGTAGAAACACAACTCATCGTGTTTGGAGGAGAGAGAATGCTGAGTTGCAACCATACCTACTGTGAAGCATGGGGGTGGCAACATTATGCTTTGGGGCTGTTTCTCTGCAAAGGGAACAGGACGTACATGAAAGAATGAATGGGGCCATGTATCGTGAGATTTTGAGTGCAAACCTCCTTCCATCAGCAAGGGCATTGAAGATGAAACGTGGCTGGGTCTTTCAGCATGACAATGATCCCAAACACACTGCCCGGGCAACGAAGGAGTGGCTTCGTAAGAAGCATTTCAAGGTCCTGGAGTGGCCTAGCCAGTCTTCAGATCTCAACCCCATAGAAAACCTTTGGAGGGAGTTGAAAGTCTGTGTTGCCCAGCGACAGCCCCAAAACATCACTGCTCTAGAGGAGATCTGCATGCAGGAATAGGCCAACATACCAGCAACAGTGTGTGACAACCTTGTGAAGACTTACAGAAAATGTTTGACCTCTGTCATTGCCAACAAAGGATATATAACAAAGTATTGAGATGAACTTTTGATATTGACCAAATACTTATTTTCCACCATAATTTGCAAATAAATTCTTTCCAAATCAGACAATATGATTGTCTGGATTTGTTTCCACATTTTGTCTCTCATAGTTGAGGTATACCTATGATGAAAATTACAGGCCTCTCTCATCTTCTTAAGTGGGAGAACTTGCACAATTGGTGGCAGACTAAATACTTTTTTGCCCCACTGTACTTCTAACTGACTGAAATAGATCCCTTTATGATATAAACCTATTGCATTTTGTGATAATTTCAAGGATTTTTTTAGACACAAAATGAGGTTGTCAGTATCAGCCTTTTAGTTTTTTTTTCTTTCTTTTCACTTTAACCCCTTAAGGACACAGGTTGATCAATTGTTCCATGTCGGCAGAATTCTGTCATTGTTTATTAAGCAGTTAAACCTCACATTCAATTTAAAGACTTTGTATTGTTCTGAAACATTCATTAAATGGCCACTAAACTCAAAAAAGATTTGTTGTAGTACTTTGAACTTTGCAATGTAAGCGGTAATTACGCCTTTGTATGACCACAGAAAGAGCACTACATTACTTTATTTAAAACCCCTGTGGCCATTACTAAGTGAGCTCAATGTCCAATCATTTTGTCGGGATATTCTTTATTTTTTTGCAGTATCAGCAGGAGTTAAAGTTAATCAGAATCCATACCAATTTGTCTAAAGAAAGTCAGCAGTTTGTGCTCTCAGCATCATCTGAATATGTTAACCGATATAGGGCGAGATTACAAGTGAAGCGGTAATTACAGCTCCGGCTCGAAGAAGTTAACTTTTTGTGCGTGTCTGACACTGGTATTACAAGTTTAAATTAAACATTTTGGGCTCACAAGAAACCGGACGTGTGCAAAAATTTAATAAGAGGATACTGTATTTGCAATATCATATTCACCCCCTTAAATTAAATGGAGCAGCAATGTTTACAAACCTAACCCCTATACTTGCGTGTTAAACCCCATCGCAATAAGCCCCTTACTCTAATAACCCCTTAACTGCCATATCCCCCTACTCTTAACACCGCAACACTATTAAACCCTACACTGCCATAACCCACCATTGCAAACTACCCCCTTACCCAGTGTTTCCCAAACCCAGTCCTCAGGACCCTTACTCAGGCTGATTGTTTCACCTGTGCTCTAGTTAAGATATAATGAATATCTGGCCTGAGTAAGGGTCCTGAGGACTGGATTTGGGAAACATTGCCCTAGCCTATTAACCCCCTAACCACCACAACCTCCCATCTCAAACTACCCCAACCCTAAAAAAAACACGACCATTACAAGAATTTTTTTTACCAAAAATAAAAAAAACACTAGTCCACTTAACCCCCCTCCTTAAAAAAACTACTTTGTCATGCAAAGAGCATTTGTTCTGCAGTGCCCTAGTTAAAGAAATCATAGCTTTTTTTGCAAAAAAACAACCCTATACTAAAACCAAAGTAACCCCCCTACCCCCAAAAAAGAAATAACAAAAAAAATCTTTAAAAAAATCCTAATCTAAAAAACCCTATCCCAAAGAAAAAGCTAAGATAAAAAATGCCCTGAAAGGGGCATAAGTGATTGAGCTCTTTTGCATTAAAAAAAAAAAAAAAAAAAACTATCCTAAAAGAAACCTAAGCTTAAAAAACCTATACTAACAAATAGACATGAAAAGGGCATAAGTGATATAGCTCTTTTGCATTTAAAAATAATAATACTAAAAATAATAATAATAATAATTCCTAAAAATCATTAAAAAATGTCTTGAAAAGGGCCTAAGTGATTTAGCTCTTTTGCATTTAAAAAAATATCCTATAAAAAACCTAATCTTAAAAAACATCTCCTAAAAAAATGCCCTGAAAAGGGCCTAAGTTATATAGCGCTTTTAAATTTAACACCCCCTAAAAAACCTATAATAAAACTATCCCCCCCAAAAAAATGTCTAAACTCCACAAGTTTGTACTCACCAACTTGAATCCAGCTTCTTGGGTGGGCAGCGGTGGTCCTCTGCGTCTGTCCTCTTCTTTTCTTCCATCCAATGCTTCTTCATGCTGTAACGTAGCTCACTGACGATTAAATGCAAGGTTCCCCCTTAGAAAGGGGTGCCCTTGCATATTTATTGGCTTATTTTGGAATTCCAATTAAAATGAGCCAATAGAAAAAGCTGGGAACCCCTATATAAGGGGGAATCTTGCATTCAATCGTCAGTGTGCTGTGGTGACAGCATGAAGAAGCATTGGATGGAAGAAGAGGGCAGTCCCAGAGGACCCATGCCTTGGATGAAGTCAGAAGAGGAACACCGCCATGGACCCGTCGCTGCCCCCCCTAAGGAGCCAAATTCAAGTTGGTGAGTACAAACTTTTGGGGTTTATCCATAAATTGTATTTTTGTGAGGGGAAAGTTAGTTTAGTTTAGGGAGAAAAACTTCATTACCTTTTTTTTTTTTTGTGTTTAGTGCAACTTTTTTTCTCAGCCCAAACTCTTGACCGCAAACTTTAAAGCTGAGTAAAAAGTTTAAGCATAAAATGCATTCGTATTTACTTTAAACTTACAAGTGCACATTTATGTTTTACGCCACCCATAGAAAATATGGGGAGAGTAAATGAATGCAAATTTGGGCAAACAAATTCATGATAATTTAAACACCGCTCCACTTGTAATGTGGATTCGAGTGCCCAAAAAAACTGCCCCATGGCCATATGACAACTGTGACAGTCAGTCACAGTGATCACAAGACAAACATGACAAAACATTTGCCTAGATTACGAGTTCTGCGTTAGCCTTAAAAAGCAGCGTTAGGGGGTCCTAACGCTGCTTTTTATCTAACGCTGGTATTACAAGTTTTGCAGGTAGAGGCTCACCGCTCACTTTTCTTCCGCGACTCGAGACTAACGCAAATCCCTTTATGTCAATTGCGTATCCTATCTTTTTAATGGGATTTGCCTAACTCTGGTATTACGAGTCTTGGAAGAAGTGAGCAGTACAGCCTCTACCTCCAAGACTACAACTGCATAAAAAAGTCAGTAGTTAAGAGTTTTATGGGCTAACGCCGGAACATAAAGCTCTTAACTACAGTGCTAAAAGTACACTAACACCCAAAAACTACATATGAACCCCTAAACCGAGGCCCCCCACATCGCAAACCCTATAATAAAAAAATGTAACCCCTAATCTGCCGACCGGACACCGCCACAACCTACATTATAGCTATGAACCCCTAATCTGCTGCTCCTAACATCGCCGACACCTACATTATATTTATTAACCCCTAATCTGTCCCCCCCAAACGTCGCCGCCACCTACCAACACTTATTAACCCCTAATCTGCCGACCGGACATCGCCGCCACAATAATAAATGTATTAACCCCTAAACCGCCGCACTCTCGCCTCGCAAACACTATAATAAATTGTATTAACCCCTAATCTGCCATCCCTTACATCGACGCCACGACCCACAATTATTAACCCCTAATCTCCCGCCTCCAACGTCGCCGCTACTATAATAAAGTTATTAACCCCTAAACCTAAGTCTAACCCTAATACCCCCCTAAGTTAAATATCATTTAAATAAAACTAACTAAAATTAATATAATTAAATAAATTAATCCTATTTAAATCTAAATACTTACCTATAAAATAAACCCTAAAATAGCTACAATATAAATAATAGTTACATTGTAGCTATTTTAGGATTAATATTTATTTTACAGGCAACTTTGTATTTATTTTAACTAGGTAGAATAGTTATTAAATAGTTATTAACTATTTAATAGCTACCTAGTTAAAATAATTACAAAATTACCTGAAAAATAAATCCTAACCTAAGTTAAAAATACACCTAACACTACACTATCAATAAATTAATTAAATAAATTAAATACAATTATCTAAAATAAAATACAGTTAAATAAACTAAACTATAATACAAAAACAAACAAACACTACATTACAAAAAAATAAAAAAATATTACAAGAATTTTAATCTAATTACACCTAATTTAAGCCCCCTAATAAAATAAAAAAGCCTCCCAAAATAATAAAATTCCCTACCCTAAACTAAATTACAAAGTAATCAGCTCTTTTACCAGCCCTTAAAAGGGCTGTTTGCGGGGCATTGCCCCAAAGTAATCAGCTCTTTTACCTGTAAAATAAAATACAATCCCCCCCCAACATTACAACCCACCACCCACAACACCCCTACTCTAAAACCCACCCGATCGCCCCTTAAAAAAACCTAACACTACCCCCCTGAAGATCACCCTACCTTGAGATGTCTTCAGCCAGCCGGCCACCGATGGGACAGAAGAGGACATCCGGAGCGGCAGAAGTCTTCATCCTATCCAGGCAGAAGAGGACATACGGACCGGCAGACATCTTCATCCAGGCGGCATCTTCTATCTTCATCCTTCCGGAGCGGATCCATCTTCTATCCAGCCGACGCGGAATTAAGGTAGGAAAAATCCGATTGGTTGATGCAATCAGCCAATCGGACTGAACTTCAATACGATTGGCTGATTGGATGAGCCAATAGAATTTACCTCACATTCTATTGGCTCATTCAATCAGCCAATCGTATTTAAGTTCAATCCGATTGGCTGATTGCATCAACCAATCGGATTTTTACTACCTTAATTCCGATTGGCTGATAGAATCCTATCAGCCAATCGGAATTCGAGGGATACCATCTTGGATGACGTCTTTTAAAGGAACCTTCATTCTGCCTTAGGACATCGGAAGAAGAGGATGGCTCCGCGTCGGCTGGATAGAAAATGGCTCTGCTCCGCTCCAGAAGGATGAGGATAGAAGATGCCGCCTGGATGAAGATGTCTGCTGGTCTGGATGTCCTCTTCTGTCCCATCGGGGGCTGGCTGGCTGAAGACGTCTCAAGGTAGGGTGATCTTCAGGGGGGTAGTGTTAGGTTTTTTTAAGGGGGGAATCGGGTGGGTTTTAGAGTAGGGGTGTGTGGGTGGTGGGTTGTAATGTTGGGGGGGATTGTATTTTACAGGTAAAAGAGCTGATTACTTTGGGGCAATGCCCCGCAAAAAGCCCTTTTAAGGGCTGGTAAAAGAGCTGATTACTTTGGGGCAATGCCCCGCAAAAAGCCCTTTTAAGGGCTGGTAAAAGAGCTGATTACTTTGTAATTTAGTTTAGGGTAGGGAATTTTATTATTTTGGGGGGCTTTTTTATTTAATTAGGGGGCTTAGATTAGGTGTAATTAGATTAAAATTCTTGTAATATTTTTTTATTTTTTGTAATGTAGTGTTTGTTTTTTGTATTATAGTTTAGTTTATTTAATTGTATTTTATTTTAGATAATTGTATTTAATTCATTTAATTAATTTATTGATAGTGTAGTGTTAGGTGTATTTGTAACTTAGGTTAGGATTTATTTTTCAGGTAATTTTGTAATTATTTTAACTAAGTAGCTATTAAATAGTTAATAACTATTTAATAACTATTCTACCTAGTTAAAATAAATACAAAGTTGCCTGTAAAATAAATATTAATCCTAAAATAGCTACAATGTAACTATTAGTTATATTGTAGATATTTTAGGGTTTATTTTATAGGTAAGTATTTAGATTTAAATAGGATTAATTTATTTAATGATATTAATTTTAGTTCGTTTTATTTAAATTATATTTAACTTAGGGGGTGTTAGGGTGAGACTTAGGTTTAGGGGTTAATAACTTTATTATAGTAGCGGTGACGTTGGGGGCGGGAGATTAGGGGTTAATAATTGTAGGTAGGTGGTGTCGATGTTAGGGAGGGCAGATTAGGGGTTAATACAATTTATTATAGTGTTTGCGAGGCAGGAGTGCGGCAGTTTAGGGGTTAATACATTTATTATAGTGGCGGCGATGTCCGGTCGGCAGATTAGGGGTTAATAAGTGTAGGTAGGTGGCGGCGACGTTGGGGGGGGCAGATTAGGGGTTAATAACTATAATGTAAGTGTCGCGATGTTAGGGGCAGCAGATTAGGGGTTCATAGCTATAATGTAGGTTGCGGCGGTTTCCAGAGCGGAAGATTAGGGGTTAATAGTATAATGCAGGTGTCAGCAATAGCGGGGACTGCAGATTAGGTATTAATAAATGTAAGGTTAGGGGTGTTTAGACTCGGGGTTCATGTTAGGGTGTTAGGTGTAGACTTAGAAAGTGTTTCCCCATAGGAAACAATGGGGCTGCATTAGGAGCTGAACGCTGCTTTTTTGCAGGTGTTAGGTTTATTTTCAGCCCGCTCAGCCCCATTGTATCCTATGGGGAAATCGTGCACAAGCACGTTTTAGCCAGCTTACCGCTAGCGTAAGCAACGCTGGTATTGCGGGTTGAAGTGGAGCTAAATTTGGCTCAACGCTCACTTTTCTGAGGCTAACGCAGCCATTCAGAAAACTCGTAATACCAGCGTTGGCTTAAGGGTGCGCTGGAAAAAAAAGCCTCGTTAGCACCGCAGGTCTTTACCAACAAAACTCGTAATCTAGGCGATTGTTTCTGTCCCAGTGAATTTATATGTAAAAAATTATTAAAAATATACATATATTTTTATATACATTTTATTTAATAAAGCTTTATTAAGGTTTTATTTTCTGTCCTTGGTGCTAAAATGTTTACATATAGGGGTCGATTTATCAAGCTACGGTGGAAAGGGGCATACATATGCGTCCCTGTCTGTTGCAGCCAATCTCTGCCGGGCTGAATTCCACTGCCGGAAATCAGCATTGCACAAGAACGCAATTTTGCGCTCTTGTGCAATGCCGCCCCTGCCCGCACACAGCCAACTAAGCGTGGGCAGCAGCTGTCAATCTCCCCAGTCGGACGGGACCGAGGAGATTGAAATTTGCCACCTAAGAGGTGGGGAAGAGGTTAGGAAAGCAGCGGTCTGATAACCGCTGCTTCATAAATACGGACTGCAGGTTCTCTTGTGAGAACCTGCAGTCGTAGGGGGTCGAAGGCTGGCGAAGCCTTTGATAAATCAACCCCATAAAGTGTCAAAATACTTCTATGTAAATTCCAATGGGTGTCCAAAAATATACTTTTGTGAAGCTGTTTTGAATTGAGTGACTGCTTTTATACTAAACCCACATTTTTTCTTTCATGATTCAGATAGAGCATGCAATTTTAAGCAAATTTCTAATTTACACCTATTATCATTTTTTCTTCGTTCTCTTGCTATCTTTATTTGAAAAAGAAGGCATCTAAGCTAAGGAGCCAGACAAATTTTGGTTCAGCACAATGCACAACACTTGTTCAATGGTGGATAAATGTAGCAAACCAATCAGCAAGAACAACCCAGGTTGAGAACCAAAAATGGGCCAACATCTAAACTTACATTCTTGCTTTACAAATAAAGAAAGAGAATGAAGAAAAAGTGATAATAGGAGTAAATTAGAAAGTTGCTTAAAATTGCATCTGAATCATGAAAGAAACATTTTGGGTTCAGTGTCCCTTTAAAGTCTAAGCATAGCAAATTTAGAGTTAAACCAATAGTTCTATATTTGTAGTATTTGGCCTATATTTCCTATATATTACTTGGAAACCTATACATATGGGGTATTTCTAAAATTATGACAACACAATTAATATATTCAGCTACAAAATAGTACAGAATTTTATTTGTTCCCAATTTTTCAGTAATATATTCCTTATATTTTTATTTTATATACCCAGTGTTCTCCACACAAAATTTTGTAAATCAAGTGACATTATGAAGCAGCTGGTTGGAGGCTTTTTGTGTTATTTATAAATGTTACCTAAGCTATCCAAAGCACAATTTAATAGCATAATTTAACTAACATAAACTGATTTAATGATAATTTGTGCAACAAACATTAAAAAACTCCATAATATTATCTAATTTAAGCTTAATATTAGCTTAAAGCGATTGTCTAGTTAAAAATAAACTTTAATGATTCAGATATAGCATGCAATTTTAAGCAACTTTCTATTTTGCTCCTATTACCAATTTTTCTTCTTTCTCTTGGTATCTTTATTTAAAAAATCTGGAAAGTAAGCTTTGGAGGCGGACCAGCGCTACCCAGATGCTGAACCAAAAATGGGCAGGCTTCTAAACTTAAATTACAGCTTTTTAAATAATGATACCAAGAGAACAAAGAAAAATTGATAATAGGAGTAAATTAGAAAGTTGCTTAAAACTGCATGCTCTATCTGAATCATGAAAGTTTAATTTTGACTATACTATCCCTTTAAAATGTAGCCGGATAATCAGTAAAATCAGCCGGGTGGTATGTCCTAAAGCTTTGGTATTGGTATCCCACAAGTAAAGGATGAATCCGTGGACTGGATACACCTTACAAGAGAAAACAGAATTTATGCTTACCTGATAAATTACTTTCTCTTGTGGTATATCCAGTCCACGGATTCATCCTTTACTTGTGGGATATTCTCCTTCCCTACAGGAAGTGGCAAAGAGAGCACACAGCAGAGCTGTCCATATAGCTCCCCCTCTAGCTCCACCCCCCAGTCATTCGACCAAAGGTTAGGAAGAAAAAGGAGAAACCATAGGGTGCAGTGGTGACTGTAGTTTAAACAAAAAATTTTTTACCTGACTCAATTGCCAGGGCGGGCCGTGGACTGGATACACCACAAGAGAAAGTAATTTATCAGGTAAGCATAAATTCTGTTTTCTCTTGTAAGGTGTATCCAGTCCACGGATTCATCCTTTACTTGTGGGATACCAATACCAAAGCTTTAGGACACGGATGAAGGGAGGGAACAAGACAGGTACCTTAAACGGAAGGCACCACTGCCTGCAAAACCTTTCTCTCAAAAATAGCCACTGAAGAAGCAAAAGTATTGAATTCAGCCAAAAGGAAAGAGAGGTAGCAGTCGCTTTCTGACCTCTCCTCTTACCAGAATAGATAACAAACAGGGAAGATGTTTGTCTGAAATCCTTAGTTGCTTGTAAATAGAACTTTAAAGCACGAACTACATCAAGATTGTGTAACAGACGTTCCTTCTTCGAAGAAGGATTAGGACACAGAGAAGGAACAACTATTTCCTGGATAATATTCTTGTTAGAAACAACTTTAGGAAGAAAACCAGGTTTGGTACGCAAAACTACCTTATCTGCGCGGAACACCAGGTAAGGTGAATCACACTGCAAGGCAGATAACTCTGAGACTCTTCGAGCAGAAGAGATGGCTACCAAAAACAAAACTTTCCAAGATATCAACTTAATATCTATGGAATGTAAGGGTTCAAATGGAATCCCTTGAAGAACTGAAAGAACTAGATTTAGACTCCATGGCGGAGCCACTGGTTTGTAAACAGGCTTGATTCTGACTAAAGCCTGAGTAAACGCTTGAACGTCTGGTAACTCTGCCAGACGTTTGTGTAAAAGGATAGACAGAGCAGATATCTGTCCTTTCAAGGAACTAGCTGACAATCCTTTCTCCAATCCTTCTTGGAGGAAAGCCAATATCCTGGGAATCCTAATCTTACTCCATGAGTAACCCTTGGATTCACACCAACAAAGATATTTCCGCCATATCTTATGGTAGATTTTCCTGGTGACAGGCTTTCTAGCCTGAATCAGAGTATCTTTAACTGATGCAGAGAAACCACGCTTTGATAGAATTAAGCGTTCAATCTCCAAGCAGTCAGACGCAGAGAATTTAGGTTTGGATGCTTGAATGGACCCTGTATTAGAAGATCCTGCCTCATTGGCAATGTCCATGGTGGGACAGATGACATGTCCACTAGGTCTGCATACCGAGTCCTGCGTGGCCACGCAGGCGCTATCAGAAACACCAAAGCCTTCTCCTGCTTGATTCTGGCAACCAGACGAGGGAGAAGAGGAAACGGTGGAAAAACATAAGCCAGATTGAAGGACCAAGGCGCTGCTAGAGCATCTATCAATATCGCCTTGGGATCCCGGGACCTGGACCCGTAGAGAGGAAGTTTGGTGTTCTGACGGGACGCCATCAGATCCAACTCTGGAGTGCGCCATCGCTGAGTCAGCTGGGCAAATACTTCCGGGTGGAGTTCCCACTCCCCCGGGTGAAAAGTCTGACTACTTAGAAAATCCGCCTCCCAGTTGTCTACTCCTGGGATGTGAATTGCTGAGAGATGGCAGGAGTGATCCTCCGCCCACCTGATTATTTTGGTTACTTCCGTCATTGCTAGGGAACTCCTTGTTCCCCCTTGATGGTTGATGTAAGCTACAGTCGTGATGTTGTCCGACTGAAATCTGATGAATTTGGCCGCAGCTAGCTGAGGCCATGCCTGAAGAGCGTTGAATATCGCCCTCAGTTCCAGAATGTTTATCGGGAGAAGAGCTTCTTCCCGAGACCATAAGCCCTGAGCTTTCAGGGAGTCCCAGACTGCACCCCAGCCCAATAGACTGGCGTCGGTCGTTACGATGATCCACTCTGGTCTGCGGAAACACATTCCCTGAGACTGGTGATCCTGAGACAACCACCAGAGAAGAGAATCTCTGGTCTCCTGGTCCAACTGTATTTGAGGAGACAAATCTGCATAATCCCCATTCCACTGTTTGAGCATGCATAGTTGCAGTCGTCTGAGGTGTATCCGTGCAAAAGGGACTATGTCCATTGCCGCTACCATAAGTCCGATTGTCTCCATGCACTGAGCTACAGACGGCCGAGGAATGGAATGAAGAGCTCGGCAAGTAGTTAAGATTTTTAACTTTCTGACCTCCGTCAGAAATATTTTCATTTCTACCGAGTCTATTAGGGTTCCTAGGAATGGAACTCTTGTGAGGGGGGAGATAGAACTCTTTTTGATGTTCACCTTCCACCCGTGAGACCTCAGAAAGGCCAATACAATTTCCGTGTGAGACTTGGCTCTTTGGAAAGTCGACGCCTGAATTAAGATGTCGTCTAGGTAAGGCACCACCGCTATGCCCCGCGGTCTTAGAACCGCCAGAAGGGACCCTAGCACCTTTGTGAAAATTCTGGGAGCAGTGGCCAACCCAAAAGGAAGAGCCACAAACTGATAATGCTTGTCCAGAAAGGCGAACCTGAGAAACTGGTGATGATCTTTGTAGATAGGAATGTGCAGGTACGCATCCTTTAGATCAACAATAGTCATATATTAACCCTCCTGGATCATTGGTAAGATTGTCTGAATGGTCTCCATCTTGAATGATGGGACTCTGAGGAATTTGTTTAGAATTTTGAGATCCAGGATTGATCTGAAAGTTCCTTCTTTTTTGGGAACCACAAACAGGTTTGAGTAAAACCCCAGTCCTTGTTCTGCAATCGGAACTGGCTGGATCACTCCCATTGTATGTAGATCTTATACACAGCGTAAAAACGCCTCTTTCTTTGTCTGATCTGTAGACAGACGAGAAATGTGGAGCCTTCCCCTTGGAGGAGAGTCCTTGAATTCTAGAAGGTATCCCTGGGCTACAATCTCTAATGCCCAAGGATCGTGTACATCTCTTGCCCAGGCCTGAGTGAAGAGAGAGAGTCTGCCCCCTACTAGATCCGGTCCCAGATCGGGGGCTACCCCTTCATGCTGTCTTGGTGGCAGCTGCAGGCTTTTTGGCCTGTTTACCCTTATTCCAGCCCTGGTAAGGTTTCCAGGTTGCCTTGGGCTGTGAAGTGTTACCCTCTTGCTTTGCAGCCGGAGAGGATGAAGCGGGGCCGTTCCTGAAATTGCGAAAGGAACGAAAATTAGCTTTGTTCTTTGTCTTAAAGGGCTTGCCCTGAGGGAGAGCATGCTTTTCTCCCGGTGATCTGAAATAATCTCTTTCAATTCAGGCCCGAAGAGGGTTTTTCCTTTGAAAGGAATGTTCAGAAGCTTTGATTTAGACGACACATCGGCCGACCAGGACTTTAGCCATAGCGCCCTGCGAGCCAAAATGGCGAAACCTGAATTTTTTGCCGCTAACTTAGCTATTTGGAAAGCGGCGTCAGTGATAAAGGAATTAGCTAGCTTTAGAGCCTTAATTCTATCCATAATTTCTTCATATGAGGTCTCCGTCTGGAGCGAGTCTTCCAGCGCCTCAAACCAGAAAGCACCCGCAGTAGTTACAGGAATAATGCAGGCAATAGGTTGGAGAAGAAAACCTTGTTGAACAAAAATTTTCTTAAGTAAACCCTCTAATTTTTTATCCATAGGGTCTTTAAAAGCACAACTGTCTTCAATTGGTATGGTTGTGCGTTTAGCAAGTGTAGAAACAGCCCTCTTGCTTAGAGCCATCAAAGAGAATGACTGGGGGGTGGAGCTAGAGGGGGAGCTATATGGACAGCTCTGCTGTGTGCTCTCTTTGCCACTTCCTGTAGGGAAGGAGAATATCCCACAAGTAAAGGATGAATCCGTGGACTGGATACACCTTACAAGAGAAAGGCATGTTTAAATGTTAAAAAACATAATTTATGTAAGAACTTACCTGATAAATTCATTTCTTTCATATTAGCAAGAGTCCATGAGCTAGTGACGTATGGGATATACATTCCTACCAGGAGGGGCAAAGTTTCCCAAACCTCAAAATGCCTATAAATACACCCCTCACCACACCCACAAATCAGTTTAACGAATAGCCAAGAAGTGGGGTGATAAAAAAAAGTGCCAAAGCATATAAAATAAGGAATTGGAATAGTTGTGCTTTATACAAAAAAATCATAACCACCAAAAAGGGTGGGCCTCATGGACTCTTGCTAATATGAAAGAAATGAATTTATCAGGTAAGTTCTTACATAAATTATGTTTTCTTTCATGTAATTAGCAAGAGCCAATGAGCTAGTGACGTATGGGATAATGACTACCCAAGATGTGGATCTTTCCACGCAAGAGTCACTAGAGAGGGAGGGATAAAAGACAGCCAATTCCTGCTGAAAATAATCCACACCCAAAATAAAGTTTAATGAAAACATAAGCAGAAGATTCAAACTGAAACCGCTGCTTGAAGTACTTTTCTACCAAAAACTGCTTCAGAAGAAGAAAACACATCAAAATGGTAGAATTTAGTAAAAGTATGCAAAGAGGACCAAGTTGCTGCTTTGCAAATCTGATCAACCGAAGCCTCATTCCTAAACGCCCAGGAAGTAGAAACTGACCTAGTAGAATGAGCTGTAATCCTTTGAGGCGGAGTTTTACCCGACTCGACATAAGCATGGTGAATTAAGGATTTCAACCAAGATGCCAAAGAAATGGCAGAAGCTTTCTGACCTTTTCTAGAACCGGAAAAGATGACAAATAGACTTAGTAGCCTCAACATAATATTTCAAAGCTCTAACAACATTCAAAGAATGCAACGATTTCTCCTTAGAATTCTTAGGATTAGGACATAATGAAGGAACCACAATTTCTCTACTAATGTTGTTGGAATTCACAACCTTAGGTAAAAATTCAAAAGAAGTTCGCAACACCGCCTTATCCTGATGAAAAATCAGAAAAGGAGACTCACAAGAAAGAGCAGATAATTCAGAGACTCTTCTGGCAGAAGAGATGGCCAAAAGGAACAAAACTTTCCAAGAAAGTAATTTAATGTCCAATGAATGCATGGGTTCAAAAGGAGGAGCTTGAAGAGCCCTCAGAACCAAATTCAAACTCCAAGGAGGAGAAATTGACTTAATGACAGGTTCTATACGAACCAAAGCTTGTACAAAACAATGAATATCAGGAAGATTAGCAATCTTTCTGTGAAAAAGAACAGAAAGAGCAGAGATTTGTCCTTTCAAGGAACTTGCGGACAAACCTTTATCTAAACCATCCTGAAGAAACTGTAAAATTCTCGGAATTCTAAAAGAATGCCAGGAAAAATGATGAGAAAGACACCAAGAAATATAAGTCTTCCAGACTCTATAATATATCTCTCTAGATACAGATTTACGAGCCTGTAACATAGTATTAATCACAGAGTCAGAGAAACCTCTTTGACCAAGAATCAGGCGTTCAATCTCCATACCTTTAAATTTAAGGATTTGAGATCCTGATGGAAGAAAGGACCTTGCGACAGAAGGTCTGGTCTTAACGGAAGAGTCCACGGCTGGCAAGAGGCCATCCGGACAAGATCCGCATACCAAAACCTGAGAGGCCATGCTGGAGCTACCAGCAGAACAAACGAGCATTCCTTCAGAATCGTGGAGATTACTCTTGGAAGAAGAACTAGAGGCGGAAAGATATAGGCAGGATGATACTTCCAAGGAAGTGATAATGCATCCACTGCCTTCGCCTGAGGATCCCGGGATCTGGACAGATACCTGGGAAGTTTCTTGTTTAGATGAGAAGCCATCAGATCTATTTCTGGGAGTTCCCACATTTGAACAATCTGAAGAAATACCTCTGGGTGAAGAGACCATTCGCCCGGATGCAACGTTTGGCGACTGAGATAATCCGCTTCCCAATTGTCTATACCTGGGATATGAACCGCAGAGATTAGACAGGAGCTGAATTCCGCCCAAACCAGAATTCGAGATACTTCTTTCATAGCCAGAGGACTGTGAGTCCCTCCTTGATGATTGATGTATGCCATTGTCTTTCTGAAAACAAATGAACGACTCTCTCTTCAGAAGAGGCCAAGACTGAAGAGCTCTGAAAATTGCACGGAGTTCCAAAATATTGATCGGTAATCTCACCTCCTGAGATTCCCAAACCCCACACAGCTCCCCAACCTGTAAGACTTGCATCTGTTGAGATTATAGTCCAGGTCGGAAGAACAAAAGAAGCCCCCTGAATTAAACGATGGTGATCTGTCCACCACGTCAGAGAATGTCGGACAATCAGTTTTAAAGATATTAATTGAGATATCTTTGTGTAATCCCTGCACCATTGGTTCAGCATACAGAGCTGAAGAGGTCGCATGTGAAAACGAGCAAAGGGGATCGCGTCCGATGCAGCAGTCATAAGACCTAGAATTTCCATGCATAAGGCTACCGAAGGGAATGATTGTGACTGAAGGTTTCGACAAGCTGAAATCAATTTTAGACGTCTCTTGTCTGTCAAAGAGAGAGTCATGGACACTGAATCTATCTGGAAACCTAAAAAGTTTACCCTTGTCTGAGGAATCAATGAACTTTTTAGTGAATTGATCCTCCAACCATGATCTTGAAGAAACAACACAAGTCGATTCGTATGAGATTCTGCTAAATGTGAAGACTGAGCAAGTACCAAGATATCGTCCAAATAAGGAAATACCACAATACCCTGTTCTCTGATTACAGACAGAAGGGCACCGAGAACCTTTGAAAAAATTCTTGGAGCTGTAGCTAGGCCAAACGGCAGAGCCACAAACTGGTAATGCTTGTCCAGAAAAGAGAATCTCAGGAACTGATAGTGAGCTGGATGAATCGGAATATGCAGATATGCATCCTGTAAATCTATTGTAGACATATAATGCCCTTGCTGAACAAAAGGCAAGATAGTCCTTACAGTTACCATTTTGAATGTTGGTATCCTTACATAACGATTCAATATTTTTAGATCCAGAACTGGTCTGAAGGAATTCTCCTTCTTGGGTACAATGAAGAGATTCGAATAAAACCCCAGCCCCTGTTCCAAAACTGGAACTGGCATAATTACTCCAGCCAACTCTAGATCTGAAACACATTTCAGAAATGCTTGAGCTTTCACTGGGTTTACTGGGACACGGGAAAGAAAAAATCTCTTTGCAGGAGGCCTTATCTTGAAACCAATTCTGTACCCTTCTGAAACAATGTTCTGAATCCAAAGATTGTGAACAGAATTGATCCAAATTTCTTTGAAAAAACGTAATCTGCCCCCTACCAGCTGAGCTGGAATGAGGGCCGCACCTTCATGTGGACTTAGAAGCTGGCTTTGCTTTTCTAGAAGGCTTGGATTTATTCCAGACTGGAGATGGTTTCCAAACTGAAACTGCTCCTGAGGATGAAGGATCAGGCTTTTGTTCTTTGTTGAAACGAAAGGAATGAAAACGATTATTAGCACTGTTTTTACCTTTAGATTTTTTATCCTGTGGTAAAAAAGTTCCTTTCCCACCAGTAACAGTTGAGATAATAGAATCCAACTGAGAACCAAATAATTTATTACCCTGGAAAGAAAGGGAAAGTAGAGTCGATTTAGAAGACATATCAGCATTCCAAGTTTTAAGCCATAAAGCTCTTCTAGCTAAAATAGCTAGAGACATAAACCTGACATCAACTCTGATAATATCAAAAATGGCATCACAGATAAAATTATTAGCATGTTGAAGAAGAATAATAATATTATGAGAATCATGATCTGTTACTTGTTGCGCTAAAGTTTCCAACCAAAAAGTTGAAGCTGCAGCAACATCAGCCAATGATATAGCAGGTCTAAGAAGATTACCTGAACACAGATAAGCTTTTCTTAGAAAGGATTCAATTTTCCTATCTAAAGGATCCTTAAAGGAAGTACCATCTGCCGTAGGAATAGTAGTACGTTTAGCAAGGGTAGAAATAGCCCCATCAACTTTAGGGATTTTGTCCCAAAACTCTAATCTGTCGGACGGTACAGGATATAATTGCTTAAAACGTTTAGAAGGAGTAAATGAATTACCCAAATTATTCCATTCTCTGGAAATTACTTCAGAAATAGCACCAGGAACAGGAAAAACTTCTGGAATAACCACAGGAGATCTAAAGACCTTGTCTAAACGTTTAGATTTAGTATCAAGAGGACCAGAATCCTCAATTTCTAATGCAATTAGGACTTCTTTAAGTAAAGAACGGATAAATTCCATTTTGAATAAATATGACGATTTATCAGCATCAACCTCTGAGACAGAATCCTCTGTATCAGAAGAATCATTAGAATCAGAATGATTATGTTCATTTAAAAATTCATCTGTATAAAGACAAGTTTTAAAAGACTTTTTATGTTTACCAGAAGGAGGAATAACAGACATAGCCTTCTTAATGGATTCAGAAACAAAATCTCTTATGTTATCAGGAACACTCTGAACATTAGATGTTGATGGAACTGCAACAGGTAATGGTACTTTACTAAAGGAAATATTTTCTGCATTAACAAGTTTGTCATGACATTTAATACAAACAACAGCTGGAGGAACAACTACCAAAAGTTTACAGCAGATACACTTAGCTTTGGTAGTTCCAGCACCAGGCAGCGATTTTCCAGTAGTATCTTCTGACTCGGTTGCAACGTGGGACATCTTGCAATATGTAATAGAAAAAACAACATATAAAGCAAAATTGATCAAATTCCTTAAATGACAGTTTCAGGAATGGGAAAAAATGCCAGTGAACAAGCTTCTAGTAACCAGAAGCAACAAATAATTAGACTTAAATAAAGTGGAGACAAAATTGACGCCCACATTATTTGGCGCGAAAAACGTCGAAAATGACGCAACTTCCGGCGACACGTATGACGCTGGAAATAGAAAAAAAATTTCGCGCCAAGAAAGTCCGCGTCAAGAATGACGCAATAAAATGAAGCATTTTCAGCCCCCGCGAGCCTAACAGCCCACAGGGAAAAAGTCAAATTTTAAGGTAAGATAAAAATGATATATTCAAATTCATTATCCCAAATATGAAACTGACTGTCTGAAATAAGGAAATGTTGAACATCCTGAGTCAAGGCAAATAAATGTTTGAATACATATATTTAGAACTTTATAAAAAAGTGCCCAACCATAGCTTTAGAGTGTCACAGAAAATAAGACTTACTTACCCCAGGACACTCATCTACATGTTGTAGAAAGCCAAACCAGTACTGAAACGAAAATCAGCAGAGGTAATGGTATAAATATAAGAGTATATCGTCGATCTGAAAAGGGAGGTAAGAGATGAATCTCTACGACCGATAACAGAGAACCCATGAAATAGACCCTGTAGAAGGAGATCATTGAATTCAAACAGGCAATACTCTCCTCACATCCCTCTGACATTCACTGCACGCTGAGAGGAAAACCGGGCTCCAACCTGCTGCGGAGCGCATATCAACGTAGAATCTAGCACAAACTTACTTCACCACCTCCATAGGAGGCAAAGTTTGTAAAACTGATTTGTGGGTGTGGTGAGGGGTGTATTTATAGGCATTTTGAGGTTTGGGAAACTTTGCCCCTCCTGGTAGGAATGTATATCCCATACGTCACTAGCTCATGGACTCTTGCTAATTACATGAAAGAAAACAGTTTATAATATGTATGGGTGCACTTATCAAGAGCAAGGATAATTATGGTGAAACCAATACTGAGCAAAATGGCCTTTGTCATTTAAGAATGGAAACTGGGGAAAATCCTGTGTCCTTAAGGGGTTAAAAAAGGAAGAGGAAGGGGTTAGAAAATGGTTGGTCTTTTGCTGAATATATCTACTAACAGTGAAGGCACGTCTATATCCAGTACAGCTGTTAGAGTTTTCCAGACAGTAAAACATGTATCAGATGTAAGCACACAATGTATTATTAAATGCTAGTTTAGTCTAAATAGCAGTTAATGTTTTCATGCAAAAATACATGTAACATGTTTAATCTCTGCTCTTTTGTATGCATAACACCATTTTGTTTTGCCCTTCGTGCTGCTTAATGTTATGTGTGAGGCTTATTTAATATAACTTCACATTTTCACCAATAAACTAAAAGAATAGTTTGCATTGTTTTGCAGTCAGAGTCACTTCCTCTTGAAAAGCCTTTTGAGTGTTGTATCTTTAATTTCATATGCTGTAGCCAATCAGAGACAGTTGTAAATGAGATTCAACACATTTCAAGCAATCCCTGTACAGCATGAAGAAAGGTCAATGTTCTGAATTCCAGAGAATTACAGTAGCATTGTAACTACACACCATTGTTTTCCCTCCTGTGCCTGCAGAAGTCTTCAAAGTTATTCTCTTATTTTACCCCTTACAATTATTAGTTAGTGAAGTTCTGCATCTTCACACTGGGCACCGCCACCTTGAAGCTTATATTTGTCATGTAACTTTTAAACTGTGCAAAAAACCTGCAAAAACGTAACGCTTCCGCTCTCTGTTATGTGAGCTATACTGAAGTGCAAGGTAAAGCTGTAAAAAGCCAGTAACATCACAGATCTGGGAAAGTGCACTGCTTCTATTATATGATGCAACAATACAAGGGGGTAAATGTATCAAATGTCGGACCCCTGCACATTCGGGGGTGGTGGTGGGGGGGGGGATTGGTTGGTCAATCATCCCAATCATATCTGATTGGGATGATTGCTGTCCACCATCTCAGAGGCGGATGAGTTAAAGGAACAGTATACACCAATTTTCATATAACTGCATGTAATAGACACTACTATAAAGAATAAGATGCACATATTTTTTTAAAAAACTTACTTAGAAGCTTCCAGTTTAGCTCTGTTTAAAAGGTTACTGGAACACCAACTGCAAGTGGTTCTATAGCAAAAAAGCAGATGCCCCCCTCCCCCTTCCTTTGCATATGAAAAGACCCTTTACACAAACAGGAGCAAGCTGGAGTAGGTATCTGACGGTATTCTCCTAAAACTTTGGGGCTTGGTGAAGAGTCTGAAAATCAGAGCAATGTCTGATAGCGGGAACGAGCTATATTGAGTGTAATGGCGCGATCGGGCCGGGCTGTGACTAGATAGCTGCTTAGATGCGCTGAGGGGGAAAACCAGACCCGCTCAGTAGAGCAAGGGCGGCGGTCTGAAAAATCCTCTTTTATAATCAAATTTTAGCTACAATATTATGTTGCATAAAGTTTGCACTAAGATAATGTTATATAATTCTGCACTATGTGCAGAATTATATAACATTATTTTGTAGGATTACTGCCCCTTTAATGTTTTACGTTAATGTCCCTTAAAGTAACATACGTTGAAATATTTTTTTAATTTAACCACTGCAAAAAGGAATGTTTAACCACATGATTAAAGGAACGTTAAACACTAAATAAATTCTAGGTAGAGTGATGCATTGAAAGAAAAGATTACTCTGAGAATAACATGTACAGTATATGTATTTTTAAAAGTTGTATTAGCTGTTTAAATATTGACAAAATAAGTGTAAAGTTTTAGTGTCTATAAAACAATGGGAGCTGCCATGTTGTAACATAGGTTACCTTCTCTGCTGTGGCCAATCAGGGACAGTTATAAATAGGTCACTAGAGTGTGCAGGCAATGGCTGTGTGGAATATAAGTGTTCTGCACTTCCATTTATAACATGAACTGAAAAGCTCACACTTTCAGAATGGAATTACAGGAAAAGGGGACAAAATAAATAATTAAAATATATTGCTGAGTATATATATATATATATATATATATATATATATATATATATATATATATACAGGGAGTACAGAATTATTAGGCAAGTTGTATTTTTGAGGGTTAATTTTATTATTAAACAACAACTATGTTCTCAATGAACCCAAAAAAATCATTAATATCAAAGCTGAATAGTTTTGGAAGTAGTTTTTAGTTTGTTTTTAGTTATAGCTATTTTAGGGGGATATCTGTGTGTGCAGGTGACTATTACTGTGCATAATTATTAGGCAACTTAACAAAAAACAAATATATACCCATTTCAATTATTTATTTTTACCAGTGAAACCAATATAACATCTCAACATTCACAAATATACATTTCTGACATTCAAAAACAAAACAAAAACAAATCAGTGACCAATATAGCCACCTTTCTTTGCAAGGACACTCAAAAGCCTGCCATCCATGGATTCTGTCAGTGTTTTGATCTGTTCACCATCAACATTGCGTGCAGCAGCAACCACAGCCTCCCAGACACTGTTCAGAGAGGTGTACTGTTTTCCCTCCTTGTAAATCTCACATTTGATGATGGACCACAGATTCTCAATGGGGTTCAGATCAGGTGAACAAGGAGGCCATGTCATTAGATTTTCTTCTTTTATACCCTTTCTTGCCAGCCACGCTGTGGAGTACTTGGACGCGTGTGATGGAGCATTGTCCTGCATGAAAATCATGTTTTTCTTGAAGGATGCAGACTTCTTCCTGTACCACTGCTTGAAGAAGGTGTCTTCCAGAAACTGGCAGTAGGACTGGGAGTTGAGCTTGACTCCATCCTCAACCCAAAAAGGCCCCACAAGCTCATCTTTGATGATACCAGCCCAAACCAGTACTCCACCTCCACCTTGCTGGTGTCTGAGTTGGACTGGAGCTCTTTACCAATCCAGCCACGGGCCCATCCATCTGGCCCATCAAGACTCACTCTCATTTCATCAGTCCATAAAACCTTAGAAAAATCAGTCTTGAGATATTTCTTGGCCCAGTCTTGATGTTTCAGCTTGTGTGTCTTGTTCAGTGGTGGTCGTCTTTCAGCCTTTCTTACCTTGGCCATGTCTCTGAGTATTGCACACCTTGTGCTTTTGGGCACTCCAGTGATGTTGCAGCTCTGAAATATGGCCAAACTGGTGGCAAGTGGCATCTTGGCAGCTGCACGCTTGACTTTTCTCAGTTCATGGGCAGTTATTTTGCGCCTTGGTTTTTCCACACGCTTCTTGCGACCCTGTTGACTATTTTGAATGAAACGCTTGATTGTTCGATGATCACGCTTCAGAAGCTTTGCCATTTTAAGAGTGCTGCATTCCTCTGCAAGATATCTCACTATTTTTGACTTTTCTGAGCCTGTCAAGTCCTTCTTTTGAACCATTTTGCCAAAGGAAAGGAAGTTGCCTAATAATTATGCACACCTGATATAGGGTGTTGATGTCATTAGACCACACCCCTTCTCATTACAGAGATGCACATCACCTAATATACTTAATTGGTAGTAGGCTTTCGAGCCTATACAGCTTGGAGTAAGACAACATGAATAAAGAGGATGATGTGGTCAAAATACTCATTTGCCTAATAATTCTGCACTCCCTGTATATATAACATTTATCCTTTTATATTACCTTCTCAAAGTGTTTAATGTCCCTTTAAAGTCAGCTCCAAAGTAGCACTACTGGGACCTAGCTGCACACATCTAGTGAGCCAATGACAAAAGGCATGTATGTGTAGACACATAGTAGTGCACTGCTGCTCCTAAACCTACCTAGGTTTCCTTTTAACAAAGGATTCCAAGAGATCAAAGTAAATTTGATAATAGAATTAAACTGAAAAAATATTTTTACTTTCATGTCTCTTTAAGATTATTAAAAATACAACATAAATGATGTTTTTTTTTCAATACCTTAGCAAGAATATATGTGATGATAAATGGAAGCAGTGTTACATTTTTAATGCTATTATATTTAACAAAGAAAGTTTTAATTGTTTTTAATTTTTTACATTCAGTTCTTATCATTCTAATTCTACATGATAAACAGAGTGCTGTATGTGTATAGACAAGGTTATGGGTGTGGTGTTGCAGTTACGAGGTTAAACTGACTGGCTTAAGGCTTATAAACTCTGTGTTCAGTTCTCCTTGCTAGAAATAAATAAAATGCTGCCACATTCCATTTCTTCATAACAAGACTCACAACCAGTGTCCGTAGGTTTGTACGCAGTGTATAGAGGACCACATTCTTTGTAATTAAGGGTGTTCTGGTATTTAGTAATTAACAATAAAATAGGTTGACAATTTATAAAAAGATATTTAACCTTGCTTAAACAAACACCAGCATTTATTAACATTTAGCAATCTAGCAGCCTCAGAAATTGAGAAAAAAAAACTTCCTTTTGGTGCCCTCAAGTGGCTTAAACTGAAAAGCAACCTGAACACCCAATTTTCTTTTTAAGATTTAGGGCTAGATTTATCAAAGGCTAGGCGAACTCTGTATGTTCTTTGCCTGTAACTGCGCCCCAGCTCGCCTCCGGAGAGGCGCACATGTGCACCTAAATTTATCAAAAAAATAGACGTAACTTTGCGCAGGCGAGCTGGGGCGTAATAATGATAAATTTCGCCTGTCGGAAAAAGCATTTACTCCCTATTTACTCCCTATTTATAACAGTACATCCCTATAAATATTTGCGCCGCCATCTTTAGATTATTAAAAGAACGTTTTTTAGGTAACTATTTAGCTAATATTTATATTATATAATGTTTCTGTGCTGTTTGTGCCATATGTTGACACAAAAATAAATATATCAATATATCGATATATATATATATAAAACGTTTGGTACCATATGCGCCTGTGGAAGCGCAAATTTCTGGCAATAACAGTATCTTCTTTGCGCTGAACTTTTGAAAAATTAGTTAAAAGAAGAAAGTACTGCATCACAAGATGTAAAAGCATGTATTATAATGGTGTTCGACTCAGTCTGTATGGCGAAATATACAATACGCAATTACAGCCGAAATTATCGGCACAAAGCAATGATGAATAAGCAACTGGGCGTATTTGTAGGTCGGGCTGTTAAATTACGCCTATTACTAATGTATATTGGTGCACTCGGGAGCGCGTCTGTGCGCCTAGGCGAATGCAAGTGGAGTGCGTAGAAGTTTCTTTCAGATTTGCGCAATTATAGGCGCAGAGTGCTTTGATAAATATGAGAATCCGTTCGTATGCGTTATTTTGGACGATATTATAGGAGTCCACAGGGACTCAATAGCTCTATTTAGTATATGTTAGTATGCAGGTCTTCTTACCCCTAATGCCAGGACCGGTGTCTTCCAAAACACACTAACTCTGTGTGTCCGCCTCCAATTTGTGATGTCACTGGCTAGCTCGGTCTCTAGGAGAACCGCCTATCTCTTTACATGCTGTGGTGATTTTTACAGTGAATACCCTGTCACTAAGAAGAGAGGCTTGTTTTGTTATATTCATATGAACTGCAACATGTTGTGGATACATTGTTCATTATTCCACGTGGAACTTTAGCAGATTGCTGATTATGTTGTGCCACATTATATGGCTACACTTTGCTTTAAGTTGCAACATTTATACCAGTAACATTTATTCAGGGATCCCTGATATAGGCTCAGTTTAATTTATATGTTTTTTATTGCCCTAAATAAATATTATTTTGATTTATCTCAATTAGTGTATGATGTATACGCTGATTTGGTCTTAAAGGGAAGGTGTCTGCATTTTGTATTTGATTGGCTTAATAGGGGGTTGCAGGATTAGGTTTACTTTCAGTGTTCTCTTTGATCAATATATATATATATATATATATATATATATATATATATATACAGTGGGACCTCGGTTTACAAACGACTCGGTATACGAAATTTCGGTTTACGAATTCAAAATCTTGAAAAAAATTGTCTCGGTTTAAGAATTTTTTTCGCAATACGAAACAAATGTTCCGGTTTGCCCCTCGGTTTACGAATTTTTTTCGCAATACGAAACAAGTGTCCCGGTTTGCCCCTGCATACTGAAGTGTGGGTAGCAGTTGGAGAGGTTTTGGAGCCATTTGCAGCAAGTTGTTGAGCCTTTTGGAGCCATTTGCAGCAAGTTGTTGAGCCCTTTGGAGCCATTTGCAGCAAGTTGTGGAGCCTTTTGGAGCCATTGGAGCCATTTGCAGCAAATTTTGGAGCCTTTTGCAGCAGGTTTTGTAGACTTTATTTGACTTTTTCTCTCACCTCCGGAACGCATTAATTGGTTTTCAATGCATTCCTATGGGAAACCGTGTTTCGGTTTACGAATTTTTCGCAATAAGAAACGTCCCGGAGAACGAATTAAATTCGTAAACCGAGGTCCCACTGTATATATATATATATATATATATATAGCTAATACCATATATGAAAGCTAAATAGCTATATACACATATGGCGGTGGATAAATACAGTAATAATTACTGTATTAGCCACCATATGCGTGTATATTAGCTAAACTGCCATACAAGAGTAGCAAGTATAAGAATTAGCTTAGTGACGCCCACCCAGATGGCCAGACCAGCAAACTAGTGAAGTAAGGGGTAGGAATATGCGGATTTAATATATAACAGAATTCCTGGCTGCATTATTATTTCATTTTAACATATATATATAAGCTAATACTTACTACTACCCATATATGGCAGATTAGCTAATATACACACATATGGTGGCTAATAATCATATACGACATGACAGCTAATATAAACATATGGTGGCTAATACAGTAATTAATAATAGAGCGGAAATAAAATGTATTTGGTATGAGGGGGTCTGGAGGAGGCCAGGGGAGGTTGGTGGCATTGTCGGGGGGATTTTATGGTGTCATGGTGTGGATTGGGGGCGGGGCGTCAAAATGTACCTTCGTTTGTGTATACAAAAATCCTTGCACTGGTCCTGTCCCTAAATAAAAGATAGTTTTTTGGTATGGTCATATTTTAAAAATCAATTCCGAAATTTCACGATTTCTGCCAGGGTATGCAAACTTTTGAGCACAACTGTATATATATATATATATATATATATATATATATATATATATATATATATATATATCTCCATACACACAGAATCATTAAATGGCACTCTCAGGTCTTGTATTACAGGATTCCTTTATTTATAATCTATTAAACGTCAAAGCTAACGTTTCGTCCTAACCATTAGCCTATCTTAAGACATGTTTTTATGTGTTAATCTGTATGTCATGGCATCACTGCCATTCTCCCAGCGTTTCCAGGCAGCGCAGGTCCGTGCACATGTATGTGGTACTATATAACAGTAGTTTTACAAGAATATTTTTAACAATGTTATACATTTGCAAGAGCACTAGATAGCAGCAGTGTTTGTTGCCATGAAGTGCCCCACCAAAAAGCACACTACCTACCTAGGAATGTTCTTCAAAAAACGAAATTTATTCTCACCTGATAAATTATTTTCTTTACTGGTGGTGAGCGTCCACAACCTTACTCTTGGGATTACATCACCTGTCAACCAGGAAAAGGCAAAGACACCACACCAGAGACTTGAAATATCCCTCCCATTTGCCTCTCTCTCTCCCAGTAGTATGTATAGCCAAGGAAAAAGATAAAAGGAACCAAAAGAGAAAAGTGTGGCAATACTATACTGCCACCACTTACTATACAAACAAGCGGGTTTGTGAATTCTCACCACCAAGAAAGAAAATAATTTATCATCAGGTAAGAATAAATTTTGTTTTAAAATAGACTAGAAGTCTTCCTGAAATCGCTAGTAGCCTCAACATACTATTCAAAGCTCTTACCACATCCAAAGAGTGTAACAACTTCTCAAGAGAATTCTTAGGATTCGGACACAAGAAAGAAACAACAATTTCTCTACTAATGTTGTTAGAATTTGCAACCTTAGGAAGACATTTAAACGAATTCCACAAAACAGCTTTATCCTGATGGAAAATCAGAAAAGGAGACTCACAAGAGAGAATAGACAATTCAGAAACTCTTAGAAGAAATAGCCAAAAGGAACAATACTTCACAAGAAAGTAGTTTAATATCCAAAGAATGCATAGGCTCAAAAGGAGAAGCCTGCACAACCTTCAAAACCAAGGAGGAGAAAAAGATTTAATAACAGGCTTAATAAGGACCAAAGCCTGAACAAAACAGTGAATATAAGGAAGTTTAGCAATCTTTCTATGAAATTAAACAGAAAGAACAGAGATTTGTCCCTTCAAAGTACTTGTAGACAAACCTTTATCCAAACCATCCTGAAGAAACTGTAAGATTTTAGGAATTCTTAAAGAATGCCAAGAGAATTTACGAGAAGAACACAATGAAATATAGGGTTTCCAAACCTGATAATAAATCTTCCTTGAAACAGACTTACAAGCCTACATAGTATTAATCACTGAGTCAGAGAAACCTCTATGACAAAGCACTAAGCGTTTAATTTCCATACCTTCAAATTTAGCAATTTGAGATCCTGATAGAAAAACGGCCCTTGAGACAGAAGGTCTGGCCTTAAAGGAAGTAGCCAAGGTTGACAACTGGACATCCGGACAAGATCCGCATACCAAAAAACCTGTGAGGCTATGCTGGTGCTATGAGAAACACATGCGATTGTTCCATTATGATCTTGGAGATAACCCTTGGAAGAAGAAGTGAAGGCGGAAAAATATAAGCAAGTTGGTAAGACCAAGGAACTGCTAATGCATCCACCATCTCCGCCTGAGGATCCCTGGACCTGAAAAGGTATCTGGTAAACTTCTTGTTTAGATGGGAAGCCATCAGATCTATTTCTGGAAGACCCCCATATCTGTACAATCTGAAAAAACACATCTGGATGGAGAGACCACTCCCACGGATGCAAAGTCTAACGGCTGAGATAATCCGCTTCCCAATTGTCTACACCTGGGATATGAATCGCAGAAATTAGACAAGAGTTGGATTCTGCCCAAGAAAGTATCAGTGATACTTATTTCATTGCTAAAGGACTGTGAGTCCCTCCCTGATGATTGATATATGCCACAGTTGTGATATTGTCTGTCTGAAAGCGAATGAAAAGTTCTCTCTTTAATAGAGGCCAAGCCCGAAGAGCCCTGAGAATAGCACAGAGATCTAAGATATTGATGGGTAACCTCGCCTCTAGAGGATTCCAAACCCCTTGTGCTGTCAGAGATCCCCAGACAGCTCCCCAACCTGAAAGACTTGCATCTGTTGAGACTACAGTCCAGGAAGGATGAACAAAAGAGGCCCCTTGAACAATACAAAGATGGTCTAACCCCCAAGTCAGAGAGAGTAGAATGCTGGTATTTAAGAATATCAATTGTGATATCCGAGTATAATCCCTGCACCATTGATTCAGCATGCAAAGCTGCAGAGGTCTCATATGAAAACGAGCAAAGGGGATTGCCTCCGATGCTGCAGTCATGAGACCTAAAACTTCCATACACATAGCCACTGAAGGAAATGATCGAGACTGAAGGTTTCAACAGGCTGAAACCAATTTCATTCGTCTCTTGTCTGTTAAAGACAGAGTCATGGATACTGAATCTATCTGGAAACCTAAAAAGGTGACCCTTGTTTGAGGAATCAAGAAACTTTTTTGGTAAATTGATCCTCCAACCATGTCTTTAAAAAAAACAACACTTGTTCATTTGTGTGAGATTCTGCTAAATGAAAAGATTGAGCCAGTACCAAGATATCATCCAAATAAGGAAACACTGCAATACCGATAGAACAGATAGAAGGGCACCGAGAACCTTCAAAAAGATTCTTGGAGCTGTTGCTAGGTCAAATGGAAGAGCGACAAATTGGTAATGCTTGTCTAGAAAAGAGAATCTCAGAAACCAATAGTGATCTGGATGACTCGGAATGTGAAGATAAGCGTCCTGTAAGTCTATTGTGGACATGTAATGACCTTGCTGAACAAAAGGTAGAAGAGTCCTTATAGTCACCATCTTGAAAGTTGGGACCCTTACAAAACGATTCAAAAACTTCAGATCCAGAACTGGTCTGAATGAATTTTCTTTCTTCGGGACAATGAATAGATTTGAATAAAAACCCAGACCCTGTTCCTGATGCGGAACTGGTATAATTACCCCTGAAAGCTCTAGATCTGAAATACACTTCAGAAAAGCCTGAGCTTTCACAGGATTTGTTGGAACATGAGAGAGAAATAATCTTCTCACAGGAGGTCTTACTCTGAAACCTATTCGATACCCTTGAGACAATGCTCTGAATCCACTGATTTTGAACAGAATCTGCCCAAATGTCTTGAAATAATTTGAATCTGCCCCCCACCAGCTGAACTGGATTGAGGGCCGCACCTTCATGCAGACTTGGGAGCTGGCTTTGATTTCTTAAAAGGCTTGAATTTATTCCAACTTAAAGACGGCTTCCAATTGGAACCAGAGTCTTTAGGGGAAGGAGTGGTTTAGATTAGAAGCTTTAAATTTACCCTTAGATTTTTATCTTGGGGCAAAAAAACTCCCTTCCCCCAGTGATAGTGGAAATAATAGAATCCAACTGAGAACCAAATAAATTATTACCCTGGAAAGATATAGATAATAATCTAGATTTATATACCATGTCAGCATTACAAGATTTAAGCCATAAGGCTCTTCTAGCTAAAATAGCTAAAGACATACATTTAACATCAATCTTGATGACATCAAAAATAGCATCACAGATAAAATGATTAGCATGTTGAAGCAAACGAATAATGCTAGACAAATCAGGATCTGCTTCCTGATGTGCTAGGCTATCCAACCAAAAAGTTGATGCAGCTGCAACATCAGCCATATAAATGGCAGGCCTGAGAATATAGCCAGAATGCAAAAAAAGCTTTCCTTAGATAAGATTCAATCTTGCTATCTAAAGGATCTTTAAAAGAAGTACTATCTTCCATAGGAATAGTAGTACGTTTGGCAAGAGTAGAAATAGCCCCATCAACCTTAGGGACTTTTTCCCAAAACTCCAATTTAGCCACTGGTAAAGGATATAGCTTCTTGAACCTAGAAGAAAGATTAAAAGAAGCACCAGGCTTAGACCATTCCTTAGCAATCACATCAGAAACAGCATCTGGAACAGGAAAAACCTCAGGAGTAATCACAGGAGGTTTAAAAACAGAATTTAAACGCTTACTGGATTTGTTATCAAGAGGATCAGACTCCTCAATATCCAAAGTAACCAATACTTCTTTCAATAAAAAACGAATATATTCAATCTTAAAAAGATAAGAAGATTTATCAATTTCAATGTCTGAAATAGGATCTTCTGAACCAGAGAGATCCTCTTCAGAGGAGGATATTTCAGAATGTTGTCGGTCATTACAAATTTTATCAGACTTATGAGAGGTTTTAAAAGACTTTTTACGTTTATTAGAAGGTGGAATAGCAGACATAGCCTTCTGTACTGCATCAGCAATATAATTTTTCATATCAACAGGGATATCATGTACATTAGATGTTGAGGGAACAACAGGTGCTGTACTAGTACTAATGAAAACATTATCGACATGCAAAAGCTTATCATGACAACTGTTACATAATATAGCCGGAGATATAATCTCAGCTTGCTTACAACAGATACACTTAGCTTTGGCAGAACTGTGTTCAGGCACCATGGTTCCTACAGTAGCTTCTGAGGCAGGATCAGACTGAGACATCATTGCAAAAATGTAAAAGAAAAAATAACATTAAAACAAATATCCAATTTCCTCATATAGCAGTTTCAGGAATGGGAAAAAATGCATATGCTAAATAGGCAGAAAAGCAAACAGCATAGCCCTCTAGTATATAAAGAGAGCAAAAGCATCAAGGAAGTGGGGTAAAATAACTAAAATATTTGGCGCCAAGTATGACGCACAACGCAAATAGTAATGAAATTTTTTGGTGCCAACCAACAGCCGGAAATTATGCAATTCGTGTCATAACAAGTGCGACTACGCGCCAAACAACCTAACATCAACTAAGACACCAGAAATTACTAAACTTGCGCTACTGTAGACGAAAATTAGCGCCAAAAATTACGCAATAAATAATAGCATTATTGCACCCTTGCGAGCCTAGTTTGCCCGCGAAAATAAGGAAAAGCAAGTCAAATTGGAAAAAAAAGACTAAACTCCAGGTAAAAAATAACTTCCTAAAACATGATTCCCATACTGAAACTGTTAGACTGCAAAGGGAAATACACATAGACCTGACTCATGGCAAATATAAGTAAATACATATGTTTAAAACTTTATATTTAAAACATAAAGCACCAAACATAGCTGAGAGTGTCTTAAATAATGATACATACTTAACGACAGACACCCATCCACATATAGCAGACAGCCAAACCAGTACTGAAAACTATCAGCAGAGGTAATGATATAAGAGTATATTGTCAATCTGAAAAGGGAGGTAGGAGATGAATCCCTACGACCGATAACAGAGAACACTTGAAAAGATTTCCCATGAGTGAAACCATAAAAATCAACAGGCAATACTCTCTTTACATCCCTCTGACAAACACTGTACTCAGAGGAATTGGGCTTCAGAATGCTTAGAAGCGCTTTTCATAGAAATCCTAGAAATTACGCACAAACTTACTTTACCACCTCCATAGGAGGCAAAGTTTGTAAAACTAAGGTGTGAGTGTGGTGGGAGACGTATTGATAGGCATTTTGAGGTTTGGGAAACTTTGCCCCCTCCTGGCAGGAATGTATATCTCATACGTCACTAGCTCATGGACTCTTGCCATTTACATGAAAGAAATCAAGTAAGGTGGATTGCAAGATAAGGCAGACAATTCTGAAACCCTCTGACCTGAAGAAATAGACAGTACAAATAGAACTTTCGGACACTATGAACCAAGGCAGGGTGAGATAACTGTTCATTAAAGGGATATCAAACACTAAATATATTTCATTCACCTCCCTTTAATTATGGGTGTTGGAACCTAGGTTACACTGCAGTTACCTAAAGGAAAGGTACTGCACATGTGCCAATACATTAGCACTGAAATGCAATAAAAGGTAAATGTCAACAAGGCAGCACCCATGACTAGCAGGAGGCGGGGAGTAATACCCAATAATATACATATAAAATGTATACTGCAGTCATGGTGCATATTGGCATTAATCAAGGAATCAGCGGGAGATGGAGTTTCCTAAAAAATGACTTCAGGGTGTTTGGTAGCAAGGACCTCCAAGGTAATATTTTCAGAGATATTACCAGTGCCATGTGCAGACGGAGCTAAGGTCCTAGTTAAACCATGGTGTAAAAATCAGGGGTTTGACTTTTTAGAGTACTGGGCTAACTTTTTACTTGGGTACAATTTGTACAGTAAGGATGGATTGCACCTGAATGACATGGGTGCAGGTGTGTTGGGGGAGAGGATGGAAGCACGTTTAGAGAATCTTTTAACCTAGGCAAAAGTAGGAGGGTCAGTACAAACATAATAGAACAGACAGATTAGTCAGTGAATATGACACACCTAGAATATCTCAAGGAAGGAATGACAGAAGGGTATACTTAGGAAATGTCACATTAGAAAGTTTGGAGGAAAGTGCAACCAAGTAGCAGCAGAAAGCACATGAAAATTAAATGTTTGACAGCAAAGGCAAGAAGCATAACAAGTAAAATGGGGGAGCTGGAGTAGTTGCAGAAGAGATCTATGATATTATAAGTATAACTGAAACCTGGTGGGATGATTCACATAACTGGGCAGTTAACTTAGAGGGTTATACTTTATTTAGGAGGAACCGGAGTAATGAAAGGGGTGGAAGAATTTGCAGGTATATTAAACCTGACCTTAAACCTACAATAAGGGAAGATATTTAGGATGATACAAATGATAACATAGAGACCCTGTGGGATGAAATAAAGGGTGGGGAAAAAATCCTAAAAAAAAATATTAATAGAAACATGCTACAAGCCCCCCAACATTAGTGACACTGAGGAAAATCAACTACTAATGCAAATAGGAAAGTGCTGTAATTATGGGAGATATTCTACCCCAACATAAACTGGGCCAATAAAACCAGTAATACAGCTAAGGGATAGACGCCTAGATTTAGAGTTCTGCAGTAGCCGTCAAAACCAGCGTTAGAGGCTCCTAACGCTGGTTTTTACTGCCCGCTGGTATTTAGAGTCAGTCATTAAAGGGTCTAACGCTCACTTTGCAGCCGCGACTTTTCCATACCGCAGATCCCCCTACGCCATTTGCGTATCCTATCTTTTCAATGGGATCTTTCTAACGCCGGTATTTAGAGTCTTGGCTGAAATGAGCGTTAGAAATCTAACGACAAGACTCCAGCCGCAGAAAAAAAAACAGGAGTTAAGAGCTTTCTGGGCTAACGCCGGTTCATAAAGCTCTTAACTACTGTGGTCTAAAGTACACTAACACCCATAAACTACCTATGTACCCCTAAACTGAGGTCCCCCCACATCGCCGCCACTCTATTAAATTTTTTTAACCCCTAATCTGCCGACCACACACCGCCGCCACCTACGTTATACTTATGTACCCCTAATCTGCTGCCCCTAACACCGCCGACCCCTATATTATATTTATTAACCCCTAATCTGCCCCCCTCAACGTCGCCGACACCTACCTACACTTATTAATCCCTAATTGAGCTCGCATTCTATTGGCTGATCTGAACAGCCAATAGAATGCAAGCTCAATCTGATTGGCTGATTGGATCAGCCAATCGGATTGAACTTGAATCTGATTGGCTGATTCCATCAGCCAATCTGAATTTTCCTACCTTAATTCCGATTGGCTGATAGAATCCTATGAGCCAATCAGAATTCGAGGGACGCCATCTTGGATGACGTCATTTAAAGGAACCTTCATTCGGACTTAGGACGTCGGAAGAAGAGGATGGATCCGCGCCGGAGGTCTTCAAGATGGAGCCGCTCGTCATCGGATGAAGATAGAAGATGCCGCTTGGATGAAGATGGTTGCCGGTCCGGATCTCCTCTTCGGCCCGGATAGGATGAAGACTTTGGAGCCTCTTCTGGACTTCTTCAGCCGCTTTATAAAAGACTTCAGCCGGATGATGGATCACCAGCCCCCGCTTGGGCTTGGATGAAGATTTCGGAGCCTGGACGGATCGGTCATACCCGGTGTGGTGAAGATAAGGTAGGAAGATCTTCAGGGGCTTAGTGTTAGGTTTATTTAAGGGGGGTTTGGGTTAGATTAGGGGTATGTGGGTGGTGGGTTGTAATGTTGGGGGGGGTATTGTGTTTATTTTTACAGGCAAAAGAGCTGAATTATTTGGGGCATGCCCCGCAAAAGGCCCTTTTAAGGGCTGGTAAGGTAAAAGAGCTTTTCTATTTTAATTTTAGAATAGGGTAGGGCATTTTTTTATTTTGGGGGGCTTTGTTATTTTATTAGGGGGCTTAGAGTAGGTGTAATTAGTTTAAAATTGTTGTAATATTTTTCTAATGTTTGTAAATATTTTTTTATTTTTTGTACTTTAGTTAGTTTATTTAATTGTATTTATTTGTAGGTATTGTATTTAATTAATTTATTGATAGTGTAGTGTTAGGTTTAATTGTAGATTATTGTAGGTAGTTTAATTAATTTATTGATAGTGTAGTGTTAGGTTTAATTGTAACTTAGGTTAGGATTTATTTTACAGGTAATTTTGTAATTATTTTAACTAGGTAGCTATTAAATAGTTCTTAACTATTTAATAGCTATTGTACCTGGTTAAAATAAATACAAAGTTGCCTGTAAAATATATATTAATCCTAAAATAGCTACAATATAATTATAATTTATATTGTAGCTATATTAAGGTTTATTTTACAGGTAAGTATTTAGCTTTAAATAGGAATAATTTATTTAATAAGATTTAATTTATTTCGTTAGATTTAAATTATATTTAATTTAGGGGGGTGTTAGGGTTAGACTTAGCTTTAGGGGTTCATAAATTTAATAGAGTAGCGGTGAGGTCCGGTCGGCAGATTAGGGGTTAATAATTGAAGTTAGGTGTCGGCGATGTTAGGGAGGGCAGATTAGGGGTTAATACTATTTATGATAGGGTTATTGAGGCGGGAGTGAGGCGGATTAGGGGTTAACAACTTTATTATAGTAGCGGTGAGGTCCGGTCGGCAGATTAGGGGTTAATTATTGTAGGTAGCTGGCGGCGACATTGTGGGGGGCAGATTAGGGGTTAATAAATATAATATAGGGGTCGGCGGTGTTAGGGGCAGCAGATTAGGGGTAAATAGCTATAATGTAGGTTGCGGCGGTGTACGGAGCGGCAGATTAGGGGTTAAAAAAATGCAGGGGTCAGCGATAGCGGGGTCGGCAGATTAGGGGTTAATAAGTGTAAGGTTAGGGGTGTTTAGACTCGGGGTACATGTTAGGGTGTTAGGTGCATACTTAGGAAGAGTTTCCCCATAGGAAACAATGGGGCTGCGTTAGGAGCTGAACGCTGCTTTTTTGCAGGTGTTAGATTTTTTTTCAGCTCAAACTGCCCCATTGTTTCCTATGGGGGAATCGTGCACGAGCACGTTTTTTAAGCTGGCCGCGTCCGTAAGCACCGCTGGTATTTAGAGTTGCAGTGTCGGTAAATTATGCTCTACGCTCCCTTTTTGGAGCCTAACACAGCCCTTCAGAGAACTCTAAATACCAGCGGTATTTAAAAGGTGCGACCAAAAAAAAGCATGCGTAGCTAACGCACCCCTTCTAACGCAAAACTACAAATCTAGGCCAGAGAGTTTTAAATGATCTCAAGAATAACTTCATGTCACAATTAATAGAGGAGTTAACTATGAAGAAAGCTATATTGGATTTAGTGCTATCAAACAATACAGATATAATATCAAACATAGAAGTCAAGGAACATTTAGGTAACAGTGATCATAACATGGTCACATTTAAAATCACTTTCCATAAGCAGTATTATAAGAGTTCAACTAAGACTTTTAATTCTAAGAAAGCAAAATTCAAAAGGAAATTGTTAAATAACATAAATTGGGACAAAGTATTCTCTAATAAAAATACAGAGGATAAATGACATATAAAACTTTGTTAAATAAATATACATATCAACACATACAATATGGTTATAAAAGTAAAATAAATAAATCCAAGCCAATGTGGTTAAATAGCAAATCCCGAAGGAAAAAACTAAGGGCATTTAAATTATTTAAATTAAATAGTACAGACTCAACATTCAAAATATAAAAGGAATATAACAAAGAATGCAAAAAAGCAATCAAATAAGCCAAAATTAAAAATGAAAAATTAATTGCAAAATTCTAAGTCAAACCCTAAAAGTTTTTTAAGCACATAAATGGAAAAAAATCTAAGAAGGAAAATATAGGTACACTAAAATTTGTGATGTGTAGCATGATTAGTAGTGACACAGAGAAGGCTGAGGTACTAAACCAGTTATTTTCTTCAATAAACACAATAGAGGAACCAATGAGAGATACTTTGAAACTAGAACATAAAAGCCCATACCATGAACTGGGTTATCTCTAGAGTATATCAGGAAAAAACTGGATAATATTAAGGTAAATAAAACTTCAGGCCCAGATAGAATACACCAAAGGGTTTTATGGGAATGTAGCACTGTTATAGCCAAACCTTTACTTTAAATCTTTTAAGACACATTATCCTTAGGCATAGTAGCCCAGGACTAGCGTAAAGCTGATGTGGTGTCACTTTTTTTAAAAAAAGGGAAGCAGGGCTGATTCAGGAAGCTATAAACCTGTTAGTCTCACATCAATAGTGGGGAAGATACTTGAAGGGATTATACTGCTGAGTATATTCATGTAAACAAAATTATGAATTCAAATCAGCACGGTTTTATGAGAAATAGATCAAGTCAAACTAGTCTAATTAGATTCTACTAAGAAGTAAAAATATAGAAAAATGGGAATCAGTTGATGAGATATACCTGGATTTTGCAATGGTGTTTGATACAGTGTCAAATGACAGATTAAAGTACAAAATTAAGGGACTGGGAATAGCTGAAAATGTTAGCTAAATAACTGGAAAAAAGACAGGGAGCAACAAGTAGTAGTAAACGGATGATACTCAGATTGGATAAAGGCAATCAGTGGAGTCCCCCAGGGATCAGTACTGGGTCCTGTTTTTTTTTTTAAATATTTTTATAAATGACTTGGTGCAAGGATTAAATAGCAACATCTCTAATTTTGCAGAGTTCTGTACGGTCATTAGGTTAGTTCAGGATCAAATTGCTTTACAAATGGATCTAGAAAAATTAGAAGAATGAACAGGTAAATGGAAAATTATATTTATTACTGGAAAATTTAAGGTTCTACATTTTGGAAGTAAAAATAGGCAGACAACCTTTTTTTAAATGGGATTAGACTTAGCCAAACAGAGGAGGAAAGTGATTTGAGAGTACTTATAGATAAGAAGCTAACGATGGGTGCACAATGCATGGCAGCAGCTTCTAAGGCTAAGATACTAGCATGTATTAAAAGAGGCATTGATGCAAAGGATGAAAGCATAATTATGTCACTATATAAATCCCTGATGTGGGGATGTGGCGGTTTAGGGGTTAATAGTGTAGAGGCGTATCTTGCGGTAGGGGTTGTGGCGGTTTAGGGGTTAATAGTGTAGTTTAAAGCAACTGTGTTATCCGGCCAAACTCTTCATGTGACCTTTCCGCACTCTTGGAATCGTGTTTACGCTCCTAGCGTTAACGAGAACGATCCACTCGTAATCTGGCCCATAGTGTTTAATGTCCCTTTAATTTGTGTAACCAGCCAAACAATATTTTCCAGCAGAAGACATTTTAGTGGATATGATAAATGCATTAGTTGTATGAACAGTACCATAGACAAGTGGAAAAGGATACATGATACAAATGACATGTTTAAAAGCAAAAACTGAAAGAGGAGTTAATGACATTGCTTATAAGATATTACAGGAAATTATGGAGTAATTTAATAGCTTGGTGTATTACATAAAAAATAAAAATGATGTTAGTGTTATTCAGTTATATGTGTAAGTAAGGGAATACATTATACAAATGATAATTAAATAGAAGAAAAGGAATAGACCTAGTCAGAGATGGGGGAAAAAACATTCACAGAGTATACAAATTCTTTAGGCTATGCGAAAAGGGTAATTTTTTTACACAGGACATATGTATCATAGCACAGGGTATTCTATTCTGATTGAGCTATTTAGCTAAATTGTCTAAAGACCAATTACGCTTCTAGGCCCTTCGAAGACTGAAAATGGACTACTAAAAAATAAAGAAGTAAAGATAGATAGGTGGAAGGAATGGGAAGGGTGAAGAAAGAGGAAAGGAGAGAGCAGAGAGAGTTGGTAGAGAAAGGGAGATTAGTAAGAGTGTTATTAAAAATGCACTAGCGTTAAAGGGAATGAAACAGAGCTTCTTTAGTAAAAAATAAAATAAAAAAATGTTAAAGTAAGCATAAAAATAAGCTGTAGCTAGATAAGAGGGCTACCACTACAGAACTTAAGTCCTACTATAATATTTTTTGCAGTAAAAGTCCTCTACTGAGCATGGGCAACAAACTGACTGCCCCTATTATAGGCGTCTCCTAACAACATTTCAAAGGAAAACTGATCCTTGCAAAAAGTTTTACCATACTACAAATATGCTAAAGCTCAATACCATTAAATAAAATAATGCTTTGTTCTTATGAAGTTGCACACTGTAGAAGTCATGTGTTTTGTGTTTTCTATATATAATCACCCATCACGTTTAAAGGGACATTGTACTATAAAATGTTCTCCACTTTAAAGTGTTCCGAGTGGTCCATTTTGCCAGCTGGAGTGTATTTAATTGTTTTCAAACAACTCCTTTACATTTATTTTGTCAATCAAAATAGCTAATTTTGCCTGTAAAATCCCAATTATATAGTAAGAGCTCTTTGAATACATTATCAACAGAATTTGCATTAAATTATATAGATAAGTCAAAGGGGGGGGGGCAAAGAAAGAAAAAAAATCAATACCTAACTATGTTTAGACATAGATAACATAAACAGGTCTGCTTTATCTGCAGTTTCAGCCCATCTTTATGGGTAGGTACAATAAGTCACTTGGAACACATCATTAATAACTAATTTTATAGTGCAGTGTCCCTTTAAGCACAAATCCGCTTTAGAGATAAATTAGAAAATTCAGAGATAATGATAAAGAACTAACATATGACGAAAATATAAGAATAAAGAACACTGACACAAAGAAGAGAGAATACTGTGGGTTAAATATTTGGGATTACTGAACTGAATGAACAAAATAATTAGTTGGTCCAGTACATTCTCTTCGAGCCCTGCAAAAAGATTCTGTTACAAAGGGCGCACTAGAAAACTATAGCACTAGATAGGCCAAAAGTGCATTGTTGGCAACGTGCCACAAATTTCATACAAGAAATAGAAAATACAATAGTTGTTATTGCTGTATGATTTGTTGAAGAGGACAATGGGGATTCTATTTTGAACAACAAATAAAACAAAATAAAAATGGAGTATATAGCACTGAAATGACATATAAGGTATAATATTCCATATTATACCCAACACATTCTCACATATGTGTATACAAATATTTTATTTATATAATTTTTTTTATTTTACCTGCATTATTCTAAATTTTATCAAAGTCCACTGCTAATCTTTAGAAATACCTGACAGATGTTAAAGGCACATGGAAATTAAAATTAAGCCTTTATAATTCCTTTGTTAAAAACATAATTTATGCTTACCAGATAAATTCCTTTTGTTCCGAATGGGGAGAGTCCACGGCTTTATTCCTTACTGTTGGGAAATACAACACCTGGCCACCAGGAGGAAGCAAAGACACCCCAGCCAAAGGCTTAAATATCGCTCCCACTTCCTCATTACCCCAGTCATTCTCCCGAGGGAACAAGGAAAAGTAGGAGAAACATTAGGGTATAAACGGTGCCAAAATAATAAAATAAATAATAGGAGACCGCCCATAGACAAGAAAAAAAAATTGTGGGGGCCGTGGACTCTCCCTATCCGGAAGGAAAGGAATTTATCTGGTAAGCATAAGTTATGTTTTCTTTCCTAAGATAGGGAGAGTCCACGGCTTCATTCCTTACTGTTGGGAAAATTATACCCAAGCTCCAGAGGACACTGAATGAATAATGGGAGGGAACAAAAAGGAAGAGGTGTACTCTATTCTGAGGGCACCACAGCCTGCAAAACTTTTCTCCTGAAAGCTGATAGCTCCTGAATGCAAACCTCAGCAACTGACAGTTGTTCCCTGTGGATTGGAACATGAAGGTAAGCGTCCTTCAGATCTATAGTGGTTATAAACTGGCCATCCTGAATTAAAGGAAGGATGGATCTTATCGTCTCCATCTTGAAGGAAGAGACACTGAGAAATTTGTTTAAGCACTTTAGGTCCAGAATTGTGCGGAAAGTTCCTCCTTCTTTGGGACCACAAAAATAGAATTTATGCTTACCTGATAAATTACTTTCTCTTGCGGTGTATCCAGTCCACGGATTCATCCTTTACTTGTGGGATATTCCCTTCAGGAAGTGGCAAAGAGAGCACACAGCAGAGCTGTCCATATAGCCCCCCTCTAGCTCCACCCCCCAGTCATTCGACCAAAGGTTAGGAAGAAAAAGGAGAGACCATAGGGTGCAGTGGTGACTGTAGTTTAAGCAAAAAATTTTTACCTGACTTAAATGCCAGGGCGGGCCGTGGACTGGATACACCGCAAGAGAAAGTAATTTATCAGGTAAGCATAAATTCTGTTTTCTCTTGCAAAGTGTATCCAGTCCACGGATTCATCCTTTACTTGTGGGATACCAATACCAAAGCTTTAGGACGAAGGGAGGGAACAAGACAGGTACCTTAAAACGGAAGGCATCACTGCTTGCAAAACCTTTCTCCCAAAAATAGCCTCCTAAGAAGCAAAAGTATTGAATTTGTAAAATTTGGCAAAAGTATGCAGTGAAGACCAAGTCGCTGCCTTACAAAAGAGAGGTAGCAGTCGCTTTCTGACCTCTCCTCTTACTAGAATAGATAACAAACAAGGAAGATGTTTGTCTGAAATCCTTAGTTGCTTGTAAATAGAACTTTAAAGCAAGAACAACATCAAGATTGTGTTAAAAAAAAGACGTTCCTTCTTCGAAGATGGATTAGGACACAGAGAAGGAACAACTATTTCCTGGTTAATATTCTTGTTAGAAACAACTTTAGGAAGAAAACCAGGCTTGGTACGCAAAACTACCTTATATGGGTGGAACACCAGGTAAGGTGAATCACACTGTAAGGCAGATAATTCTGAAACTCTTCGAGCAGAAGAGATAGCTACCAAAAACAAAACTTTCCAAGATAACAACTTAATTTCTATGGAATGTAAAGGTTCAAACGGAACCCCTTGAAGAACTGAAAGAACTAGATTCAAAGTCCATGGCGGAGCCACAGGTTTATAGACAGGCTTGATTCTGACTAAAGCCTGAGCAAACGCTTGAACGTCTGGTACCTCTGCCAGACACTTGTGTAACAGGATAGACAAAGCAGATATTTGTCCTTTTAAGGAACTAGCTGACAATCCTTTCTCCAATCCTTCTTGGAGAAAGGACAATATCCTGGGAATCCTAATCTTACTCCATGAGTAACCCTTGGATATTTCCGCCATATCTTATGGTAGATTTTCCTGGTGACAGGCTTTCTAGCCTGAATCAGAGTATCTATAACTGACTCAGAGAACCCACGCTTTGATAGAACTAAGCGTTCAATCTCCAAGCAGTCAGACGTAGAGAAACTAGATTTGGATGCTTGAACGGACCCTGTATTAGAAGATCCTGCCTCATTGGCAGTGTCCATGGTGGGACAGATGACATGTCCACTAGGTCTGCATACCAAGTCCTGCGTGGCCACACAGGCGCTATCAGAATTACCGAAGCCTTCTCCTGCTTGATTCTGGAGACCAGACGCGGGAGGAGAGGAAACGGTGGAAAAATATAAGCCAGATTGAAGGACCAAGGCGCTGCTAGAGCATCTATCAATACCGCCTTGGGGTCCCGGGACCTGGACCCGTAGAGAGGAAGTTTGGCGTTCTGACAGGATGCCATCAGATCCAATTCTGGAATGCCCCACTCCCCCGGGTGAAAAGTCTGACGACTTAGAAAATCCGCTTCCCAGTTGTCTACTCCTGGGATGTGAATTGCTGACAGATGGCAGGAGTGATCCTCCGCCCACCTGATTCTTTTGGTTACTTCCGTCATTGCTAGGGAACTCTTTGTTCCCCCCTGATGATTGATGTAAGCTACAGTCGTGATGTTGTCCGACTGAAATCTGATGAATTTGGCCGCAGCTAGTTGAGGCCATGCCTGAAGAGCGTTGAATATCGCCCTCAGTTCCAGAATGTTTATCGGGAGAAGCGTTTCTTCCCGAGACCATAAGCCCTGAGCTTTCAGGGAGTCCCAGACCGCACCCCAGCCTAACAGACTGGCGTCGGTCGTTACAATGACCCACTCTGGTCTGCGGAAACATATTCCCTGAGACGTGGTCCTGAGACAACCACCAGAGAAGAGAATCTCTGGTCTCCTGGTCCAACTGAATTTGAGGAGACAAATCTGCATAATCCCCATTCCACTGTTTGAGCATGCATAGTTGCAGTGGTCTGAGGTGTATCCGAGCAAAAGAGACTATGTCCATTGCCACTACCATTAATCCGATTGTCTCCATGCACTGAGCCACAGATGGCCGGGGAATGGAATGAAGAACTCGGCAAGAGTTTTAATTTTCTGACCTCCGTCAGAAATATTTTCATTTCTACCGAGTCTATTAGAGTCCCTAGGAAGGGAACCCTTGTGAGAGGGGAAAGAGAACTCTTTTTGATGTTCACCTTCCACCCGTGAGACCTCAGAAAGGCCAGTACAATCTCCGTGTGAGACTTGGCTCTTTGGAAAGACGGCGCCTGAATTAAAATGTCGTCTAGGTAAGGCGCCACTGCTATGCCCCGCAGTCTTAGAACCGCCAGAAGGGACCCTAGTACCTTTGTGAAAATTCTGGGAGCAGTGGCTAAGCCGAAAGGAAGAGCCACAAACTGGTAATGCTTGTCCAGAAAGGCGAACCTGAGAAACTGGTGATGATCTCTGTGGATAGGAATGTGTAGGTATGCATCCTTTAGATCCACGGTAGTCATATATTGACCTTCCTGGATCATTGGTAAGATTGTCCGAATGGTCTCCATTTTGAATGATGGGACTCTGAGGAATCTGTTTAGAATTTTTAGATCCAGGATGGGTCTGAAAGTTCCCTCTTTTTTGGGAACCACAAACAGGCTTGAGTAAAAACCCAGCCCTTGTTCCACAATTGGAACTGGGTGGATCACTCCCATTGTATGTAGATCTTCTACACAGCGTAAAAATGCCTCTTTCTTTGTCTGATCTGTAGCCAGACGAGAAATGTGGAACCTCCCCCTTGGAGGAGAACCCTTGAATTCTAGAAGATATCCCTGGGATACAATATCTAACGCCCAAGGATCGTGTACATCTCTTGCCCAGGCCTGAGCGAAGAGAGAGAGTCTGCCCCCTACTAGATCCGGTCCCGGATCAGGGGCTACCCCTTCATGCTGTCTTGGTGGCAGCTGCAGGCTTATTGGCCTGTTTCCCCTTATTCCAGCCCTGGTAAGGTTTCCAAGTTGCCTTGGGCTGTGAAGCGTTACCCTCTTGCTTTGCAGCCGGAGAGGATGAAGCGGGGCCGTTCCTGAAATTACGAAAGGAACAAAAATTAGCTTTGTTCTTTGTCTTAAAGGACTTGTCCTGAGGGAGAGCATGGCCTTTTCCCCCGGTGATTTCTGAAATAATCTCTTTCAATTCAGGCCCGAAGAGGGTCTTTCCTTTGAAAGGGATGTTCAAAAGCTTGGATTTAGACGACACATCGGCCGACCAGGACTTTAGCCATAGCGCCCTGCGCGCCAAAATGGCGAAACCTGAATTTTTTGCCGCTAACTTAGCTATTTGGAAAGCGGCGTCAGTGATAAAAGAATTAGCTAGCTTAAGAGCCTTAATTCTATCCATAATTTCCTCATATGAGGTCTCCGTCTGGAGCGAGTCTTCCAGCGCCTCAAACCAGAAAGCGGCTGCAGTAGTTACAGAAATAATGCAGGCAATAGGCTGGAGAAGAAAACCTTGTTGAACAAAAATTTTCTTAAGTAAACCCTCTAACTTCTTATCCATAGGGTCTTGGAAAGCACAACTGTCTTCAATTGGTATGGTTGTGCGTTTAGCAAGTGAAGAAACAGCCCCCTCCACCTTAGGGACCGTCTGCCACGAGTCCCGCGTGGTGTCAGATATGGGGAACATTTTCTTAAAAACAGGAGGGGGAACAAAGGGAACACCTGGTCTATCCCACTCCCTAGTAACGATATCCGCAATCCTCTTAGGGACCGGAAACGCATCCGTGTAAACAGGGACCGCTAGGTACTTGTCCATTTTACACAATTTCTCTGGGATCACCAAAGGGTCACAGTCATCCAGAGTAGCTAATACCTCCCTAAGCAAAATGCGGAGGTGTTCTAGTTTAAATTTAAAAGCCAATGTATCTGAATCTGTCTGAGGAGGAACCCTTCCTGAATCAGAGACTTCTCCCTCAGACATCAAATCCCTCGCTCCCACTTCAGAGCGTTGTGAGGGTATATTGGATATGGCTACCAAAGCGTCAGAATGCTCATAATCTGTTCTTAAAACGGAGCTATCATGCTTTGCAGGTAACACAGGCAGTTTAGATAAGAAGGCTGTAAGAGAATTATCAATGACTGCCGCTAAATCTTGTAATGTAAAAGGGTTAGATGCACTAGAGGTACTAGGCGTCGCTTGCGCGGGCGTAACTGTTTGTGACCCTTGGGGAGAGGCAGACGGGCTACCCTCGTTACCTTCAGTCTGAGAATCATCTTGGGCCACATTCTTAAGTGCAACAATATGATCTTTAAAGTGTATAGACATATCAGTACAAGTGGGACACATTCTGAGAGGGGGTTCCACCATGGCTTCTAAACACATTGAACAAGGATTTTCCTTAGTGTCAGACATGTTTAACAGACTAGTAGTATACACAAACAGGCTTGGAAATCACTTTAATCAAATAAAAAACACAATTTGAAAAAAACGTTACTGTGCCTTTAAGAGATAAAAAGAGCACACAATTTTACAAAACAGTGAAAAATGCAGCAATCCTTTTGAAATTTTCACAGTATGTACCTAAAGCCTTAATAAGATTGCACCACAAGTTGCAGAACGATTAACCCCTTAATGCCAAAACCGGAGCAGCCTAAAGCCAACACCCGGTTAAACACCCGGTTAAAATTACTACAGCACCTTGCCACAGCCTTGCTGTGGCCCTACCTGCCCTTAGGGATCAGATTTGGGGGAATATAGCTTCTTTAAGGCCCTCAAACAGCAGCAGGACCCTCAATGTGAAGCAGCATGAACTTCTCTGCATCTGAGGCGCAAAATTAGGCCCCTCCCACTCTACTCCAGAGTTGTGAGGCCTACTAAATCACTCCTAAGTGAATAAAAAACAGCCATGTGGGTAATAACCCCAGAAAGAACCCAAAAGGGCTTTCAAAGTGTCTTGCAAAACGATTTTTCCTTAGCTAAACAATCGATTGCCCTGCATAAGTGTCAACCAGTATATTAGCCCTATTATGTAAGCATTCAATTCCTTACTAAGTCTGTGAACATAGCTTACCCTCCCCTCATGGGGATATTGCCAGTCTCTTCTAGCATTATCTCAGTCTTGTCTAGAAATAAATGACTGAACATACCTTATTGCAGATCACCCTGCAAACTGTTCCCCCCAACTGAAGTTTTCTGGTACTCCTCAGTCCTGTGTGGGAACAGCAGTGGATTTTAGTTACAACATGCTAAAATCATTTTCCTCTCAGCAGAAATCTTCATCACTTTTCTGCTAGAGAGTAAATAGTACAAACCGGTACCATTTAAAATAACAAACTTTTGATTGAATATAATAAAACTACAATTCTAACACCACATTCACTTTACCCTCCCGAGAGAGACCCTAGTGCTTAGAGCCGGCAAAGAGAATGACTGGGGGGTGGAGCTAGAGGGGGAGCTATATGGACAGCTCTGCTGTGTGCTCTCTTTGCCACTTCCTGTAGGGAATGAGAATATCCCACAAGTAAAGGATGAATCCGTGGACTGGATACACCTTGCAAGAGAAAAGGTTTGAATAAAACCCCAAACCTCTTTCTTCGATAGGCATCGGGACAACACTCCTAAGGAGAAAGATCCTGAACGCACCCTAGAAAGGCATCCCTCTTTTCTGGTCTGGTAGACAGATTCGAGAGAAAGAATCTGCCCCTTGGCGGATGAGATTTGAAGCCTATCTTGTATCCCTGAGATACCACCTCCAGGACCCACGGATCCTGTATGTCCTTGAACCAGGCGTCTAAAAAAAGAGACAGTCTGCCCCCTATACGGTCCGATCCCAGATCGGGGGGCCGCCCCTTCATGCCGATTTGTTTTCGGCAGGCTTCTTATTCTGCTTGAATTTATTATAGGACTGGGCCGGCTTCCAAGTACTTTTGGGTTGTTTGGGCTTGGAGGAGGATTGTTGTCGTTGGGATTTGTCAGAACGAAAGGAACGAAAATGAGAAGATTGTCGTTCCTTAGACTTGTTCTTCTTATATTGCGATAGGAAGGCACCCTTGCCTCCGGTAACCGTAGAAATAATGGAGTCCTGACCTGGACCAAATAAAATCTTTCCCTTGAAGGGAAGAGAAAAGAGTCTGGACTTAGAAGTCATATCCTCAGACCAAGACTTCAACCAGAGCGTCCAGCAGGCTAAGACCGCAAAGCAAAAGGCCTTTGTTTGCATTTAGGCGAATAATTTGCATGTTCGCATCACAGATAAAAGAATTAGCAATTCTCAGAGCTTTAATTCTGTCTTGAATATCCATGAGGGGAGACTCCACCTCAATGAGTTCCGAAAGAGTCACACCAGTAGGTAGCTGCTCCGGCAACCGCAGCCGCCGGTTGAAATAAAAATCCTGTATGTAGGGGGAGGAGCCAACTGTAAATCAGAGCAGACGTACTTAGACAGAGCTCTGCAAAGAATAAATATAAAATATTATCTAAGACATCATAAATACTGGACAATAAAGAAAAAAGCTTTAATATAACATCAAGTCTACAACAGGACACTTACTAAATGTGCCAGAAATTATTATCCTGCTACGGAAGATATACGTCTTGACTCCAATCCAACATAGATCTGGAACAACATCCGATACCTTAAGTAGTGTTAATCGGAGTACAACACCAGCAGAAGCGGATAGCAGCCGTATCAAATAAAATAAAAAATAGCAGAATCAATTATTAATTCTCAACTCACGCGCAGAGTCACTTATAATGGAGGATCTGTAAGAGATTACAGATTCTACTCCAAGACTTTGATCGACAGATAGAAAGCTGTTTCCTTGACCTAATGGACACGTTGGAGGTTGTGCTCAGGGGAGAGGTCTGCAACATGTTGAATGGCCTGGAGGTAGGAGCTTCACAAACAGAGCAACTCTTGGAATGCTGGCCAGAGCTATCTCGACAATGTATTAAACCAGAAAGACCTAACATTGATCCCGAGGCCATATCACCCACAGCAGCAGGCCCACACCTTATAGATCATACTACAAGGATTCACAAACAAGCGACACCTACCTGGAGCAGCAAGGCAACGGCACCGTTAATCATACGGGACCTGAAGTCTGAAATACCTCTAGATATGTGTAGCCTCTTGTAAGATTGCGGATCTAAAGAGTCCCCAGATTTCGATCATCTTCTGTTCCCTACTAGGCCCTCATGTGCAGGGGGGGATTACAGTGGAGACGGAAGCATAGCTGATGCGGCTCCTGGAGATATCCTAGGGGACCTACTGCATATTTCTAGAATGCCGCATATGAAGGAGAAAAAACTGTCTCTTATAATTTGAGCACCATCCAGCTACCTGCCCATAGCGGACCTGCTCTGAGGGTGGTGGCCGAGCTGCTTGGGCAGGGAGTTCTCTCTGCCGCACCTGTTATCCATTCACACAAGTTTCCCATCAGCTAGTAGATGAGGCCTTTCTGCATGAGCCTGCTGCAAACACAGACTTAAATTTACCAGCTTACTACTCTGTAAGTACATGGATGTTCAGACCTCAATATGGAACATTTTGGTCAAATAGAACGCACGAGCCAGCAGACCTACTGTTTAAGGAACAAATAGAAAAACTGGCGTAGGGTAATGTTTTAATAGAAATGGGAGTCCTTGGTACTCAGGCTCTGAAATGGTACTCTGGACTTTATTACTAAGGACTTAATGTTTGAGGAACTTTAACCCCTTGAGTCATAATGACGGCTCTGAGCCGTCACAGAGTTTCCCACTCTGGTGCTAATGACGGCTCAGAGCCGTCACTAGCACTCTCCCACCTTGAGGGAGATCTGGGGGCTCCCACCCGCTCCTACCCCGGCGATCGGGCCTGCATAGTGACAGGCATTGCCAGGGCTTAACGTTATGCGCGGTGACTTCACGCGCAATAACTTGATGACGCACGCAACTTTATTTATACTTAACAATGTTAAGTATAGTAGAAGGGGGCATTGCTGCTTAGAAGTCTGTATCTCAGGCATCTAAGCAGCTACAGACCCCCAAGATCAACCATTGGAAAGATAATCGCCTAACCTTTCAAACAGTGTCTTGGGGATCTAGAAAAAAAAAAAAGTTAAAAAAATGTTGTTCAAAAAATAAAAAAAACCTTAAAAAAATCTTAGCACCCAGGTGGGAAAGTGCTTAGCACTCAAAGGGTTAATGAGGACAAATCTACTAAAACTGCTATAACTAGGCTGAGTTCAGGTTTATGTTTGGACACTTTTATAGCTTATTGTAGATAATATGTGTTTATAGCTCTGTCAACGTCCTAATACATTTAGACATGTTCACCAGTTTTATAATGTAAGGTTTGTTATTTGTTGATCTCTGCGCCCCGATCTTAATATTACGCTATGTGTGTTAATGCCTATTAGGGGTTACTTATAGGACTAAATATTGTAGTTAAATATCCACACCCATCTAAATTTGTACTGTTTACTGTTGGTTTTAACTCCAAATGGTATAACCTAGTAACTTGTCTCTTTATAGGGGTTAATTTCTTTATATCCTACTCCTGTGTAATAATATTCAAGTATGATACTGATAGTACAGTTCCTGAAGATAGTTATTTACCCCGTTAGTGTTACAACATTTTACTTCCTCTAGTTGATACGTACAATCAGTTAACCAGATTATGGTCCTCTTTTATATATCTAAGTCCATTAGTAATTACTACAAATATATGTCCAGATTTATTTTAATCTTCTTCAAGTATTTGTGCTCTACAGCAGACTTCTCATTGCCTCAACCCTGATTCAGAGTGGGGTAAACAGGGATCTTTATGCAGCTCATCTTTGTTGTATGGTCTTTAGTGGTCCTATAACTACACCTCCCCCCTCAACTATGCTGTAAAAGTTACTATAGTGTTTTTATTCTACTGTAGTAGGTAGGTGCTGTTTATATTAAAATGGTGGGAGTTAGGCACTCTTGGCTAGTTTCAACAAATATATGGGGATCGGATGTCTACAGCCGGGGCAGGGGAATCCCTCTATTTAAATTGCTATTCTCATAATAATAGGTATATAGCTTTTCATCCGTGCTATAGCATCCTACCACAATTGGCCTAAATTTAGCTCACTATACCCTATTCCTGGGGTTAAGTATATACAGCTCCTCCTTGATTAGCTTACAAGTTAACCTGTCTATGCTATCTCATATTACCTATAAAGACATGGGATTGGGGAGTGCTTTGATATTATTAACATATGTTTCTCAATGCTATATACTGTATATGCCTTGTTTCATTTTCTACTTTTGAGGTCAAATCTAGCTATATCTGCTATATTCATCATGTGGTAAGAGACTAGTGGAGATTTGCTGTTTTAGCCATGTACAAGCAAAGATATGTATGACTAGCAGCTATAAAAGTATATATCTTACGATTTAAGTTCCTTCATTTGTACACTAGCACCTTTGGTTTAATAGTGGGTTACCTGTTTTAGTGTAAATAATGTTGGATATTCTATTTAAAAAACTCATCACCAGCACTCAACTATGTTTTAGGGTTAGGTCTTGTAGAGGTATGAGGCATCTCTCATCACTATTATCACTGTATAAAAATACCTTTGCCCCCTCATAACTTATAGTACACTTTTATATTTAGCCCACCACTCACCCTCTGTACTATTACAGCCTAAGAGATACACAATCACCTTAAGATAGACTATTATTTTGTTTGCTCCCTTTCGCTCTCAACACTCTCCTCTCTGCTCCCCCCCTTATACTCATAGCGGTGTTTACCCGTTGAACATTCCAGCAACCATTTCCGCTTCATTCTGACCTTCTAAGGAAGCTAAATATATTTCACTGTAAATATATAATTACTGTGGTTATAATTTTCTGAGCAATATTGTTTCCTATATCAGTTGGTTCTCGTGTAATCATTGAAATAACCACTGTTAAATGCTATCATCTATATGGTATAAAACAAGATTTTTATAGATTTTTTTTTTATAGATTTTCTATGTAATGTACAACTATCACCTGCTGATATATGAGACTTAACTGTTAATTATGTATCCACTGAGATGAGACAACTTTATTTGTTCATGTATATTACTCGTTATGTCACTTCACTGATGTTTATGTACCAAGAATCTCAATAAAAGATTATAAAAAAAGAATCCTGTATGTAGAAACATCTTTTTCAGAAAAGTTTCCATTTTCTTATCCATCGGCTCTCTAAACGAAGAACTATCCTCAAGAGGTATAGTAGTATGTTTAGCAAGTGTAGAGATAGCACCATCCACCTTAGGAATGGAGTCCCACAAATCCAGTTGAGAGTCTGGGACCGGGAACAACTTTTTAAATGTATACGAGGGGGAAAAGGAAGAACCATTTCTTTTAATAATGTTCGCCATCTTAACTGGCACAGGAAAAGTCAAAGGAACTTTACTGTCTTCGTAAACTGTCCAATTTAGGTATCATAGGTTCTTCAGGCAGCGTGGCCTCTGGAACCTCCAACATAGACAGAACCTCCTTAAATAAAAAACGCAAGCGCTCAATTTTAAATCTAAAGGACGGTTCCTCCGCAACAAGAGGCTTAGACGCTAAGGAAGTTACAGAGGTTAACTCATCATCGGCTAACTGGGACATAATAGTTAAATCCGATAAAAATTTAGATGACTTTGGGTCAGGAGAGCTATGTTTAACCTTTCTCTTGCATTTGTTAGAGTGAGGTAATGTACTGAGTGCCGCAGACAACGCCGTTTGTAACTGCGCGGCAAAGTCTGCAGGAAGAAGGCCCCCTCCGGATGGAGGATTAGATGTGCTACGGGGAACTGCATGTGGAGTGGATAATGAAGCACGGGTAGTAATCTTACGGGACGTCGAGTCCTGAGAGGTAGACGGCTCAGAGGGACTAAGAGCCTTAGTAGGCTCGTCTCCCTTCTTAGACTGTGTTAAGGCATGTGGAACATATTTGAGTGGGCGGGAAAACCATGGCCTTCTCACAATATAAACAGGTATGATTTAGTACAGAAGGAGTACTTTCTAACATGTCAGAGTCCTCCATAGCTCAGGTTATACTCATAGAAGGACACAAATAAAAACATTTTTTTATTATAGAAAACTGCACCTTTATACTCCCAATGGCTGGGGCACTCACCACCTCCTAGACCCAGACAGTTAACATAGGAAACGCTCTCCTCAGGTTCAAGTCTCAGCCGGAATGGAGGAAATGAACATAGACCCACATGGAGTGTAAGACTGTACTTCCCTGTTATTACAAGTACAGCAAGTAATAGGAGCTGTGCAACACTTTCAAAAACAAAAGTGAAACTTAAAAGTGAAACCTGTTTGTTCCAGCCAAAAACACACAGTCTATCAGCCCAGGAAAAAAATCACACAATTAATACACTGTTTAAGTAACCCCAACTGTTCAATAAACCCCCTTCAGAGGATATTAACCCTGGATCCTATCAAGGTATAAAGGAGCCACACACTGTGACCCTGTTACAGTGTTTTATGTGTAAAAATTGAAACTATCTTACCTCCAGGATCCATGCTGTGGAACAGAACACAGCCTCTCATGTGTGACAGTCTTATAGCAGCGCTCCTGACATGGACTTGAGTGAGAGAAAGCAGGCAGTGAAACTCATCAACACTGATTACTTAGGAGCTGTTAGCAGTAGTCTGAATGGTTTCGCAGAAAAACTTTCCATGCATCTCCAGACTCTAACTTTCATCAATACTCTCACTGAAAGATTGACATGACTACTTAAAACTCCAGTCCTATCTCAAAGGGCAGATACCCTTTTTTCAGGACTCTCTGAATCTTCGGACACTTCTCTGCCACCTCCTAACGTGACAAAAGGCAAAGAATGACTGGAATAATGAGAAAGTGGGAGAGATATTTAAGCCTTTGGCTGGGGTGTTTTTGCCTCCTCCTGGTGGCCAGGTGTTGTATTTCCCAACAGTAAGGAATGAAGCCGTGGACTCTCCCTATCTTAGGAAGGAAATGTAGCTCCTTTCTATAAGAGCATATTGAAGTAGGCTCAAGACAGTATACAAGTTTGGAGCATTACATGGTAGCAGTGTTTGAAATAATCTTTATAACAATGTCAAAGTCCCTCAGAGGCAGAACTTTTTTTTCACTTTCTGCAATGAGATTTGTTTTTAGTTAATTTTTTTCTGCAGGTGATTTTAAAATTGAATTAATTTAAAAAAAATAAAAAAACAAACCACAAACAAATATGCCTTTAATTACTGTACAAAAATAAAGGCAAGGAAATGACACAGGGTCAAACAATGTGATCAATGAATACAAATCAGTTAACAATAGATGTAATATCAATGCCTCTAGGTGCAGGTCAGGGAAAGTAGTAAAAACACAAAAAAAAGGATATAAACTGCTTTTTTTCTTAGAATTAGATATTTTATGCATATGGCCACATTAAAATTAACTCTGAAGATCACAAAGCATTAGGTTAGCAGAGGAAGGCTTGCAAACCCTAACGTTCAGTCAGATTTTATTACCAAAACCAAGTTAAAAAATACTATTTTTGTAGTGCAATTCAGCTCCAGATCCAGGGACCAACATGGGTCAATGATACTTCAAATTCTGTTTATGTAGTAGAGACTGAAAGAGGGTAATGAACAGGGGGGACAGAGAGAAATGAAGAACAAAAGAGAAATTATAATGAGGGATGGATAAGTAAAATGAAAAAAGTACATAGATTACCCCAAGGTAATCTAGAAAATCTGACCTGGAAAGTGGGAAGCAGTGTAAGCACCATACAAATAAATGCAGTCTCTATATTATCAACACAGAATAAAAAATATCCCATCATTTTATTCTGCATTGAAAAGTGTATAAATACTTAAAAACAGTGCCTGAGGGGGTGCAAGGGAGAAAACAAAAGTTTACCAGCTGCCAACATAAAGGCTGAACCACATAGTGTATGTAGCTTACCTTCTCTCCCCTTTGTGCTGTCACTCTGTACCGCACCCAAGTTCAGGAAGGGGGAAGATAGTGAAGAGAGAGGAGCCAAAGTAAATATTTACATTGAGCTATAATGAAAGAGTGACACCTACAGGTAGAAATGAGAAGTGCAGACACAAATTTGATTTTTACGGACATCGCAGATTACTGCATGTTCTGCCTTGGGGTGTCAAACATTGCTGCAGGCACAAATGCCATATAGTGCTGAAAACACGTGCATTGTGCTTGAGCCTACCAAGGTATTCTACCATACAAAGTAGTTTCAGCAGACAATACTATAAGAGAATTAAATGTAATAAAGGAAGTAAATTGTAGCTCTATTTGCATCATGAAAGTATAATTTTGACTTCCTATCCTTTTAAGTTGTCACCTATAAAGAGCACACAGATCCTTGATGCATGTTATCGGTTAAAATGTTATAATAAAAAATATAGACTTGGGTACTAAAATGAGATAGCCCTATGGTTTTGGGGATATCTGGAATGCTACGTCATCTCATGAAATAACCGAATAAGGGGTCAATCACAATCCTTTAGAAAAACGTATCAAATTACTTACCTAAAAAAATCCCCATAGCTACAGGGAGTGCAGAATTATTAGGCAAATTAGTATTTTGACCACATCATCCTCTTTATGCATGTTGTCTTACTCCAAGCTGTATAGGCTCGAAAGCCTACTACCAATTAAGCATATTAGGTGATGTGCATCTCTGTAATGAGAAGGGGTGTGGTCTAATGACATCAACACCCTATATCAGGTGTGCATAATTATTAGGCAGCTTCCTTTCCTTTGGCAAAATGGGTCAAAAGAAGGACTTGACAGGCTCAGAAAAGTCAAAAACAGTGAGATATCTTGCAGAGGGATGCAGCACTCTTAAAATTGCAAAGCTTCTGAAGCGTGATCATCGAACAATCAAGCGTTTCATTCAAAATAGTCAACAGGGTCGCAAGAAGCGTGTGGAAAAACCAAGGCGCAAAATAACTGCCCATGAACTGAGAAAAGTCAAGCGTGCAGCTGCCAAGATGCCACTTGCCACCAGTTTGGCCATATTTCAGAGCTGCAACATCACTGGAGTGCCCAAAAGCACAAGGTGTGCAATACTCAGAGACATGGCCAAGGTAAGAAAGGCTGAAAGACGACCACCACTGAACAAGACACACAAGCTGAAACGTCAAGACTGGGCCAAAAAATATCTCAAGACTGATTTTTCTAAGCTTTTATGGACTGATGAAATGAGAGTGAGTCTTGATGGGCCAGATGGATGGGTCCGTGGCTGGATTGGTAAAGGGCAGAGAGCTCCAGTCCGACTCAGACGCCAGCAAGGTGGAGGTGGAGTACTCGTTTGGGCTGGTATCATCAAAGATGAGCTTGTGGGGCCTTTTCGGGTTGAGGATGGAGTCAAGCTCAACTCCCAGTCCTACTGCCAGTTTCTGGAAGACACCTTCTTCAAGCAGTGGTACACTAAGAAGTCTGCATCCTTCAAGAAAAACATGATTTTCATGCAGGACAATGCTCCATCACACGCGTCCAAGTACTCCACAACGTGGCTGGCAAGAAAGGGTATAAAAGAAGAAAATCTAATGACATGGCCTCCTTGTTCACCTGATCTGAACCCCATTGAGAACCTGTGGTCCATCATCAAATGTGAGATTTACAAGGAGGGAAAACAGTACACCTCTCTGAACAGTGTCTGGGAGGCTGTGGTTGCTGCTGCACGCAATGTTGATGGTGAACAGGTCAAAACACTGACAGAATCCATGGATGGCAGGCTTTTGAGTGTCCTTGCAAAGAAAGGTGGCTATATTGGTCACTGATTTGTTTTTGTTTTGTTTTTGAATGTCAGAAATGTATATTTGTGAATGTTGAGATGTTATATTGGTTTCACTGGTAAAAATAAATATTTGAAATGGGTATATATTTGTTTTTTGTTAAGTTGCCTAATAATTATGCACAGTAATAGTCACCTGCACACACAGATATCCCCCTAAAATAGCTAAAACTAAAAAACAAACTAAAAACTACTTCCAAAACTATTCAGCTTTGATATTAATGAGTTTTTTGGGTTCATTGAGAACATGGTTGTTGTTCAATAATAAAATTAATCCTCAAAAATACAACTTGCCTAATAATTCTGCACTCCCTGTATTGACCATGTTGTCACTGCAGATATTGGCCGTTATCTCACTGCAAAAATGTGCACTGAGGCCTGAAATCCTTACACAACAAAGTAAATAGTGTATAGCAATGCAGAGCGCATCATAATCTATAGTTTACTTCTATTTAGGGCAGCATGAGAAGAATCAACTTAACCTCTTGAAACAAAAAATGAGCTGCATGTAACCATCTCCGAAGCCTCAGACATGGGAGTTGAACAGACAGTGACAGAAAGAGGGGGGAGTGGCCAGAGACAGCGCTGTTAGGCCAAGGGTATGGCTCCTGACTTCTCACAGTCTAGTTTGTATTTTGTTTATAAGGATAGCACAGGCTATCATGCAGTATACACGGCAAGTCATCCATAGGCTCCAATATCCACGATGAAAGAGGAAGCACAGTCACTAGAGGCAATGATCTTATGTTCTTATTTTATTGGCAGGCTGTGTGGAACATGATTTATATTTAAACATATAATAACATTGTATACATGTTAGTTTATGCATACGCAGAAGGAAAAGGGGCATGGAGCTCTTTTCTCATGGGCTGGGCCATAGGGGAATCAAATGGTACAACCATGCGGACAGTCTTAATAAAATTATAGGCATCAGTATTTACAGTGATGTTTATAAAATATTATTTATTTAAAAATCCTTCAAATTCACTATCAGTATTCGCTAAGGATTGATGACAAAATACTTTTATATGTGTCCCTAATATACATTGTTTACTGCAACTCTAAGACTTATATTTATATGGTAAAATATATCCAATAAAGAGCACCTACCATCCAGTATTTAGTACTGTGTTATTTATTACAGTGCAGTCTTGCAATTCATTACATTTTTTTCGATGAGTACTGTTACACTCAGATACACTGGTATGCTAACTTATTGCCACACTACAGAAAAGGATTGTAATTACCAGTTCTATGTTCCTTTATTTCAGTTGGCAAATCTAACAATTTGAGTTTGCTTAGAACTTTGAATGTAGAATATTTCACTGGTCTTAGAAAATTTGGTGACAGATGTAATAAAGTTACATAAAAGAAGGTAAGAGGGCAGCACATACCTGAGTGACATCCTCGTTCTGCAGCCAAACTGGGATACTGGTAGTTTGACTAAGAGCTTGGAACAAAGTAGCCCTTAAGGCACAATAGTTATCTCCTCTGACCCTCCTAATTGAACCAAAGTAGCGAGAGACTTCTTCATAACCCTGAGGCAGCAAGAGAAAAAAAAAATGCTATTAGGTATTTTAGGGGAGCAAAAATGTTTTATGAGTAATTAAATACTTATTAAAGGGTTAGTAGTCAGTAAACATTTATTTTGTTAACAGTGTACTGTATTTATTGCAGTACCTAAATATAGTACATATTTAAAAAAGTTTAAGAAAATCTCTGGTTAAATAAAAGTTTAGCACAACCCTATGTGTGTGAATCTTACTCTGGGGGTCCTCCCCTCTCTGACGCTATTTTTTTCTCTTTTAAGTCAGTTGTCAGTACAGCCAATCAAGAGCTGTCCTGCCCGCCCCATAGAACCATACTAGCCGTGCTCATGCTTCTTACTGCTAGACTACAGCTAATTTGGAAGGAAGCATGAGTGCACTTCTGTGTATAGCTATTTGTACATATATTTATTAACATCACTATAAGTGCCTCGGCTTAAATGCAATATTTTTTGCACGTAGCCCTTATCATTTGCTAACTAAAATTATTTTACAACTCTGCTATCCAAAACAATTTAAAAAACGATTTATTTAATAAATTAATCAGCCTCTAATAATAATAATAATAATAAAATTATTGAGGTATAGCAAAATTTAACCAATAAATAAGTTATATTTTTTTAGGTGGCTGTTTAATAATGTTTTCCACTTTAAAAATACAGAAACCCAAACCTGTGTATTAAACTTGTTACATAAAAAACCTTATGTACATATTAGGCATAGTATGTTTAAATTTGAATGCTTTAAATACAATAAGAGTATTTTAATTTAAAACTAATTTCAGTGGTTATAGTTTCAGACATAACAATCCTTAAAGAAAATGCTGTACTGTGTTCTATAGAAGTGCAGTGATAAGGTGTCCTATGTGTTTAAGCCCTCCAAAGCATCAATGCACTACTGGGAGCTAGCTGAATTCATCTGATGAGCCAATGACAAGAGGCATATATATGCAGCCACCAATGGCCAGCTACCTTCCAAAAGTGCATTTCTGCTCCTAAATCTACCTAGGTATGCTTTACAACAATGGATAGCATCAGAACAAAGAAATTGAAATTGCATGCTTTATCTGAATTAGAGAAGGTCAATAGCTTAATTTATATTAAACTCAAAGTTAATCTTTCATAGTTCAGATAGAGCATACAATTTTAAGAGACTTTTCATTAAACTTCAATCTCTTGGTGTATATCTCTTGGTATACATGGTTGAAAAGCATACCTAGGTAGGCTATAAAGAGGTAATGCACTACTGGGAGCTAGCTGACTTTAACTAGGGGTTTCACCAATTTGCAGAGGTTAAACACAGTTATGTACAAGCAATTGTGCCATAAGAAAATGTTGTAACACAGTAGAGCATTTTATTTTTTACACTATTACGCTCCTTTAAACATTCTTAAACGGCCATTATAGTCGTTTTTAATCAAAAGATTTATAAATAGTTCATTACATGCTTAAAATTTTACTAATATACATCCATTCCATTACACATAATTTACTGTTTTAAATATATTCTTCTTACAAATGTTTATTGCTTCCACTGCCCCTGAAAAACTGATACCGCATGTAAGGATGGAGCATTTTTTCAGTTTCTCACAGCGTAGGGAAATAAGATCAGACTGCCAAACCTCAGTCAAAACATTATATATCCAGCCCCTCTGTGAGGGATCAATCTGCAATGGTTGCTGTGGCAACCTTTAAAGCTTCATCAAAGCAGATAAAGCTCTGCTTAAAAGGACATTTATAGCATTTTTAAAAGTAATTTATAGCCTTTTTATTTGCGCATGCCAGGTTCTTTTATTTATTGCTATATTTGCATTTTGGATCCTGTTCTCCTGTGACTACTCCATTATCTTCAACTAATTGACGGTTGGATTATATCAGACATCCTCAAACTTGGCCCCCCAGAGGTTTTGGAACTACATTTCCCATGATGCTAAACCAGCTAATATGCTGGCTGAGCATCATGGGAAATGTAGTTCCAAAACCTCAGGAGGGCCAAGTTTGAGGACGTCTTGATTATATCTGTGTGTGTCTGTGTTTTAAGGGCTAAAAACAGAATTTATGCTTACCTGATAAATTACTTCTCCAACGGTGTGTCCGGTCCACGGCGTCATCCATAACTTGTGGGAATATTCTCCTCCCCAACAGGAAATGGCAAAGAGCACAGCAAAAGCTGTCCATATAGTCCCTCCTAGGCATCCGCCCCCCCAGTCATTCGACCGACGGACAGGAGAAAAAAAAAGGAGAAACTATAGGGTGCCGTGGTGACTGTAGTTAAAGAAAGAAATTTATCAAACCTGATTAAAAAACCAGGGCGGGCCGTGGACCGGACACACCGTTGGAGAAAGTAATTTATCAGGTAAGCATAAATTCTGTTTTCTCCAACATTGGTGTGTCCGGTCCACGGCGTCATCCATAACTTGTGGGAACAAATACCAAAGCTTTAGGACACGGATGAAGGGAGGGAGCCAATCAGGTTACCTAAACAGAAGGCACCACGGCTTGCAAAACCTTTCTCCCAAAAATAGCCTCCGAAGAAGCAAAAGTATCAAATTTGTAGAATTTGGCAAAAGTGTGCAGAGAAGACCAAGTCGCTGCCTTACATATCTGGTCAACAGAAGCCTCGTTCTTGAAGGCCCATGAGGAAGCCACAGTCCTAGTAGAGTGAGCTGTAATTCGTTCAGGAGGCTGCCGTCCGGCAGTCTCGTAAGCCAATCGGATGATGCTTTTCAGCCAAAAGGAAAGAGAGGTAGCAGTAGCTTTTTGACCTCTCCTCTTGCCAGAATAAACGACAAACAGTGAAGACGTTTGTCTGAAATCCTTTGTTGCTTCTAAATAGAACTTTAAAGCACGGACTACATCCAAATTGTGTAACAAACGTTCCTTCTTTGAAACTGGATTCGGGCACAAAGAAGGCACAACTATTTCCTGGTTAATATTCTTGTTGGAAACAACTTTTGGAAGGAAACCAGGTTTAGTACGCAAAACAACCTTATCTGAATGGAACACCAGATAGGGTGGATTACACTGCAGAGCAGATAATTCAGAAACTCTTCTAGCAGAAGAAATAGCAACCAAAAACAGAACTTTCCAAGATAACAACTTGATATCTATGGAATGCAAGGGTTCAAACGGAACCCCTTGAAGAACTGAAAGAACTAAATTTAGACTCCAAGGAGGAGTCAAAGGTCTGTAAACAGGCTTGATCCTGACCAAAGCCTGTACAAAAGCTTGAACATCTGGCACAGCTGCCAGTCGTTTGTGTAACAAGACAGATAGAGCAGAAATCTGTCCTTTTAGAGAACTCGCTGACAATCCCTTATCCAAACCTTCTTGTAGAAAGGAAAGGATCCTGGGAATTTTAATCTTACTCCATGAGAATCCCTTGGATTCACACCAACAGATATATCTTTTCCATATTTTATGGTAAATCTTTCTAGTCACAGGTTTCCTGGCTTGAACCAGAGTATCTATCACAGAATCCGAAAACCCACGCTTAGATAAAATCAAGTGTTCAATTTCCAAGCAGTCAGCTGGAGAGAAATTAGGTTTGGATGTTCGAATGGACCTTGTACTAGAAGATCCTGTCTCAAAGGTAGCTTCCATGGTGGAGCCGATGACATATTCACCAGGTCTGCATACCAAGTCCTGCGCGGCCACGCAGGAGCTATCAAAATCACTGAGGCCTTCTCCTGTTTGATCCTGGCTACCAGCCTGGGAATGAGAGGGAACGGTGGAAACGCATAAGCTAGGTTGAAGGCCCAAGGCGCCACTAATGCATCCACTAGAGTCGCCTTGGGATCCCTGGATCTGGACCCGTAGCAAGGAACCTTGAAGTTCTGACGAGACGCCATCAGATCCATGTCTGGAATGCCCCATAATTGGGTCAACTGGGCAAACACCTCCGGGTGAAGTTCCCACTCCCCCGGATGAAAAGTCTGACGACTCAGATAATCCGCCTCCCAGTTGTCTACTCCTGGGATGTGGATCGCAGATAGGTGGAAGGAGTGATCCTCCGCCCATTTGATGATTTTGGACACCTCTCTCATTGCCAGAGAACTCCTTGTTCCCCCCTGATGGTTGATGTAAGCAACAGTCGTCATGTTGTCTGATTGGAATCTTATGAATCTGGCCTTTGCTAGTTGAGGCCAAGCCTGGAGAGCATTGAATATCGCTCTCAGTTCCAGAATGTTTATCGGGAGAAGAGACTCTTCCCGAGACCATAGACCCTGAGCTTTCAGGGAATCCCAGACCGCGCCCCAGCCTAAAAGACTGGCGTCGGTCGTGACGATGACCCACTCTGGTCTGCGGAAGCTCATTCCCTGGGACAGGTGATCCTGGGTCAGCCACCAACGGAGTGAGTCTCTGGTCTTCTGATCTACTTGAATCACTGGGGACAAGTCTGTATAGTCCCCATTCCACTGTTTGAGCATGCACAGTTGTAATGGTCTTAGATGAATTCGAGCAAAAGGAACTATGTCCATTGCTGCAACCATCAACCCTACTACTTCCATGCACTGAGCTATGGAAGGCCGTAGAATAGAGTGAAGAACTTGACAAGCGTTTAGAAGTTTTGACTTTCTGACATCTGTCAGGAAAATCTTCATTTCTAAAGAATCTATTATTGTCCCCAAGAAAGGGACTCTTGTCGACGGAGACAGGGAACTTTTTTCTATGTTCACCTTCCACCCGTGAGATCTGAGAAAGGCTAGAACAATGTCTGTGTGAGCCTTTGCTTTGAAAAGAGAAGACGCTTGAATTAGGATGTCGTCCAAGTAAGGTGCCACTGCAATGCCCCTTGGTCTTAGAACCCCTAGAAGGGACCCGAGCACCTTTGTGAAAATCCTTGGAGCAGTGGCTAGCCCGAATGGGAGAGCCACGAACTGGTAATGTTTGTCCAGAAAGGCGAACCTTAGGAACTGATGATGATCTTTGTGGATAGGAATATGTAGATACGCATCCTTTAAATCCACGGTAGTCATAAATTGACCCTCCTGGATTGTAGGTAAAATCGTTCGAATAGTTTCCATTTTGAACGATGGCACTCTGAGAAATTTGTTTAGAATTTTTAAATCCAGAATTGGTCTGAAAGTTCCCTCTTTTTTGGGAACTACAAACAGATTTGAGTAAAACCCCAGACCTTGTTCCACAGTTGGAACTGGGTGTATCACTCCCATCTTTAACAGGTTTTCTACACAATGTAAGAATGCCTGTCTCTTTATTTGGTTTGAAGATAAGCGAGACATGTGGAACCTTCCCCTTGGGGGCAGTTCCTTGAATTCTAGAAGATAACCCTGAGAGACTATTTCTAGTGCCCAGAGATCCTGAACATCTCTTGCCCAAGCCTGAGCAAAGAGAGAGAGTCTGCCCCCTACTAGATCCGGTCCCGGATCGGGGGCTACCCCTTCATGCTGTCTTGGTAGCAGCAGCAGGTCTCATGGCCTGCTTACCCTTGTTCCAGCCTTGCATCGGTTTCCAAGCTGGTTTAGTCTGTGAAGCGTTACCCTCTTGTCTAGAGGTTACAGAGTTGGAGGCCGGTCCGTTCCTGAAATTGCGAAAGGAACGAAAATTGGACTTATTCTTAGCCTTAAAAGGCCTATCTTGTGGGAGGGCATGGCCCTTACCCCCAGTGATGTCTGAAATAATCTCTTTCAATTCTGGCCCAAAGAGGGTCTTACCTTTGAAAGGGATATTAAGCAATTTTGTCTTGGAAGATACATCCGCCGACCAAGACTTTAGCCAGAGCGCTCTGCGCGCCATAATTGCAAACCCTGAATTTTTCTCCGCTAATCTCGCTAACTGCAAAGCGGCATCTAAAATAAAGGAATTAGCTAACTTAAGTGCGTGAATTCTGTCCATAACCTCCTCATACGGAGTCTCTCTACTGAGCGATTTTTCTAGTTCTTCAAACCAGAACCACGCTGCTGTAGTGACAGGAATAATACACTAAATAGGTTGAAGGAGGTAACCTTGCTGTACAAAAATCTTTTTAAGCAAACCCTCCAATTTTTTATCCATAGGATCTTTGAAAGCACAATTGTCCTCAATAGGAATGGTCGTGCGTTTGGCTAGTGTAGAAAATGCCCCCTCGACCTTAGGGACTGTTTGCCATAAGTCCTTTCTGGGGTCGACCATAGGAAATAATTTCTTAAATATAGGAGGAGGGTCAAAAGGTATGCCAGGTTTCTCCCACTCCTTATTCACTATGTCCGCCACCCGCTTGGGTATTGGAAAAGCGTTGGGGTGCACCGGGACCTCTAGGAACTTGTCCATCTTGCATAATTTTTCTGGGATGACCAGGTTGTCACAATCATCCAGAGTAGATAGCACCTCCTTAAGCAGTGCGCGGAGATGCTCTAATTTAAATTTAAACGTCACAACATCAGGTTCTGCCTGCTGAGAAATTCTTCCTGAATCAGAAATTTCCCCATCTGACAAAACCTCCCTCATAGCCCCTTCAGATTGGTGTGAGGGTATGACAGAGCAATTATCATCAGCGCCCTCCTGCTCTACAGTGTTTAAAACAGAGCAATCGCGCTTTCTCTGAAATGCAGGCATTTTGGATAAAATATTTGCTATGGAATTATTCATTACTGCCGTCAATTGTTGCATAGTAACAAGCATTGGCGCGCTAGAAGTACTAGGGGTCTCTTGCGTGGGCAAAACTGGTGTAGACACAGAGGGAGATGATGTAGAACTATGTCTACTCCCTTCATCTGAAGAATCATCTTGGGCAACTTTACTATCTGTGGCAGTACTGTCCTTACTTTGTTTGGACTCTATGGCACAATTATCACACATATTTGAAGGGGGAGATAATTTGGCTTCCATACATACAGAACATAGTCTATCTGAAGGCACAGACATGTTAAACAGGCTTAAACTTGTCAATAAAGTACAAAAACCGTTTTAAAACAAAACCGTTACTGTCTCTTTAAATTTTAAACAGGGCACACTTTATTACTGAATATGTGAAAAACTATGAAGGAATTAATCAATCTTAACCAAATTTTCACCACAGTGTCTTAAAGCATTCAAAGCATTGCACCCCAAATTTCAGGATGTTAACCCTTAAAATGTGGAAACCGGAGTCGTTTACAGTTTTAACCCCCTTACAGTCCCAGCCCCAGCCTTTGCTGCGACTTCACCAAACCCAGGGGAGTATACGATACCAAATGAAGCCTTCTAGGAACCTTTTCAACTAATTCCAGACCCACACACATGCAGCTGCATGTACTGCTCTCAAAAGTAACTGCGCAGTAATGGTGCGAAAATGAGGCTCTGCCTACTACAGAGAAGGCCCTTCCTGACTGGGAAGGTGTCTAAACCAGTGCCTGACGTAAAAAAACATTCCCCAAAGTTATAAAGTGTGAATATCAACATCAATTTGTATAAAATGCCTAAATAAAGCAATCGATCTAGCCCATCAAAGTGTCTACCAGTTTTATAGCCCATATTAAGCCCTTTATTCTGTTTGAGACTAAGAAAATGGCTTACCGATCCCCATGAGGGGAAAAAATGACAGCCTTCCAGCATTACACAGTCTT